>NW_024748502.1:10756254-10832290 GCF_018991925.1 Homarus americanus | reverse complement strand
TCAGAAGGTTTTGTGGACGTTTGAGTGTAATATGAATCTTAAGGTTTTTAGGTTAGCCGTCATCACGATCATGACAAAGCTTCTAAGATATATATTATGCAGTGGTTCAGAAAATACATAAATAGATTTTATACACATTAAATGATTAATACAAAATATAATTCCCCATACAAAAATAATACATATTTTATACAATAAAATTAAAATAATTCCCTACTGGTGGTCAGAATTGGGCAAAAGAAATGGAAATCTGTTAACATACAACTAGAATGTGACACACCTTCATAAAAATATATTGGGATACATATATCATAACATAATAGCACCAAAATTAATAATACCTGGGGCTAGATACATCATATCATATAATAATAATAATTGGTGATTTACATCATATCATATAATAATAATAAATGGGGTTAGATACATCATCTCATATAATAATAATAAATGGGTGTGAGAGGTTTGAATCATAGACCACGTTCTTTGTAGATTTTATTCTAACAGCGTGCGTCCAGCTGACATTTAACAACGAGGCGCTGCAAAACCGTCCCCACCTCATAAGGAAAAGAAACATATAAATACGATAATTTTTTAAATCTACATCTCCCCCCCCAAGTTAAAAAGGAAATGACAATGCACATTTGAACAAGAAAAGAGGAAAACAATGCATTCCTAAAAAGCAACAATAATGCGAAAACCAAGTCAAACAAGGAAAAAAAAAAAACTTTAACTGATTTTGCATCGCCACTGCACCAGTAGTCCGTCCAGCCTCCCAGGCCCTCCCAGCTCTCCTGGAGCAACCCCAGCGCTCGACTGGGAAGGGCCAGGAGGTGTGAGAAGGCCAGGGTATGGAGCTGTGAAGGGGACAGGAGGCTGACGGGTGCCTGTAAGTAGGCTATGTGTGGAAGCCGTTTCGCAGGTGCGTCTGGTAGCGGGATGGACCTGCCTGCCATAACCTGGCGGCATACTGCCTGTGAGCGGGCTTACTACAATGCCTATCCCTGTCCCAGAGCAAGTAGCTGCATGCCACACACACCTGCGTGCCCCAAAACTAAAGGAAGCCAGCTGTGGGACATCTCCTCAGCGACAGAAGGACCCCCATTCTGGGTTTCGTGGCGCACCTCCCTATCATATGGAAGTGCCCATGCCAGGTGCTGGTCCTGCTATAGTGCTGTCTGTGCGAACAAATCTGGAAACTGGCGGCCGGTAGCAAATGGTAGCGACATTTCACCCCTGAAGGCATGTTGGGTACTGGAGAGACAGGATGTTCTATCGCGGTCAGGAGCTGCCCCAGGCTGATGTTATCCCTGAGGAGCCTCTTGGCATGCTGTTAACCTCTGCTTACCATTGGACTGAAGTGGTGGAGCTGACCCGAGGGCGTACCCTCAGCCCCATGACTTAGAAATCTCTGTCGCTCAGGAGCTGGCAAGGTTGGTGCCTCCATCCGTGGAGATCTGTCGTTGCCCCCCGCCTGCGTGAAGCAGGCCGCGGAGAAAGGGCGATGATTTTTCAGTGGCCTAGATTAGAAACAGGCGATCTCCAGCCAGCCTATAGTCGGTCAGCATATACTGAAATCGTGTGGCTCTGCAGGTGGAACAAATCAGCCACCACTTGTTGAAAGGATAGTCTGGCTGGGGTCAGAACCAGCGACCCGGAGGCTGGGAAGGGGCGTGGGTCTCGCAACCCAGCACAGGACCGATGATACTACAGGTCACCCCTCCATGGGCCAATAGAGACTGAACTGCTGGGCCCGCCCTGGGCATTGAGTGAGGCCACCATTGAGCCGTGCAGGTTAGCAGGCGACGGTGGCGGAGAGTCGGGATGACAGAAAGTTTCACTGGCCCTGGTCAAAGTGTAGGTGTGGAAGCCCTATTACAACCAACCTGTCCCTCACTGCTGAAATGCGAGGCGCCAGTTAGTACCTCCTGGGACTTGTGGGGGTGCCAGTCGCCACTCCTTTTCGGCCTTTAGAATCTAATTTTCTGGAGTGGAGTCCATGGCCGCTTGCACATATTGTCCTTCGTCCATAGTGATGCCATCCTGATCCAGATGCCTGCGGTGTACGCACACTGCAGCGCGGGTTCTCCTCTTGGTCCGTCGCCGTCGGGCTGCGCCCTGGGAGGCCAAGGATAGTCGTCCAGCTGCAGTTCGCTTCCTTGGCAAATGTGACCCAAATGAACCGTTGCAGGTCTTCTCGCCCAGGCCTGAACAAGCAGGATTCGCCATCCGTGAGCTCTATCCCCATAAACCGACCCCAAGGCGGTGGTCCGTCTAGAATATGGGGATTCGGGCAGCTAAGGAGAACAGCCTGGCCTGCGCGGAAGGCACCATACCACAGCCAGGAACTCCTTCTGCTGCAGCATAACGGCCTCGTATGCTCAGATAGCGGCTACACTCACAGAGGCCAACCGCTACCTCCTGCAGCAGAGGTCTCTGGAGAGCACCAATCTGATATTGTTACAGGACATGACCCGATCCCATCCTGCCAATCCATGACGCTGCTGTATGGGCCTGGTTGCCATGGAAGTACATCAAGCCGTCCCTGGCCAACTGACAGATGGTGTCCTGGAGCTGGCGAAACTTGAGCCGCAGCTGGTCATCCCAATACGCCCCTTTTTTGTGTAAAGGGAGCTCGCGGAAGGGCTCATCACAGTGCAGTGGCAGAGAACCAACTGTGGTTAACCAGGCCATGCCAGGACCTGATGTATTGATTGATGGCTGATCCGGCATGGGGAAGTCACTTAATGGCTGACAGACACGTTGGGCAGGTAGACTGGTAGAGGTCCACAGGGAGAAACCCTGGCTTCAGCTTCTCTCTTGCAGAACAAAAGACTTTCTGGTTTCAGCGTGATACCTGTCTGGCCCGAGTCTTAGAAAATCATAGGTGTGCCAGAACGCCCCTTCACAGGTCATGGGGAGAGAGTGTCATCCGCGCCTTGCCGCGGGGCACATCCTGGGCTCGCGTCGTCAAACCTCTTGGGTGTGGGCATCTGACGCTGAACAATGTATCCGTGGCGCGTCCTGCAGTATGGAAAAACAGCCCCGGCGTGATGAATGTGGTCAGCGATCACTACTCTCCTCCTCCAACCACCTAATGAAACCCCAAAAGGCGTCAGCGACGGTTTTTTGAACGATGCGCCTTTTGGACACCATGTCGAATCAGTGCAGGTAGTGGTCCATCTCCTCAGACAGCTTGCATTGGCGTTGGAAGTCTGGTCTTTCTGGGCTGACCGTTTTAACGGCCGCCACGACCATCCTGAGCACCACTCCGTGGCCTCTGCGCGGGCACTGGCTGAATGACCTCTCCTGACATCCTCCTCAACTGGGCCTTCACCTCCGCTTCCAGTGTTTTTGGAGCAGGCGGGTGTGCTTGACACCAGCGTGAAATTAGTGTGCGGGACGTCAGGTGGATCTGATGAGGACCAGTCCTTGACTGGCAGTGGGGACCTCTGGTGTTAGATATGGTAAGTGAAAGTCGTGAGCAGCCATGCCTCCAGCCTGTACATTCTCCTCCCAAAGGAGGCAAAGGGAGTATCTCAATTGGCCTCGTGAAGCTTGGCTGCTCTCAGAGTAAAAAAGGAGGTTGGAGGTAGGTCGTCAGTGTGCAGCTCCCTCCATCGCCTGGCAGCCACAGCCGTCTATGGGTGAAGTCTCGAGCAGAGCGCAAGTTGCCTTGCAGGCCTCAGCTGACAGGTAGGAGGCCTTGGCTGTCTCTGCCTGAAGTGGAGCCTCCTGGACGGTGAGCCCTCTCACACTGAGGCGGCTGAGGCGGGCCCAGACACTTGAGCTGTTTGTTGCGCCCACGTCCCTCCAGGCCATTCTGGGCCCGAAGTTGCCCGGACACAAACCGTGTCCCGACAGGGATGCCTACACTATAGCACCAGTGTCGGCCAGCCAGCACAGAGTTAGGCGGGGTGCTGACCTGGAGTCCACAGGCTGCTTGTAACCTGGGGTGGCGGGATAGCTGGGCTGTTGCTACTGTGACAGCACAGCACATCCACCAGAACTTGCCCATGACTGACTTCTCCTACAACACCTTTGGTAAGCTGTACTTAAATAGTTGCGACATGTGGCCCCCCCCACCAAGAACGTTCTACTCACCAGGAAGCATGTGACATGCCTACGTTACTAATTGCGCACCGCCTGATTGGCGGAATCAGGCATAACTACCTCGAACTCACGGTAATGTCCCAACCTGCTGCTATCACGGCCTTCCTACTACTAGCCCAGCAGGCGTCACAAACCACTACCAGCATCTCTCACTGCTGCCTCAAATAACATACATTTGTTTCTAAGCACTTCAACACTATTATAACTAGAGTACCCCTGGAAAATTTCCCTTTTCAACACTGGGTTACTCAGGCCCACCATAACTTTACGTAATTGCATGTACTCAGAAAGATCGTTATCACAGGTGGGACATTTAAATTCACACTCCACTGCCTCTGCGAAGCAGCGTTGAAAATACCTTTTCATGGGCTCCTCTTCACCTTGTTTGCTGTTGAAAAACTCGTTCCATTTCACAGCTTGGTTTGAAGATTGAAGAAGCACTCCACTGATGGCGTCCAGGGCTTTGACCACTGGGGTATCTCGAGTCAATCACCCTTTGGAGTGCAGGGACGCAGTTCAGGCGAATGTGGAGTGTGGCCACCAGTTGTGACCACCCGTTCAACAGCACCCATGACTCCATGGACCGTGTAATAGGCCCCTGTCTCATCAACAGAACATATTATAAAAATGGGTCAATACATCTGAGATTATATTCAGATTCACCCCATGTAACTTTCCACTGTCTATGAGTAAGACATGAGTTGGACACGTGAGCGGGCAACTCTCCCAAGAGGGCGAGACCCATAGCTCAGCATTTCTGTAAACCCGCACTGCGATGTCCTCACAGTCAGTAGCTCACCTCAACTTATATCGTAAGGACGTGACCTAACGTTTATAATACATAAACACCGTCCCCTTCTCATTCACTCCTAGACAGTGAGACGTACGGTTGATCAACACTCAGGAATTATATACAACCTTTTATAATAAAACAAAGGAACTACCGTTTGGATTTTGTTACTTAAAACCCAAATATAAATATATGTGAACGGACTGGTTAATTGCACAAGCAGCCGATTCAACCGCCTCCATGTCCTAAACGCAGCTGCTGGCATTTCTGCCTCACACTTCTCTGGAGCGACAGCTGCTGAGGGCTTCATGACCAGCATAGAAGCATGACCACGGCCAGCAGCTAGAGACGCCATCTGAGCCATCAATGCACTCATGGCCTGCTGCTGGGCACGCGTGGTGTTCCCTGTCAGTGTAGAGATGCCCTGGCGTCCCCTTGAGGGCGTCGAGAATCGTGGACGTGTAGGGGCCATGTCAACGTTCTTGTCAGGGCTGTAATGGCGCGTCGGGCCCCGACATATCCTAATCACTATGCGCCATGTGAGAGGTTTGAATCATAGACCCCGTTCTTTGTAGACTTCATTCTAACAGCGTCAGCTCGTGACTGGCAACCGGGTGCTGCCAAAGACAAGCTCCCACCTCAACATGGGAAAACATAGCGTATGATGGTACAATCTTACAATGGGGTTAGGTACATCATGTCATATAATAATACTGAATGGGGGTAGATACATCATATCATATCATAATAATAAATGGTGTTACATGTTACAAAATACACCCTCATATCGGTAGATAAAGTGCACACTCAAAATTTTCCTTACAGAACTCAAATTCCAATGTTCATAGGTCATGAAAGTTTCTTTTATGCAATTGGTCAAATGCTTACAGGACACCCTGAGATTTAACATAGATTTCTCAAGCTAGGACATAGACGAACGGACCCCAACAAGTCGAAGGAATGATTTGTTTGATCTTAATCTAAAGAGTCATGCCGCACTCGCGAGAGGCAGCAACATTCAAGGGACTCCGAACGAGCGGGTATTCCCAAGAATCCAATGCTAACGAAACGGTCCTCATGAGAACACAGCCAAACCAAAAACTGTCTGTACTTATGGCATTTGCCATGTAGAAGTAATAGCGCCATATTTCTATGCCCAAATACTCCCTGAAAGTCACGAACTCTACACCTATACACCAACAACACCCAGCCTACGTAGGACTTACCAACCAGAACTTGAGAATTCACCACTGGTATCTTTACTCAAACTAGTAACAGATACCCTTCAGATGATTGCATAACTGCCAATACATCTTCCAATCTCTATGTCTTTTACTGCAAATTGACCATTCCTCTGCAAAATTTTTTCAATAAAAAAAAACATCATCAATTCTTTACCTCTCCCTTTACCACAAGTTCCTTATAACAGATTGCACACTTCTCTATCACCTACACATCATCAACCAATGAGGGTCACTTAAAAAGCCCACTGCTTTTTAAAGATCCAGTCTCACCACTGGTTTTCTCTTCCTTACGGGAAATCGGGGAGCAGGGGCAACTACTGTTCTCTCCTCATCCCTTATAGCATCTCTCTCGTCAGGCTGCTGCTCGTCGGATTACTTCTGTCTCATCTGAAAGGTGGGTTAACTCATATGCTGCACCATTGCGTATGACCTCAGTTACTGTATACGGGCCCTTCCACTTAGCATTTAATTTCCTACTGGTGCCTGGGATAGGAGCTTCATCTCTCACCCAAACAGTTTCCCCTAGCTGTACTGTCTGATTGACTCTATCTCGGTTTGCTATGTTCCGGAATTCTCTAGACATTCGTTCAGAAGTTTCTTTAATTACTCTTTGAGCTTCTCTCAACCCTTCAGTAACTCAATGCCCACTTGTCTCTGTGCATGCCGGGAGAAGAACGTGAAGTGTGGCTGCACTCCAGTCGTTGTGTGAACGAAAGTGTTCAACGCATATTGGGTGGGACCCAAGAATCGTGGCCAGCGACGCGGGTTATCTTCGCACATGATTGACAAATTGTTCTTAAAAGTTCGGTGCATCCTCTCCGTGATACTGTTACCTCGGGGGTGGTAAGGCAAGGTAAAATACATCTTAATGTTAGTTAATCGACAGAGCTCCCTGAACTGTGCGGCAGTAAATTCTCCTCCATTATCCGCAATCACTACTTTAGGACTACGGAAAACATTAACAAATTTCTCAAATTCACGGGTAACTTCTTGAGTGGTCTTGGTGCGCAATGGATAGAAGTTAACAAACCATGAATAATGATCTATAATTGTTAACACATATCGGTAATCACTGATCCCTGAATGCATGTCAGTCAAATCCACTGAGACTGGTTCTAGTGGTTTGACTACTATTGGTAATTCGTGTCAAAGTTGCTTAAGTCCCTTAGTTCCCTTTACGGTAGTTAGGCCAATAAAACAAATTTGCTACTCTGGTGATGGTCTTCCACCATCCTAAATGACCTGAATTGGCATTGTCATGCGCCAACTCTAATGCGGCTTTACGTAAATGTTGAGGGATTACTAGACAATACTGCAATGCTTTATCAAGTTGTACTTTTACTAGATACAATACTCCATTTATTACTTCAAAACTATCAACGGTGGCCTTTGGGTACTTAGGTTGCGGAAGTTTACCTCCTTCTAGTGTCATAGTCACGTTGACTGCTGATCTATTTAACTAATGATTCTTATTAAACTCCACGCCAGCAAAACATGAGTGAGTTAGCTACCCCTGAGAAGACGTGTTTTTTCCCCATACACGCTACACTTGTGTTCCCTCCCAGAGTCCCGCCTTTGTGACGACAGTTATCAATGCGTTGTTATTCCACTTTCTCCTGGGAAGCTCAATCTTGAATTAGTCTGTGTAAATCAACTCAAGTAATTCGCCAGACCTTTGTCAACTGAGGGTCATCTTTGAATGAGTAACAGTTAGTTTGTTTGTAATTATTGTCATTGCGTGAGTAGCGATCACTGGCAACTCAGGGGTATATATACCCCAAGACGAGCCAAGGAAAGTGTTCCCTGACGCTGCTTCCACGTTTCTCCAGATCCCATTGTGATTCTTGCAACCATTCAACAACGGCCTCGGATGTAGTAGATGACCAACAGGGATCATATACGAAACGATGGCACCGATGCGGCTTGATTAATGTGCCCCACGGCTTCGTTGGGCCAGACCCCAGACCCGCCATGTGTCTGGCTACCCCACAATAACAACAGTCGTGAGCCCCAGTGCTCTACCCTGGGTTACTCCTTGGAAGTGTATGTCCACAGAGAGGGTTGTGACATGTATGTTAGGGATAATTAGATGGAAATAATTATCCCATGTTGGGTAGTGGACCCCTGTATATGCTAGTTTAATTATTTACGAGTTGTTGAGTAGGGACTGAGTCTGCAATAAGCCCAGGAGTTGAGCCTGGTAGTTATATGATTAATACTATATCTTTCCCCATTGATTGCATATTAATAAACTTGTTTTTAGAGTACTTTAGGTGTATTCCTTTCTCCCACAGTATTTTACCTTTATTTCCATCCAAGTGACTTGATACCAGAATTACCATACCCATGTGCCTAGACCCTCGACCATGCTACCAAAAGAATGACCATGCTACCAAAAGAATGTCCATGCTACCAAAAGAATGTCCAGGCTACCAAAAGAATAGGTGACAGAACTGAGTAAGAGTAAGACTAAGAGAAGTAAGTAAGATGAGGGTGGTGTAGATACGAGAGAGAACCCGCGCCCTCACACTAGATACTGTTTTAACTCTTGCCATCTCAGTTCTTTTTGTTGTTCTAAAGCAAATTCTGCCTGTGTGAAACCTTCTAGTGTGGGAAATTGTGCAGCTACATGATCTTGCATGACTTTTCTCAAGGCTCTGACTGGTCGACTTAATGGATCAGCTACTACATTAGCTCGACCGGTTTTGTATTCAATGTCATAGAAGTAATCTCTCATTTCTAAGATCCAACGGTTCATTCGCTGAATTTTGGTTTTCTTTCTAAAGACGGATGTTAGAGGTTGGTGGTCTGTCTTAATGGTAAACTGCGTACCCCAAAGAAAATGATGGAAGAACCTGCATGCCAACACAATGCCTAACGCTTCTTTATCTGTGGTGGAATAACGAGTTTCTGCCGGCTTTAGCTTTCTAGAAATATAACCCACTGGTCGCATAGAGCCATCTTTTTGTACCTGATTAAGGGAAGCGCCCACACTGAAATTGCTGGCATCACTATGCAGCTCAAACGGTTTATACATATCTGCCTTGACAAGAACTGGGTATGAAGCTAGTGCTTGCTTTAATTTTCAAATGCTGCTTGACATTCATTGGACCATACAAAATCAACAGTCTGTTTCGTTAACTCAGTGAGGGGGTAAGCTACTTTGGCAAACTCGGGAACATGTTTACGGTAAAATCCACACATACCCAAAAATTGACGGACTTGTTTAACATTAGTTGGGGGTTTATACTTGGTCAGAGCTTGGACATTTTCTGGGTCAGGCTCAATGCCTCTCTCTGAAACTACATGTCCTAAGAATTTAACTTGCTTATGGCCAAATTGACACTTAGACAAATTTAGTTTAATACCCATCTCTTCAAATCTCTCAAATACTCTGGTGAGTCTTTGCAACAAGGTGGGGAAGTCAGGAGCCCATACTATTACATCATCAAGATAGTTTCGTACCCAGTTTTCAACTGCTAAGGGAGCTAATACTTTGTTTACTTCTCGAGTGAAAATGGCAGGACGAGCTGAGAGCCCAAACGGAAGGCGTGTGAACCTCCATAAATTATACCCATCGTTAAAAGTAGTTAGATCTCGGCTACTGTCGTTAAGAATGACCTGATAATACGTATCCTTCAAATCTAATGTGGCATAATACTTGTTTCCCGCAGCTTTCTCTACTAATTCATCAATTCGTGGCAAGGGTTGTATGTCGACCTTCAAATGTTTATTGACAGCTCGAAAATCTAAGCACATACGCTTTGAACCGTTGGGTTTTGTTACCAGAATCATGGGGGATAACCAGGCGGCAGTCGATGGTTCAATGATATTACGATCCCTCATATCTGTTATCATTTCTTTAATTATCTCTTTTGCTTTCTCTGGGTGTCTATACTGTGGTCCTCTGACAGGATTGTGGTTGGCGAGCTGAATGTTAGCGGGTATACTAGCAATTGACCCTATTTCATGTGGTCCTAAAACAAACAAGGAATCATGAGCTAGAATTACTTTCCGCAAATGTTTACGCATTTCTCTGTCTAGATGGTTCCACTGTTGGTTTCTAATTAACTCGTTCAACTTCTCTTGTCTAGTGGTTCCACCTTTTGCTTCGTCACAGTCCGGTATCATACTGTTGGAAATCTCTTGGACATGTCTGACCTTCTTTACTGGACCGTTGGGAATTCCGGCACAAATTACACAGTCAAAGGATGGTACTCTCTGATCATCACCTACATTTACTTTTAACTGGTTTGATGATCTCTTCTCCCCTTCTGTTTGAATGGCTAGGTGATGAGGTGCACAAAGGGATAATTCAGTTGAAGACTTTACTTTACACAATTTGTCATAGACCTGTTGAATATGCCCCAAGTTATTTCCTTTAACGTCAACATATGAGATTATCTCCTCCGGGATTAACTCATATTCGCCACTGACAGTGCCCACTCTCAAATACACTGATTTATCGGTACAATTACTTACTGGCAAATATATGCGTGAATTTGGCTGTACTCTAACACATATCTCTGGTTGTTGGTTGAAACTTTTATGTGTAAATCGTACGCTCAGAATTTGACCTTTCTCTACTTTCACTTTGATGGATATGATCGGTGCATGGTGGCCTCGTACAATAGTCTTTCTATCAAGATGGAGACTCTTCAACTGTGGTGGACAAGGTACATCGGGCTTTAACGACAATCTATTGACGCATTTGATTCCTTTCATGTGCTCTCTCGTCAACACTCTCCCATATTCATGTGAATGGCCTGCCCAAATGAAAAGTTTCTTTTTACGTTCCCATGTTACTCTAAATCTGCCGAGGAGATCTGCTCCGAATAGTAACTCTGCATCAAAGTACTTATCATCCACAACAATGGCATGGTGTCTGACTTTCAACTGTGGTGTTACTTGGACTGTTATAACTACTTTACCTTTATTTTTTAACTCATCTCCCGTAACACCCTGGTATCTATGTTTACAAGGTTTGATGGATTTTAAATTCAAAGTTTTTACTAAACTCTCCTTAATGAAGGTGGCTTCACTACCTGTATCTATTAAAGCTAAACAGACACATTCATTTACATTGGAAGGAACCCGCTCATGTCAATACTTTGGATAAGGCCGACGACTTGAGCGTCCTGGACAGCGTTGACTGTTTCTCCGACACCCGACTTCTAAGCAATCCCAACGTGAACGTGGGGGTGGATTAAAGGGGCAACTAGAGGCATCATGACTCTGCGTTCGGCAATATGGACAGTAAGGTCCCTGTCGCCTTCCAACTAACTTTTTATGAGGACTTTCGAATAGGGCTACTGCGTATCGATCTCGCTGACTAGTGGTACCGCAAGCTCCTCCTGTTACGTTACGTTCTGCACTACTGGTTCTTTCAGTCTTTACTGGAGGTTCTTGGTTTGTGTGCTTTTGAACTTGCCTAATACTGGGATACCCACTTCTGTTACCTTTCAGATAGTTGTGTCGAAGTCTCTCTAATCGTTCGGCCATCGTGTCTACTGGACAATAAGGGAATAATAATACTTCAATTCCTCCTTCAACTGTTTTGGCAAAGGGTGGTACTATTTATCTTTCACCGTTTGTTCTTAACCTTTCATTGGCCCATACTGGCGGAAAATGGTTGCGAGAGTTAATTTAAGTTGGCTCAAGAAACGACGGGGATCATCTTCCAAATTATACTCTAATCGCGCAAACTCCTCCCAGGCATCCTCCAGGGGGATTCGTTTCACAAACAACTTCCGCAAGGCTACTTTAAGTTTATCCCAATCTTCCTCATCGGTATCAAGTTCTACTTGGACCATGGCTTCAACTTGCTCGTCCATGCGGTCGGTTGCTACATGCCATCTATCCCTTGAACTAACTGCGTTATGCTCTACTTTCTTACAAAATTTAGTTATGATGTCGTCTGCTTTAAGACCAACGAGGTTGTCAATGGACAGCCTCGGAATGTACTGGTGGTAATAGGGCCAGGAGATCGCTTGTTGTCTCCTTACTGTATCCATAGACTCAGCGAGTTTAGCCGGAAGAGCTTCGACTTCTGTTGCTAGTTCATCAGCGGTTTTGGCCGTCATGGTCCCCTGATTCGCGTTAGCATCTGCCATCGTGTTACAAAAAATCAAGAACTATAACCCACTGTAAATACAATAACATGCACAGTGCATACTCAAGACCCAAGGACTGGTACTCAACGGATTTTCTGCAATACGACTTAACATTCCATGCATCAACTATTCAAAATACTGTCCAGATTATTAATCTCCCAAAAAGATAATATTGCATGAAAAATATACTGAAACACTTTGTTATTCACAAACTCTATATGGTGCAACACTGCGTGAACACTTCACAAATTTCTGTACTCACAATTCCGGGTCCATACACTTGTATAACACTTTCCATATACTGTATCACCATAAGGTCCTCACATATATAATACTGTACTCTGAAAGCATACTGGCATTAGAGTTCACATAACATACAATGTTTCACCAAATAATGAACCGTTAACACCTGATTAAAATAAACTTTGCAATTATAGCATATACATAGAAATATTAATATAAGGAACTGTAAAACACCCCGAGATATTAAGTAAATGGAATATATATCCTACCTAACATATAAACTAAAGAATATTACAGGTACAAACTTAGCATCCACTTAACCTTTGCATATAGTGCAATGCTTCTGTTAGCAACTCAGAATTAAAACACTGGGCACTCCCACGATGAATACATTTCACAAACTAGTGCCGTGGCCCGCACATGTACTCACTGTCTGTAAGTAATACTGAGATAACAACGGAAAAAAAAATTTGGGCCGATTGTTACACATCAAAATTCTTCAAATATAAATGAACCTTGTTCACACTCTCTACACTCAAGTTACTGTTGCAGGTATCCTTTACTTTAAACAAGACTTTCTTTTTCTAACCTAACTCAGAGGTATTTCTTTGACTTATTTCACTTTCTCTGCAAACCACCACAAAAATCTGTACCTTGGAAAAATATGGAACAAAATTATTAGCAATCTGAAATACTCATTAGTTACAGTGGAATGGTTATTAAATACCCGTACAGAGAAATGGTAATAACTCACAGTTAAAAAAAAACTACAGTATCACAGTCATTCCTCCCAACTCGATACTATGTTCATTACATCCCACCGCTGCCACCATTTATAAGGGCCTGTGCCTCTTATAACATTTTTTACTTTAATACTTACAATCATTGGTAGCGTGACGAGAGGAGGCTCGTGAGTATATGTAATGATAGTACAGTATCAAGTAATAGGGAAGAAATAACGGTAGATACTGTAGGTAAATAAGAGAAACAATATACAAATACAATATTCATTTAGACATTAAAATGGAGGTAGGAGAAAGAATATGTACCAACAGACGAACTCCTGATACTATGCCCTCAGGCTCAAAATACTCACAACACTACTGGGTGGACATACTCAATAACACATAAACTCTTATAGTAACTTAGCACCATTAAGACCAGGGGCAACTGCCACTACAACACTCAGTCGTCAGGAGTGATGCTCAAGCAACGGCCATGGGGCCCCGCCACCATGGGGTACTTTCCAACGAACTCTGAAGATCCCAGTGGAATAACACTACCACACAAATAGCCCTACTGAGTTAGACACTCATCCACCAATGAATGGGGCTGGTACTTGTGTGTGGCTTGGTGATCCAGGGTCACCTCGCGGGCCGAGCGTTAGGGTCAGACGGGCCAGCTATGGGGCCCATAGGTAGTACTGAAGTGTCTGACGGTCGGGTCTCACGAAGATAACTGATCCTACTGGACCTCGAACATCTCTCCAGACTAGTGGATACAACATCCAAGCTACAGACATGGCCTAGGCTGCGTTAGGGACCTGTATGGGTGAAGGGACGAGCACTTACTAACGGTTGAAATGCCCGCGGCACCCTCACTCAAACTAGGTCAGGGATTCTACCTACTTCTATTTCGATGAATTATTTTACAGTACACTCTGACGTTGAAACTGAGACTGTGAACTCAGTTTCATTCTCTACTATTATCTTCACTAACAATGCTCTGACTGAGCTATCAAAAGCAAAAATCAAATTGATTACAAGGGGTTGGATGGCAACAGGTCCCAACATACAGCGTCTTGCTACGAAATCCGCGGATTAGATTCAAAGTTTCCTTCAGACAAAGACGGCCTCTCGATGACGTCAACAAGGAAACAGAGAAAACGGAGGACGTTTCCACTGGGGTACTCAGAAGGTTTTGTGGACGTTTGAGCGTAATATGAATCCTTAAGGTTTTTAGGTTAGCCGTCATCACGATCATGACAGGTCGACATCTTTTTCTTCTAAGCAGAGGACTATGTATGAGTCTCTTGCTTCGATGAGGGCCGCGAATTTGATGTTGAGGTGGGCACATAAGATAGTGCATTTTTCAGATATGACCCCGCAGAGGAAGCGCACCAGAATACGGTTACTTGTTGTCTTTGTCATGCTTGGGTCGTCTTTTTCTCATCCGTCCAGTGGTGGGTAAGGCCACCGTTGCGTGGGGCGAAGCTTGTGTCCTACCTATTCCGGGAGAGCAACCAAACAAAGGAATTTCAACACCCCCCACTGCCGCTTGATTGTCGAGTGGTCGTAGGGTGGTTCCAATGTCTCTCTCCCAGAAGCCCCGTTAGGGGAGCCTACTTTCCTAGTGTTTTTATTTGCTCACTTATAGGTGTGAGCTAGTGTACCTATTCAAGGAGTTAAGGATTCAGGAATGCGACCCCCTTCCCAGGTGGACCCGCACGATCACTGTTACCCAGGAAGGCTCGGCGGAGGGATAGGTTCTGCTCCTGTCCCCCACCAGTGTTCACTATCTCCTGGGAGGGAGGTGAACAGTTACAGGGGGACCCGAGGACGAATACACCTCTGAGGGCGCAGATCCCCAGCCAGAACGAATAAAAAAGAAAGATTTCGTTGTAGAGATAGACCCCAAACCACGTCAGGACCGCCACGCTATAGCTGCCCTCCAGCAGGAGTGTGGGTCACTCACACTGCCTGTAGGGAGGACTAGCTAGTGTTGGCAATCCTGATCGCTCGTGGGGTAGTCCTGGAAGTGTCCTTTGGGTACAGGAAAGGTTTCTAAGGGAGCCCGTGTGTGTGTCGATATATCTTAGAAGACTGGCAGGCCAGGCACTGGGCAGCCCATTTCCGAGTATCAGCCTTGATGCTGGGCCAGACTACACGATGCATGAGAAGGCGCTGGGAGGCCCGTACACCTGGGTGGCTGAGACCATGGATGCGGCCGAAGATGGCGTGGCGGTGGCTATGAGGCACGAACGGTCTAGGCTGCCCATAGGACATGTCGCACCACAACTTGATGTTCGTGCAGGGAACGGGGAGTTCGTGGAGGGCGAGACCTGAGGGAGATATCTTGTATGCTGCAAGGTCTTAGTCGTTCTCTTGAGCTACGGCGAGCTGTCTGTAATCCATGGGTGGAGATGAGGGGTGAATGCTCGATATACAACGAGAGAGGGTGTCGGAGATCTCGTTGTGGCTGCTCTTGATGTGTTGGATGTCGCTGGTGAACTCAGAGATGTAAGCCAAGTGGCGAAGAACATGAAGTGTATATGTCTGAGAGGCTGAAGCGAAGGCGTGGACGAGGGGCATGTGATCAGTGAAGATGGTGAACTGACGGGCCTCGAGGAAGTGCTGATCGATCGATGGGTGAAGTAAAGTATGAAGAAATCTTGATGCAGGTGCGTAGATTGGTGGTGCGGGAACTGGACTTGAAGAATAATGGTGGAATTTGGAGGGACTTGGGGTTGGTGGATAGTGCAGAAGAAAAGCGAGGAAATTGGAAAATAGTAGTAGAATGCTAGGTCTTGGGGCTCAACCCAATTGCTTCTGTTTTCTCATGTTTGTGTTTCAGCTAATTTTCGTCTTAGGTATTATATTTATGTCAGGTGTTTGTATGTTTAGCAAATATTGCAATTTTATGCCTTACATTTTCGGGTCTTATGTCCTAGCCAATGGTGAGGAGTCTAGGGCAGGTACTTGTGTTTCTGCTAAGAACATCCCGTCTTTTTATGATCTAATGTTGTAAGTGGTAGGGCTGCCAAGGTTGTCACTGGGGTAACGTTGCATATTTCAATAGAGTGGAGTTGGTGTGGGTTCTAGGGCTCTTCTTTTACTGCGAGGGAACCACGAGTGTTCTCTTCTTCCGTCTTCTTCTCTCTTCCATCCATTCTTTAATTGGTTCTGGCTCTATTTCTTCTAACTTTGTCCATATTCTTTTTGAGTGTTCGTGTAGGTAAACGTTTAGGGGCTCTATTTGCGCTCGTTGGTGTAGTTGACGGTTGGTGACTATGTCAGGATATTTGATGTTATATACATCCCTTAGGGCTAAGTTTTGAATTGTCTGCAGTTTCTTTATGTTTGTTTGTTTTATTGCATGTAATGGGAATTGGTGGATATACTAGTCGGGATTGGACAAAGGCTCTATATAACTTTAACTTGTTTTTTGCTGCCAGGCTTCTGAAGCGTTTTAATTTAATTACCATGTTTCTGGTTTTTGCAAGTTTTTCGGTGATGAATGTTTTGTAGCCTTTTATTGTTATCTTCAGCCCTAGGACAGTGCCTTCCATGGCATATGGAATCACTTTGTTGTCTACTATAATGGGGTCTTTTTTCCTTTTAGCGATTGGGATTATTTTGAACTTGTTGGTGTTCGTTTGTATCTTTCACTTTTTTTCGTACTGGTTGATGTTCTCTATTGCGTTGGCAGTATGTTGTGCCATTATTGCTGTTGATTTGCCGGGGTATGTGGTGATTTGTGTGATATCGTCTGCAAAACTTATGTATTCACTGTAGGGAGCTGGTTCTGGTAGGTCTGCTGTGTAGATATTGTACAGCGTGGGTGAAAGGACACTGCCTTGGGGTACTCCACTTTTCAGCTTTATGGGTGGTCCTATATAGCTGCCAATTTGTATTTGTGCCGTGCGGTCGTCTAGGAAGTCACAGACGATTTTTTCTATTGGTTCTGGAAGATTTAATTGAAGCAGTTTAAATTTTAATCCTAGGTGTCATACTTTATCGAACGCTTTCTTAACGTCTCTTAATACAATGTTGACTTGGTTTCTTTCTGCTTTCTTGTTGGCTAACGTTTCCGTGATTATGGCTAGTGCAGTATGTGTTCCCTTTTTTTCAGTGAATCCATGTTGTCTGGGGTTTAGTAGTCCGTTTTCGCTTCTGTGTTTTCTGATTCTCTTGTTTATTGCCTTTTCAAATAGTTTTCCTATAACTTCGAGTAGGGAAATCGGTCTGTAGTTAATTTCTTGAGTGTGGTCTTTGGCTGATTTCGGTATGAATATGAGTTTTGCGTTTTTAAATGCATCAATGAAATATCCACTTGCCAAAGCTGAGTTAAATATTTCAAGGATGCCTTGTGTGCAGTTGTTGGGTAGGTATAGGATCATATTTCTTGTGATTTTTGTAGCAGTTCTCCTTCTGTAATTGGTTCTATCGGGTTGAGCCTGGTTTTGTCCACCGCATGGTATGTGGTTATCCTATGCATCATTTCAGCCATTTCTCTGCAGATGTGATTTTCGTGTTCCTCATCAAATTCCTCATTTTCTTCTTCTGATATTTGAAATACTTTTTTCCATTCTCACCAGTATGCGGATCCTATCTTTTTCTTCAAAGAGTTTTTTCCCGTTTTGGTCTTTTATGTACTTTTGCTGGGGTTTGTCGTTTCCTAGAATTTTGTTTACGTTCTGCCAGAAGTTCTTGTCATTTCTTGTGGTATCCAGGTTGTTTATTAGTTCGTTCCATATCTGTTGGTGTGCTGTCAGGCTTTCATCTCTTAACTTTTGTTGTATTTGCCTTAAGTTTCTAATAAGCTCTGTTGTTGGTGGATAGTTTTGTATGTACATCATTATGTTATTGTATTGTGCTTGGAGCATTCGCAATTCATGGGATGTCCTGATGTGTGGTAGCGTTCGATATGTTGTGATTGGTATGTTGTTCTCTATTGCCTTTTTGATGTTACGTATAAGGGTATCTGTTTCGTTGTCAATATCTTCTAGTGCAGTGGTTCTCAACCTTGTTTGCCCCATGCACCCCTTTCACCATATGTCAGAATGTCATTCCCCCCTCCTTTCCAAGATTGTCTGCCTCAAAAAGTGCATTCCAAATAATATGCATATAATACTGAAAATCCTTTATTTTTTCTATATTAGTACATATACATTTACAATTTTACATGGATTATTTTTATAGTGGAGTTTTACAAATTAAATGCCAATTGAAAATGTTGATGGATTTACAAAACTTGAATAAAAGTAAAATAGTTTTTTTTTTATTTATAATGAATTACATAACAGACCAAACTGAAGCATAATGCAATAAACAAAAAGTTCAATAGAATACCAGGATATTGTAAATTTGTAATTAATTTTATTCAGATGAAGATTACAGTCAATGAGAAACCTGTGATTGTTTTTTCTTCGCCAATTCTGGGATACGCGGAGGAGTGCTTGAAAGGGCACAACGCAGGTCATTTTCTACCTCTAATCTACTACGTTGCTTCGTTTTAATTTGCAACAAAGTTGAAAAGCCTGACTCACAAAGATATGTCGACACAAACGGAAGCAATGCACAGATAGCTCTTTCTGCCACTTTTGGGTAGGAATCGCACATCAGGGGCCAAAATTCTGTGATTGATTTCTCATCGAACATATCTCTTGCTCCCGAATCAGTTTCCCCCCCCCCCTTAAAACCTGAATTCCCCCCCTGGGGGGAATTCCCCCCCTGGTTGAGAACCCCTGTTCTAGTGTTTTGCCTTGGAGATCTGGGATCTTAACTTGTTCTAGTTGCTTCCTGTAGCCTTCCCAGTCTGCTTTATGCATTTGGAAACGTGGGGTTGTTGGTACTTGGATTGGGCTTGTGGATAGTTTTATTATCATTGGAATGTGGTCGCTGGTAGTTAGTGGTCCTTGTTTTATATGGTAATTCAGGAATGCCTTGTTATTGGTGAAGACTTTGTCTGGGGTTGTTGTTTTGTTATTGCCAATGAATGTGGTGAAGTGTGGTCCTAGGTGGATCAGCTTCCCTGTGTTCATTATGGTATGCAGTGCAGTGCCCACCCTGTTCCTGTTTCCGTGGCCGAATATTGGATGTCTTGGGTTCAGATCTCCTATTATATATGTTGGGCAGTTGTAGTTCAATAGTTTTATCAAGTCTGGGGCCAGCAGGTAGTTCCGTCTTGGCGGTAAATGATTTGATGTTTGAGTCTGTGTTTTACAGCAATGGCCACGCCAGCATTTAATTCTTCTGTTTTATTTCTTTGGTAGGTTGTATATCCAAATATTTTTATTTTCTTGGAATTTGAATTGCCGTGACTTTATTAAAATTATGTCCGGATCAATGCTGAGGTATGTGTTTGCAAGGTTGTTTTTATTTGTTTCTCAGTTGCGGTCGTTGTGTTGTATGATGGTAAGTCTTCTGGGTTTGTCGTTATTCATTGTGTTTTGATTTTTTGTTTCTTGTTTGTTGCGCGGGTGGCGATCTCTTGTCCGGAACCAGTCCGTTACGGATTCTTTGGAATTTCCATTGTTCTTCTTTTTTGAAGTTGTGTCTCCTTATTTTAATCCTTTGGTTTATCAGGTAAGCTTCCACTAGTGCTTCAGAGTATTTGTCGTTGGAGTAGATCCATTTTAGTTCTTGTTTCGTTATGGCTTGTATAATGTCTGGCATCGTTTTGCATTCATTAGGGATAAATATTTTGTCACACCAGTGAAGCTGTAGTTCACAGTCGTCTGCACATTCTAAAGTCAGGAGCGTTTCCTCGCCCTGGGTATCCATGGTTGCTGTTGTGACTTTTTTCCTTACGGCTCCTGTCTCTCTTTGGATGTTATTTTGAAGGTCCTGCCTCTCTACTGTACTTTGGGTGGATGTTTCAATCATTTGTGACTTTGCCTTGTCAGCTTCATTTGTTCCGTGTACTGTTGCGGCTGGTGTTTGCTCTGCTGCTCCTTTTTCTTCTGCGTTGTCTGTCTCCTGTGGTGCATCTGGGTTGGTTAAGCGGGACGCTTGTAGCACAGATCCAGAAGCTGGGTTGGCTGGGAAACTCATTTTTGGGAAATTGTTTCTTCCAAGCATTTTGTTCATTTCTATTTCGAACGTGCCTGGGTTCCCTATGTTCATTATGTGAGAGTATAATAGGCAGATGAGCACTTTGTAGTCTCGTATTTCGCTCAGTACAATTTTGGTGGTATTCTGTGGTTGTGTTGTTTCTTCAACTACTTTCTTTGCAATAGCAGCATATGTTGTATTCTCCTTCTGTTCTTGTTGTTGTTTTTCCTTTGCTACTTTTTCATTTATTATTTTCTTTTTGTATGGACAGGCCATTGCTAGGGTTCTGTGGGTCTTATATCCTGGTTCCTTCCGATTTTTACAGTTTATACATGCTTTGGGTTGATTCTTGCAGTCCCGGAAGGTATGGCCTTCTTCTGCACATTCAGAGCATATTTTAAGTTCCTTTTGAGGACAGTCTTTTGTTGCATGAGATTCATGTGCATAGCAGATAAAGCAGGTGAGAATATTAACATATTTCTCCCTTTCTAGTTGTTTAGGGAGTACTGACATGTTGAACCCTAAGATTCCAGATTCCAGGGCCTTGTGTGCCATTGAAGTGTCAGTGAATCTCAGCTTTAGGCAATGAGTGTATTGCTTTATTTTTACCACTTCGATTTTTAACCAGTTGTTTTTTATTTCTAGTTCTTCTTTTATTTCTTGTGCCGAGTGCTTTCCAAATTCGTAGTCAAGTCCACGTACAAATACTGATCTTTTTGCTTTAACCTCTGGTGGCATAATGACCTGGATTCCTATGTCTCCAAAGGCTTGCATTCCCTCAGGGCTCAGAATGGTATCTGCATCCCTGTAGTCCCTGCATATTGCAGTGTATCCATCGTTCGACGAGAAAATCCTTGTGAAGGGTACATTGAGTGTACCATACGCTGTTTCAGTTATCTGAGAACGTGAAGGGGCTGTTCTCTTGTCTATAATCTTGAGTCTAACCTTGGTAGCCATGGGTTTATTTGTTTGTGTCTTCCTAGCATATAATAATTGTGGGTGATAAAGAAGGTTATTCAAGACCCTTCTTAGTGTGCCTATAGGCGACCCCCGGACAGTGGTGTAACTGCACTGTCACTGTTTTTCCACTGCCGGATTGGCCTGTGTTCCCCGACCTCCAATGGACACACACAATCCCACCTACTGTGAGGTGTGCTCCACTGGAGGGGCTCTAGCACGAATACTTAAATATAAGCAGGTGCCTCGGCCAGGGTAAGTAAGGAAGGATTTCAGCAAGAGAGAAAGACCTCAAACCACGTCAGTACCGCCAATCAATAGCTGCCCTCCAGCAGGAGTGTGGGTTGTGAGGGCGCGGGTTCCCTCTCTATCTACACCACCCTCATCTTACTTACTTCTCTTAGTCTTACTCTTACTCAGTTCCGTCACCTATTCTTTTGGTAGCATGGACATTCTTTTGGTAGCATGGTCGAGGGTCTAGGCACATGGGTATGGTAATTCTGGTATCAAGTCACTTGGATGGAAATAAAGGTAAAATACTGTGGGAGAAAGGAATACACCTAAAGTACTCTAAAAACAAGTTTATAAATATGCAATCAATGGGGAAAGATATTGTATTAATCATATAACTACCAGGCTCACCTCCTGGGCTTATTGCAGACTCAGTACTTACTCAACATACTCATAAATAATTAAACTAGCATATACAGGGGTCCACTACCCAACATGGGATAATTATTTCCATCTAATTATCCCTAACATACATGTCACAACCCTCTCTGTGGACATACACTTCCAAGGAGTAACCCAGGGTAGAGCACTGGGGCTCGACTGTTGTTATTGTGGGGTAGCCAGACACATGGTGGGTCTGGGGTCTGGCCCAACGAAGCCGTGGGGCACATTAATCAGGCAGCATCGGTGCCATCGTTTCGTATATGATCCCTGTTGGTCATCTACTACATCCGAGGCCGTTGTTGAATGGTTGCAAGAATCACAATGGGATCTGGAGAAACATTGAAGCAGCGTCAGGGAGCATGACAACACAAACAACTCTCTTGTCTAGACGACAGACATATTTACGTTATATTACTTCTACACTGGGTGAATGACAATTCAACTGTTAAATCATGAACACTGGTGAACACTGATATTCACTACAATTGACTGAATTAACTGAATGGCTACACAAAACATACCTAGAGAAACATTGAAGCAGCGTCAGGGAGCTCTCTGCCTGGCTCATCTTGGGGTATATATGCCCCTGAGTTGCCAGTGATCGCTACTCATGCAATGACAATAATTACAAACAAGCTAACTGTTACTCATTCAAACATGACCCTCAGTTGACAAAGGTCTGGCAAATTACTTGAGTTGATTTACACAGACTAATTCAAGATTGAGCTTCCCAGGAGAAAGTGGAATAAACCACGCATTGATAACTGTCTTCACAAAGGCGGGACTCTGGGAGGGAACACAAGTGTAGCGTGTATGGGGGAAAAACACGTCTTCTCAGGGGTCACTAACTCACTCATGTTTTGCTGGCGTGGAGTTTAATAAGAATCATTAGTTAAATAGATCAGCAGTCAACGTGATCATGACAGGGTCACTCACTCTACCCGTGGGGAGGGCTAACTAGGGTTGACAGTCCTGAACGCTCGTGAGGTAGTCCGGTGGCAGTCGAGGTCGTTTCCAAAGGCTGAGGCCCCCAAGGGGCGTTGCCCCAAAAAAGATTTCTGGGAAGGCCAGTGGTAGACAGAGAGGTCGAGTTGTAGTCAGGTTGTCAACAGTAGAAAGAAGGCTGGCTGCTTTAGCAGTGAAGGGTCAGAAGATATATGGCCAGGAGCTTTAGATAGAAGGGGCTCATTCGCCAACCAGCCTTCGCCGTGATCAGACCTCTCTCAAGACCCTTCTCTGCCAAAGCTAGCCAGCCAGCCTTTGTCCAAAACTGTTGACGACCGTTGGAATGCAAACGACCATTACTTGACTCCACTAACCACCACCCAAATATTAGGGAAGCTTGCTCCAGACAAAGCCCTCTCTGTGTCTCCCCACTGATGAGGGGTGTCTCCTGATCAGAGGCGGCCCAGATTGGGTGCTCTGTAACGGCTTCCTGCAGCCGCTATTCCTCTTTTATTCTTCCTTCTATCTCTCTCTGGCCTGGGGACCTGCATCCTTGAGGTGTATTCGTCCTTGGGTCCTCCCTGTAACTGTTCATCTCCCTCCCAGGAGTTTGTGAACACGAAAGGGAGAACGAGCAGAACCCATCCCTCCGCCGAGCCTTCCTGGGTAACCATGATCGTGCGGGTCCACCAGGGAGGGCATAGCATATCCGGCATCCCCCCCCCCCCCCAACTAGGTACACTAGGGCTCACGCCTATTAGTGAGCAGATTATATAAACACAAGGGAAGTAGGCTCCCCTGACGAGGCTCTGGAAGAGAGACAGGAACCACCTTTCGACCACTCGACCGACAAGAGGCGGTGGGAGGTGTTGTAATTCCTGTGGTAGGTTAACTCACCCAGACTAGTTAGGTTACCTATTGTACTTCAAAAGGTGGCTTGTTCATCTTGCCCCCTCCACAATGAGGGCACATAGAGTAAGGATACGCTCCCTTGACGGGGGTGTAGCCGAACCACGGAAAAACTCACTAGCCGAACTGCTCGGAGCAACACTACTCATAAAGATTACGAGCCTCATTATCACCAAGGATTTATTCATCACCCTCTACCTGACTGAAGAAGACGTTAACACCCTGCTATCTAACGACAGCATAAAGCATCTGAGGAAGTAGCGATTCGAAGTCGTAATCCCACCACAACTAAGATCCAGGAAGACCAAAGTAGTTAAAAGACTGGACAGGACCATCACAGAAGAAACTAGTGAACAACAACTGAAATTAGACCTGGAACAAAGAAACCAATGGGCCAAAGTAGAGGAAGTAGTTAAACTACCTAAACTACCAACTATGCTGAAAATTAGGTTTCAGGACATAGGAATGGCACAAAAGGCAATACAGGAGGAATTCTGTCTCTCCTACTACCATATAGGTAGCAACCAAGTTGAACAGGAAGATTTTTGTCCCATCACGCCTTGCTGGAACTGCTACAAATATATACACTTAGCCACGGACTGCCCTAACAAAAACACTAAATACTGCTCCGAATGCTGGGAAGTGGGACATACATTTCGGGAGTGCAAGAATAGAGAAATTCCTAGGTGCCTGAACTGCCAAGGAGACCACAGAACACTGGCAGCACGTTGTCCAGTAAGGAAAGAGATAGCAAAAGAAAGGAGGGAAATTGAAAAGGAAAGGGTACAGGAAAAGCAAAACAGGACCTACTCGGCTGTAGCCAAATTGACAAAGGAAACAACTAAAGTCCTTGAAAGGGTAGCCTCACAATCCCCAGCCCAACAACCTATAGTGCTCAACCTGGGAAGTGAACTGTTGATTAAAATCATGACGGCAATAATATACGCCCACCTCTTGAATACAGTATAGCCAAGCCAGGATGTTTTGCTAAAAAGGCAAAGGAAATGTTCGCGGCAAATAACTTCCCAGACATGGAATTCCCCAACGACGTTCCCTCCTCAGAAATCTTCAACCTGATCTTCAAACCAACGTAAACCACCAGTCAGGCGCATGCCACCCAATCACAAGCCACTTCCGACAACCCCCCCCCCACCAACCAGAAAGTAGTGAATAGGGGATGGAAGAAGACGAAGAGGAGCAGGAACCCATTTTACAACATGAACCTGTAATACAACCTGAACAAGAGATCATATATAGCATCCCTAAAAAGAACAAAATGGGAAACGTGGCACCACCACCGTCAACAAGAAAGATTACTGAGAATCAGGACCTCGGTGAGGAAACCGGTATTACGTTTTACACCTGCTCAGCCCCCCAAATAGTCTCAACTGAGAGACTACTGACAGAAATAAGGGAAGAAAGCGTAAAATATACATATGCAGATAAGAATCTGGAAGATCACCACATGGAAACATTAATAAAGAAAGGAAGAATCCTGACCAAATATAACAAAATAGAAAAGGTGGAGCAATCCAAATACAGAAAAATCCGCCTCGGCCTGCAAACAAGCTCGAGACATCATCATTCATAATCAACAGACTTAAAATAATTCAACATAATATACTGACCTGGACCACACCAAAAGCTCACGAATTATACAACATATATTGTACCCTGTACCCAGACGTCATCATATTAAATTTTCACGGCAAGGGTAATTCAAATAAAATCAAGATATTCAGTTACACAGTATACCAAACAAAAAACCCAGCCCAAATCCATTACAAGATGGAATAGCCATAGCAATTAAAAGAAGTATAAAACATAAAATCCATGATACATTTCGAGAAAACTTTCTGGCAATTGAAATTAACAGCGTAATGACCACGGTCGTACACGTCAGTTAACGTAAAAATCACACGATTCATATTACGCGCAATAGCCCATCTGAGGCGTCCGTTTTCTCATCGCTCCCAAACTAGGGTGCCGTTCATTTTCGCTGACTTCCTGAAACCAACCTCTCTATAAAGTGAATTTGAATATGAGAGAGGACACCATTGTTTTGAGTCAACTTAGAGATATCTGATTACAGTTAAAGCATTCAAGATCCGTTGTGAGTGATGTTGAAAGCTTTAACTGTCTTTATTGTTACTTTTACTTTATTTTATCCTCTTCACCACTGATTGGCTCGTTAGCTGCTTGGGCGATCGGTCACATTGCTAGACGAAAGATTGTTTGTGATTGAGTTATTATTGACATCTCTGACGCTTCTCCATCATTATCTCAGGCACAGGGTGTGTGTTAGATGAATACCCAACAGTCACCGGGGGACCGGTAGCTGCATACCAGCTGGCTGTATTGGAAGATGTCGTTAATTTGGCAGGATTAAACTGTACGAGTCCGCACCCTGGGAACTAGGCTCAAACTCCCTCGCCGTTTGTCGGACTACAACCGACCCTAATATCGCTCTTCACTTGTTGCGGTGAACCAGTGTTCCACCCTGGGGCACTCCTTACAGTTATATTTGCCAAAGTAATATTGTTGTATATGATTGGTGATAATTAGCAGAAATATAGTTATCCCATGTTGAGTAGTGAACCCATAAATATTGATAGTACCAGGAAATATGTCATGTGAGTTGAGTACATGAACTGAAGGAAAAGTACCATGTTGTTCATTCCGAAAGAACATGATGTCAAGTGTGTCATAGAACCATCTGTATTGACAATGAAATAATATAATGATTGTTTAATGTGTAACCAAGAATTGAAGGTTTAATTGGTTACTTGTAAAAATAAGACCTAAGGGTCCAGTCCTACTTTTACTTTTCATTTTTATCCTCTTCACCACTGATCGGCTTGTTAGCCGCTTGAGCGATCGGTCACGTCTCTGATTACTTTTCCTTTTCTTTTATCCTCTTCACCAAAAGATCGGCTCATTAGCCGCTTGGGCGATCGGTCACGTCTCTGTTACGCACTGTTGGCAAGTATTGGGCATGCACCGGCTCCTGAATGTGCCTGAACCCGCTCCAGTGTTGGTCAAGTCTAGTCTTGAAAGAGCTCACACTCTGTGCTGTCACAACACTTTCTGGTAGATTGTTCTAAGAGTTCACAACTCTCACTCCGACAAAGTTTGCCATCACAGTTTTCTGGACTTGCGGCTTCTTCAATCGTGAGCTGTGACCCCTTGTGGGGCGAGCGTCCGCCAGCTCCAAGTAAGGACACTCGACTGAGTAGTGCCCCTTGAGATGCTTATACACCTCTATTAGGTCACCCCTTGCCCGTCTGTAGTATAAGCTAGGCAAGTTCAGGCGCTCCAATCTCTTAGGGTAGCTGAGGTGCCGAAGGGCAGGCGCAAGTCTGGTGGCCCTCCTTTGAACATTTTCAACCAACTGACAGTCCCTAGCATATCTCGGGGACCAGACGGGGTGACAGTACTCCAGATGGGGAAGCACTTCACTCTTGAAGATCGTTATGAGGGACGGACCGTCTAGATATCTGAAAGACCTTTTTATAAGACCCAATAATTTATTTGCCTGATTTGCCTTCTTCTCGCAGTGGCCTGAGAACTTCAGCTCATAGTCAACATACACACCTAGGTCCTTCTCACATTCAGTTTCAAATAGTGCAGTGCAGTTTCTTCATCCCATTGGGACATATCATACGCCTCCTTACCGTTAGTATGCCCCAGGTGCATCCTCTTACACTTCGTGACATTGAATCTCAGCAGCCATTTCTTTGACCATTCTTGGAGCTCGTCATCGGCAAACATTTGTGTGGAGGAGTGTACAACGTCAGGCATGTCATTTATGAAACAAACAAACAACAGCGGGCCCAATACCCCGCTTGTGACAGGTACGGATGATGATTTCGTGCCATTAATCACCACACACTGTTTGCGGTCATGTAGAAAGTCTCCTATCCACGCTAGGACTTTTCCCCGAATTCCGTACCCTTCCAGTTTGATTTTCAGCCTTTCGTGGGGTACATTGTCGAAAGCCTTGGCAAAATCTAGGTAAATATTGT
This sequence comes from Homarus americanus, assembly GCF_018991925.1. Classification (NCBI taxonomy): domain Eukaryota; kingdom Metazoa; phylum Arthropoda; class Malacostraca; order Decapoda; family Nephropidae; genus Homarus; species Homarus americanus. The sequence goes on along the minus strand of NW_024748502.1, from coordinate 10,804,501 downwards.
CGATATTACCACCCCGTTCCAGAATATGGGTCCAAATATCCAGTACCTTGAGCAATTGTGTTAAGCAGGAGCGCCCTGGCATAAAACTTGTGTTGGCAATCCTTTACAAGGTTGTTTCGTAGTAGATGTTCCATCGCGGCATCTCTGATAATACTCTCAAGTACTTTACATATTATGCTGGTCAGACTCACCGGTCTATAGTTGTTCGTGGAGTGACGATCGCCCTTCTTGAAGATAGGTCTCACATAAGCCACTTTCCATTCACTGGGGACCTTTCGTTCATCCAGGCATTTACAAAACAGTATCTTCAGGGGCTCGGCAAGCTCGTTGATTAACTCTCTTAGCACTCTAGGATGCACCATGTCAGGGCCGGGACTCTTATGGACCTTTAGCTTTGACAGTTTATTTCTAATACCCTCTTCTGTGAACACAATGTGGGTCAGTGCTGTGTCGAACCGTCTGTCCTCACACGCAGGAAGGTTAATCGCATCCTCTCTTGTGAACACTGAGGAAAGAAGCTGTTCAATGCCTCTGCTTTATCCTGTTAAGAATCTGCTTAACTACCATCTTCAAGTCTCAGGTCTGATACTCCTACTCGCGTTTTTAATTTCGACTTTGCATAGCGGTAAAACGCCTTTGGGTCTGACTTGACCTCGCTTGCAACCAGCCTATGGAACTCCTTTTCAGCCCTTCTACATTCTATCTTTGCTTGGTTCCTGGCTCTTGCATACATCCCCCTGTCCTGCTCATCATTTGACCCAACCCATATCTTGAATTTCTGGGGTTTCTTCTTAACTTTGTTGACCTCCGCATGGTTCATGTTTAGGGATCCCCTAGCATTCCTAGAGGCACTAGGTTTGATCTTGGTTATGTATTTATCGATCAAATAGGTCACTTTACTAGTTATGATATTCAGCGTAGTGTCTGCGTTCTTGTACCTTAATGAGTCAGGCCAGTGGATACCCCTCATCTCTTCTCTCATCCTGTTGTAATTTCCCCTGTAATATTTGCACCTTGGCCTGGCCTTATCTTGAACTAGGTAACAGTTAAATCTGAATGACAACACTATATGGTGACTGGTGCCAACTGGGGCAAGGTGTTCCAGTTTGGCCACCATACCCTCCTCGTTTGCTATGATGAGGTTTAATGGCTTGGGTGTTTGCTCCCCTCTGTAATGTGTCGGGTCTCTAACATGTTGGAACAGAAAATTATCTCTTAGAGTTTCTTCAAAAGAGTAGCAGGGTTATTCAAGTCATTTGAGGTGAACTCGTTTCTCCAGTCGATGTCGCCATAGTTAAAGTCCCCCATGATAAGGAGGTGGCTAGGGTTGAGCATTGCCGCATTGTCTATTAAGACTCTTATGTTCTTTTGATTTAGTGGGCCACAGTTTGGGGATCTGTAGATACACCCGACAATAAGTAAGTCCCTTCCCTTTAGTTTAATTTTACACAACTTGGACTCTTCAAAAACATCCTCTCCCTGTACCCTCGCCTGGCTGGCTCTAAGGTCTTACCGAGCATTGATAACCACACCCCTCTTGCAAGTTTCTTGAGAAAGGTTCGTAAATGAGTCAAATCCAGCAATACTGAATTCACATTCCTCTGGGTCGATTCTCCTGTTCATGTACAACAGTTCGACGACTCCTACAATATTTGGTTGGTGTACCTTCAGTAGTGTTTCAAACTCCTCTCTTTTATCAAGGAACGTGTCAGTATTAGTGTACATGACATTCAAGCCCAAATTTGTTCTCGGTAACGTCTCTGCTCTTAGTAGTACCCCCACCCATTCTCAGAAGCTACAGCATTTGCTAAGTACACTGTATTTTGCAGGGTGTGGTTAGAAATGTCATTGTTTACAAGGCGCTCGCCTCCTCCCGGCTGATAGCTATCACCTCCCGGGCGGGGGGTAGAGAGGGTGGAGGGTGCGCTGCTGTCCCCCGGCCCTGTGTCGGTACATTTGCTTCCACCACTCTCTCCCTGAATACAACCCATGTACACCTGTCCCCGCTCCTCCTCGACTCCTCCCTCTTCTGCTTCAAGCCCTGCAGGAGCTTCCTGTGCTGTTCCCTCTGCATTACTGTGCGATCTGGGTGAATTAATACACTCCGAAATGCCTCGCTCCTTGCTAAGTTTTTTGCCTGCCGAATAACCTCCCATTTCTCCTTTTCACTTACTAGTGTGATCCTGAGGGGGCGAGGCTTGTCCCCCTGCTTTTGTCCCAGCCTCCTCACATCCTGAGGGGTTGATGGCATCTTCAGAACCTCTGTACAAATATTTTTAAACTGCATCTTATCGTGTGTTATCTTACTCTCGGTTCCCTCCGCCTGGCTCTCAGGGACTCCAAAAACTATTACATTGTTCCTGTGCTGGAGACGTTTCCGTTGTTCCTGCTCTCTCCTAACAGTAGGTCTGTTAATTTTCATTTCTTCGACACACTTCTTTCGAGTCCCTAGCTGCCAAATAACCATCTTATTTGTTAAATAAATAATACAACAGTTGTTTAATGATGTAATAAGTAATTGAAGATATATTTTACGAATGGTAAAGTAAGACTTAAGTGGTCAAGTCCTGTCTGAGTGCACTTAATGAACATCTTATTCACTCTGTATGTTAATAAAATACTACGAGTATCACCGCTCTATTCTTTCTACCCATTGGTTCTCAGAAAATTATTATTGTAACTCACGTGCCTAGAAGCTCGCTAGCACAGTTCACTAAGATATGTCATATTCTAATAAAAGTCTGGGTGGTGGAAGGCTACCATTGTCAGTGCCGGATTAACCATAAGGCACTTGAGGCACTGGCCTCAGGCCCCCCGACTCTAAGGGGCCCCCAAATCCAAACATTCTCGAAGTTGAAGCATATAAAACATGAACTTCGTTCAATGATGCCCTAGCAACGTCTCAATTTTCTGTCTCTTATGAACATTAAATGTGTTATTTTGCAGAATCTTAATATTGATGAAATCATTGATAAATTTGGGTATATTTTGTTCTTGTTATTTATATATACCTTGAGGGTAGGGGGCCCCAAGTTGATCTGTGCCTCAGGCCCTGACCATTGTAAGTAATAAGTGTTATAATAATAATGACATGGTTTCCCAGAATAATCCATGGTTTAGAATATAACTAGAACAGGATATGATTGAGAGAAAGTAAGGACATGAAATTCAGAAAATACAATAATATTTATGAGAGAAGAAATGAAGTAAAGAAAAGAATAATGACTTAGAAAATATAAGCAAAGAAATATAAGATATAGCTCCTCCCCGACTAACGACGGGGTTAGGGACCCAGATCCAGGTTGTAAGTCGAAATGGTCGTAAGTCGGAAATGCTTAAATAATACATAGAAAATCTAAAATGGGTATCTCTTTTTCTTCTCAGCTCCACAAAACTCTCACTTTTAAGCTTGCCAGACATTTTAAAGTGAATTAGAAACGAAAATTTTGTCTGTGTACTGACGATGGGACTCGAAAATACGTATTTGACAAAATTTGGTACGACTGAGGCGGGTCGTAAGTACGGGTGGTTGTAAGTCGAGTAGGTCGTAAGTCGGGGAGGAGCTGAACTTAAAGAAAGAAAGACATAGAATATGAAATGATTAAACTATGTACATCAGAAAAGATTAATTTAAAAGATAGATATGAGCAAGAATATAAGTATATAAAGTATATATATCTTTCCAATAGCAGACATGCTCAGATTGAAGAGGAGGAATATACCTGCCTACTTTCTGGGCGATCTCGACACTAGACACCACATACTAGGACACCACATTAACAACGCAGTAGGCCAGGTGCTGAACACATTAGTGAGCCACAGCAACGTAGTGCACCTCGGACCGGAATTCCCCATGTACATTAGAGCAGGTCACACACGATACCCAGACATCGTTTTAACAAATCAACACCACCACTTAAACACACTGCTCGAACCCAGCCCAATATCCACAAGTGATCATCTCCCTATCATAGCCACACTCTCCACAGTCCCAATACAGATCCCAGCCAGGCTAAGATTCAACTATAACTAGTCTAACTTGGAAAACTCCAAACAAGAATTAAACAACCCGCAACCCATACACTTACACAACAGGCACACTTCTCTAATAGACCAATCACTGGACACATGGTACGAGCACGTTAGCCAGGCCATGGAACACAACATACCCACGACCACTCACCGAATATTACCACACCCTCAATACTCACACCAATCAAGAATCATACAAACACAATTTAGCAACCTAATAAAACTAATCACACAACAAGGCTGGACACCAGAACACAGACGGCTATACAACATAATACACGAACAGCTAAAAAACATTTCAAAAGAAGCATACAACAGGAACTGGCAGAAGCTGATTTCAGAAACGGAAGGAAACTACCATAAACCGAAGCAGTTCTGGCAGATAATAAAGCACTTAAAGGGAACCTCCAGCAACGAGTCTAACTATATAGTAAACAGTAATCAAGTCAAATTAACAGATCCAACCGAACAAGAACCGAAATTTAGATCTTTCTGGAGTAAGATCTTTCAAATAACCAAAGAAGAAAACGTTGGAGAAGGATCTGTAGGTGGTGGTGATGCTCGGCAGGCGTCGGAGATGCGACGAGAATGTCGTCTAAGTAGACAGTGACAAAGTTGAGGTCACGAAACATGTGGTCCATGTACCTCTGGAAGGACTGAGCTGCATTGCGTAGTCCAAAACTCATGTAGGCATACTCGAAGAGACTGAACGGAGTGGTGAGGGCAGCCTTCTGGATATCTGCAGGTGCCACTGGAATCTGATGGAAGACATGCCCCAAGTTGATCTTCGAGAAGGTGGTCTTGCCGTGGAGTTTGTGGTGGAAGTCTTGGACATGTGGGATAGGGTACCTGTCAGGTTTGGTGACGAGGTTCAGAGCTCTGTAGTCACCACACATCCTCCAGGTGTTGGATGATGGCTTTGGAACCATGTGAAGAGGAGATGCCCAAGGACTCTTTGAAGGTTGAATGATGCCGTCTTGCAGGAATCTGTTGAATTCCGCCTTGGCTGCGTTTAGGAGCTCAGGGCGAAGGCCACGAGGACGTGAGAAAACTGGAGGTCCTGTAGTCTCGATGTGGTGGAAGATTCCCGACGTAGGTGGTGGTGGAGAGACTCGGGGTGAGAAAAGTTCCTTGAACTCCTTGAGCAGGGAGGAGAACTCGTTGGACGGCGAGAGGCAGGTGATGGTGTCGGTGACAGCAGCACGTGTACCCCGGATCGTGTGAGCTGTAGGCTCATGGATGAGGCAGAGGTGCTTGGGTCGATGACGAGCTTGTGGAAGGTGAGGAAGTCGAAGCCAAGGATGGGTTGAGAGACGTTTGCCACCACGAAGGACCAGCGCAGAGTCTTGGGAAGACCAAGGTCTAAGGCAAGGATGTGTGCGCCGTAGGAGGCGATGGGGGTACTGTTGGCAGCGAACAGGTCATATGAGGGTTGCTTTGATGTGTCTTGCAGTGAGGGAGGGATAATGCTGACCGATGCCCCTGTGTCAATGAGGATTTTCCTGCCGTCGGTGATATGCAGCAGTGAGACGCCTGAAGGGACGGAGGTTGTGGTATCTACCAATCCCCGTCGATGCCGTTTCCCGAGTAGTTGCAGGGAGCCTCACAACGTCTAGCGTTAGTACCGAAGCGTTGATGGTACCAGTAGAGGGTAGGTGCACTGTACTGGGAGCTGGCGGCGGTGTCCGAGGAAGGACGAAGACGTCGGGGTCGGTAGGACACAGTGCATGGGGCAGGAACAGGACCAGCAGCAGGCATGGAGGAGCAGAGCTGTTCGAGGGTGTCCATCCTGCGGTGTAGAGACTGTAGCAGATCCCTCATGTCCTGTGAGGTGTTGCTCATCTGGGGAGCGTTGACCCGGTTGGCTAGATCGGAGGAAAGTGACGGAGTGGCCGCTGAGTTGTCCGCATCACATGGCGCACAGCAGTTTATTCATGGAATACTCTGTCTGCCGTGGCTTCGTAGGTCGCCGGGGTTGTAGAGTAGTCCAGTGCGGACAGGGCGAGGCGAACTTCTGCAGGGAGCTTCTGGGCGTGAAGCTGGCGCTGGACAGTGTCAGGAAGCCTGTCTGTGTGGCGGGAGTTCAGTCTCCGCATCTCGTCCCAGAGATGTGCAGGCATTGAGTTGTCGAGAGGTAGACGTGATAGGTCTTGCAGGAGACAAGCTCCAGGCCGCTGGTATCGCCTCTTCAGAGCATCTCGTAGAGCTGCGAATTTGTTGTCAGCTAGAGGGTTGGTGATCACTTCTGAGACTTGTGTGGTGACTTCTGTGGGCAAAGAACAGACCAGGGCGACGTACTTTTGCTCGTCTTTAGCTGTTGAGTTGGTGAGAGCTGACTCCACAAGAATTATCCAGTCCTCGATGTCATGGTTGAAGACTGGAAGAGAGATGCGTTTCTCATCCATCATTGTGTGAGTGCGTCACTCCATGGGTCACCCATTGTAGCGTAATGTATGTGGCCAGTTGTCTGATTTCTCTTTAGGCTCTCATACATGCGTACATGTAGGAGATCTCGAACTAAGGATGAAGGTGAGAAGGGAAACTCACAATGGCGTTTTCTATATATACGATATATATTATATGTACTGTACTGCGCACATCATTGTCATTCCTAAAAACCACCTTTAATTCATATTATGCTACATAACATTCAAATCCACCGCACTTGTAGAATCTCAGAAAACGGGAAACATTGATAAAGGATAACTCACCTACTCAATGTTACTGAATCATTTGTTGAATTGTACCCAGGTACGGTTATATAATATTAATTGTATGTATTCATAGCATTAAGTAGAACTCAAGGTATCTATTGGAGATGTTCGGGGTACTTGGTTCTAACTACAGGAGCGAACATAAACACCTGTAGAGTTCTGTAGGTTCTATTCAACGGAAATATACACGGGTGCGCTTACAAGCACAGGTGGTCCTTACACTCCTTTCTGGGTCAACTGACCTCTCTCTGACCTCTCAGGCGACATGTGGTAAGTGGTACATTAGCAGCTTCCAGATGTCGCCAGGCACATTTATCTAAGCGTGTGATGACATGAAACAGGGGCATTGCCACACGCTACTGACTAGAGAAGTATATAAATGGGGTACATACATAGTATACATACAGCATACATAATATACATACACCTCCCCCCCCCCATACGCTCATAGCAAAGTCTTGAGCGGACCTTTTCCTGTGGATCCGTTCTGAGTGTCGAGGGGCTTAATCACTGGGGGGGGATATGGGACTCAGCACTGGTGATGGGGTCAGCGGAATGCGTTACGGGGCGGAGGAAACGCCGGTTCCTCCACCACACCCGACCGTTGGGTAACCGCACCTGGTAGTCCCGTGACCTGCCGAGACCCATGACTACGCCCACTTTGTCCCAACGTAGGGAGGTCGGGTCCTGAACACGGACTTGGGTGCCGACACTCAACCTGGGGAGAGAATGGGCGTGGTCGTTGTAGCGGGCGACGACGTCTTGAACACGTTCGGCGGCTCAGCGATCACAATCCTCTGTCTTGCCCTGCCACTCCTTGGAGAAGGACTGACGGTGGGCAGGGACACAAGAACGGAGGGGGCATCCATACAAGACCTGGGCAGGGGAGCATCCTGTGTAATTGGGTGTGTTGTGGAGCTCAAGGAGACCCAGGTCGAAAGCCTCACAGTCAATATTCCCAGAAGGGGCCACTTTGAGGATGAGGTGCTTCAGGGATTTGACAGCAGCCTCAGTGTGGCCGTTGGACTGCGGGTAATGGGGCAGTGACATCACATGCCGGACTCCCCATCGGTCGAGGAACGCAGCAAAGTCCCGGCTTGTGAACTGGGGCTCTCCATTGGTTCGCAGGCGCACAGGAACGCCACGTAACAGAAGTAGTGGCGGAACTTGCTGATGGTGGCGGCAGATGTCATATCATTACCGCACTTGATGACAACCGGCCAACCAGAGAGACGGTCGATGATAAGCAGGAAGGACTCTCCTGACACACTGAAAAAGTCGGCCGACACAGACTCAATGGGGCGGGTGGGGTTGTCGTCACTCATGAAGGGTTCCTGCTGCTGGCTGGGTTGTAGTACTTGGCAGGGCTCACACGCATGGACAGCATTGGAGGTGTCGGAGTCGATGCCAGGCCGTAACATAGTCTGTCTTGTACGCCGTTTGGTGGCCTCGGCTCCACGGTGACTGTCATGGAGGCGAGCCAAGGCGTGGGGACGTGAAGCAGCAGGGACAACTACCGAAGGAGAGGTGTCACTGGCCAGAGATAGGGGTAGGGCGGCAGCAGGGTAGTTGCTGCTCCCTTCGTGCACCCTGTTGGCGTATATTACCTCGAGAATCGGTGTTGGGAAGTCCTGGGAGATGATGGCCAACTCTTGGTAATGTCTGTAGGACAGCATAGGAGTTGGAACACCATTATGCACGTCAATCCAGGCTTGACACGACTTGTTGCCAAAGGTGACATGTGCATAGAGTGAACCTAGGGCTGGGGCCATCTGTGAACCATCTGCCGTGATGCAGAGGTCCTTGGGAGGTGGTCCTAGATCACTTGGAGAAAGCCCCAAGCATTGCAAATGCTGGGGACTGATGACCGTAGCCTCAGCGCCGGCGTCGGGCAGCATCTCGAGACAGGATGACACACTGCCGTAGGTCACGATGACGCTGACGTGCTGGGGAACTTTGGTCCGGGGACGCATGGAATACACCCTCCTAATATGGGTCGGGTGTTGTCCAGGGTCGTCGTGCCTCTGATTTGGCGACTGTGGGCGGCCCTCACTGGTGGAAGGGCGCTGCTGCTTTCGCCGACGCTGTCCCTTGGGTATGTTTGTCGGGCAACACTTGTCATAGTGGCCCAGACGACCACACACATTGCACTGGACGCGTTTGGCTGGGCACCGTACTGTAAGTGACCAGTGGCCCTTGCGGTCACAACTGTCGCAGGTAGACTCAGCAGCTGGACACACCTGTGTTCCGTGCTGCCTATCACAGCTGTTGCAAAGGGAGCCGGGCGTGGGCGTGGTGGGCGTAGGCGTTGGGGTAGACTTCTTGTCTTTCTTGTATTGGGACATAGCCCGTACGGCTGTAGGGGGAGCTCGGATGGCAAAGGTGGCACACCTGGCAGCCTCATAGGAGCGACATACTGTTAATACATCCTTAAGAGAAGAGGAAGAGTCAAGGGAGGTGAGGCGTTGGACAAGCTCCTCGTCCTTAACACCCATCAGGATCACCTGCTTCAACTGGGTCTCCTCGCATTGCTGGTGATTACCGGGACATATGTCTACCTCTTCTGAGGCTCTCTTGAGTCGTACGTAGAAATCGTCAAGAGTCTTGCCCTCCATCTGTCTACAGTTAAACACTTCCCTCCTGTGGAGAGCTTCATTCCGCTGAGCTTTGCTGTGCCATTCTAGAACATCCAGTACCTCCACTACAGACAACAAAGACGTCGGGGGCACTTGCAACGTATGTTTCCAACACATGCTGCGTTCCCAAAGACAGGCACATACGCAGCTGAATGAGTTGTTTAGGCTGTGGCAAGCTCTGGAGATCCACCATTGTAGCATAATCAGTCCATGTCGCCGCCACTCACGAAAAGTCTGGAAAGTCTCATCAGGCTTCAAGGTGGGTGGGGGTTGGATAACCATTTTGGTAGAGGGCGTTGACGAGGTATCTGAGCCAGTCGGTACCAAAGCAGTGGAAGAGCCAAGGGCTTGATAAGCAGTGAGGCTAGATATCAAAGCGGCAAACCGTTCTTTATCTTCCAATCTCCTTTGGTGGTCCTTAGCACGTCTTCTCGCTTTGTCCTCACGCCTTTCCTCCCTCATAAGCTTCATCAGAGCAACTATCTCTGAGGACGAGGCTGAGGGTCGAGGGGTGTGGCTGGGAGATGTTTTGGGAGAGGGTGGGGCATCGCGCTCTGACTGGTCATCCATCTCCGTAGAGCTGTCATCTGTCTGATTCATCCGGGCGCTAGGGACACCCCTGCGTAAGGCCCGGGGCATAATTACTTTATCTGTATATTGTATCTGGAATCAGTGTTGACCGGTCAACCCGTCGTATCAACCAGATCTGAGACAACAAAATTAATTGAATACACAGATAAGTAACTTATATATATATATAAAATATATATGAAGAAATGACTGCTGTCGGTGTGTCCGTGCGTGAGTTGGTGTGTGTAGGAGGGGGGAGCGTGGAGGGAGGTGGTGGGGGGTGAGCAGTGCGGGGTGAGCGTTAGGAGGGTGAGTCACCCTCGAGGCAGCCGGGGACGGACGTGCTGACGCACCATTCCTCACAAATGCCCTATATCAGCCTTCCACCTCAGGGAATCCTTTAAAACAAGGACACACACTTTAGCACTACACACATGAGGGGCACTTAGCACTTCACAGGGACTTGCGTCACTGAAACATTGCTCAAAACTCGCTGGTAATTCAAACAAATTTTTGTGGGAGACAATGCGAGATTAGGAGAGTGATGGGTGATGGAGTGAGTTGACGGAGCGGGGTCTACTGGTCTTGATTTTACACGAACGCACTTATTTCCACTTAATCGATTACTTGATACTCACTGCGCCATGGAGGTGTTTGGGGTACTTGGTTCTAACTACAGGAGCGAACATAAACACCTGTAGAGTTCTGTAGGTTCTATTCAACGGAAATATACACGGGTGCGCTTACAAGCACAGGTAGTCCTTACACTCCTATATGGGTCAACTGACCTCTCTCTGACCTCTCAGGCGACATGTGGTAAGTGGTACATTAGCAGCTTCCAGATGTCGCTAGGCACATTTATCTAAGCGTGTGGTGACATGAAACAGGGGCATTGCCACACGCTACTGACTAGAGAAGTAATGTATATAAATGGCGTACATACATAGTATACATACAGCATACATAATATACATACATTATAGGATGGTTGTGAGAGTCCAATTGATTCGGGCTAGTGTACTATCCGGGCTAAGTGTAGACCGTTGTTTGAAGGTCATACTATTTACGTCTGTGAATGTTTAGTGAACATAACTTCTGCAGGTATCAGATGAATATACATGAGAACAATGATTTGGAAAAATAATGAAGGTATCAGAACTATGTGAGGTGTTGGAATTGATCCAGAAAACATCTGATATACCCACGCTTTGAACAGTCGGCTTTTGTTTCAGGATAGCGTCCTTTGTACCCGGACTGCAGGTTTGAGTTAATGATATCGCCCAATTAATTTCCCCAGGAACTGTCAAACCTGGGCCATCCCTTAGTATGTAAGTTAGGATTAAAATATGTATTTATAAGACACAAGGTCACAATAAACGGGAAAGTGTTCATGTGAGAACCATAAGAAATCAAAGTGAAAATTAAAGATTGGAAAATGTAGGCCTACACGGTGAGAGGCGGCAGGACACTGCCCTTAGTATCCTCCATCTTCTCATCGAAACAGGTCAGTGTCCTTCATCGGGCTACATCCAGCCCTAAAAAGACTTATATAGCAGTTATTACGGCTTAAAACTTTGCCTGATATATAAAGTGAAGTACTGTAGATATGTGTTAGGGTGGGTAATAACGGCCCATCAGGTATTATTTCTCAGTATCCTCCGTCTTCTCATCGAAACAGGTCCTACGCGGTCAGAGCGCCTTTCTGTGCGTCGGCCATTATCCCTGTGAGCGTCCCACCATGTGAGATGACTACTCCCAGCTATGCTACTCCACTGTGAACCTGTGGATTCCCGGCATACCACCACACATGAGTAGGAATACATAATGGAATGTTTGAGAAACTCCGCGGTCGTCACTTGGAGCGACCTATAATACCAGGCATAGAAACAGTACTGGTATGTCTCTTGGTGAAGCCTTCGTCTCTACCTCCCGAGGGCGGTGTGCGAACGAGGTGCCTGATATGTGTACCTAGAAATTACAAGGAGTCCCATACTTGCAGGTGTGGAGTGCAACAGGTGTGGAGTGTAACAGGCCTGGTGAGATGGTGCTACAGGTGTTATATTCCATACAGGTGGAGCAGTCTGATGTGTTGAGCGTTATTGTAATAAGGGATGACCGAGGTAAGGAGGTCACTGATTGTTATGCGCAATAAGTATGTGGATGACACGCAATTAATGTAAGACGTCTGGTGTTGAGCAGTGTAACCAAAATCACCATTGTTCTTCTGAGGAAGGCCAACTCACTTGTATTTTAACGGAATGCAATATGTTTTATAAGGAATAAATTAGTTAAGACTTGTCATTGTTTCAACCTTCTTTCCCTTATCGATCTGGTCAATGAAAACCCCAACCCAATGCCTAGTTCACTCTGCCCGCTACCTAATGAGCTACTGCCCAGAGGGGGTCTGGTTGCAGCAACCCTTAGAAATTAAGAATAGAGTTAAGTTATCCCCTTAGACTTAGTTACCCCAGAATCTGGCAGTATAAATTGGTGGCAGGGGTGGGATTTGAATGTTATGTAGTGTAATATGAATTAAAGAGGGTTTTTAGGAATGACAATGATGTGCGCAGTACAGTACAATGCAGTGCTAGGGAGTTGCTGTGTGGTGAGGAGCTTGTTGAGAGGAGGTCTTGTCTGTTTGAGAGAGTTGAGTAGAATGACCTTTACGATGATGATGATGATTTTGAAGTAAAGTGGCAAATGACTTTGCAATGGGAGAGGGGAGGAGAGAGAGAAGGAAAGCATAGAAACGGGAAGTAAAGTAGTAGGGGGTGATAGCAGGTGGGCTGTCCACCTAGCTGAGACGAGTTGATTGGTTGGGGTGGTGGCCACACACAGCAGACGCACGCCCGCCCAAGGGAGGAAGGTGGAAGGGGGGGAGGGGGAGCTAAGATAGCTAGGCATTCATTAGTGTAATGGGTGTTAATTTATGTTTGTTAGATGGTTGTGTTATTTGTTCACATATATATGTAAAGTGAGTCTTGTTCTTCTATGTTAGCATGGAGGCTCTTGGGCCACCAGCTGTGTGTTTTAGTAGTTACTTCTTCTTTTAACTGGGAGAATATTGGATCCTCCAACTCTTCAAGTTTGCTCCAGATTCTCTGGGAGCGTATCCGTATCCGGTGTGCCCTCATTTCAGAGAGTACGTGGTGGACAGGCCACCGTTGCGTGGTGCGAGGTTGGAGACCTACCTATTCCAGGAGAGGAGCTTGTCACAGGAATTACAACATCCCCCACCGCCACTTGTTGGTCGAGTGGTTCCCTGACACTCTCCTGGAAGCCCCGTCAGGGGAGCCTACTTCCCTAGTGTTAATGAATGCTCACTTATAGACGTGAGCTAGTGTACCTAATAAGGGGGGGGGGATTCAGGATTGCGACCCCCTTCCTAGGTGGACCCGCACATTCATGGTTACCCAGGAAGGCTCGGCAGAGGGATGGGTACTGCTCCTGCCCCCTTTCTTGTTCACAAACTCCTGGGAGGGAGTTGAACAGTTACAGGGGGGACCTAAGGACGAATACACCTTTAGGGTGCAAGTCCCCAGGCCAGAGCGAAAAAGAAGGAAGAACAGAGGAAGAATAGCCACTGGTGTAGGTAACACCGGTGGGATCGCGGTCCAGGTCCGCTGCAGGAATCCGTTACAGAGCACCCAATCTAGGCCGCTTCTGATCAGGAGATACCCCTGATCAGTGGATAGACACAGAAAAGATGTTGTCTGGAGCAAGCTTCTCGAGTATTAAAGTGGTGGTGAGTGGCGTCAGGTTTGAGACAACGGCTGGCTGGCTGGCTGGCTTTGGCGGTGAAGGGTGTGGAGAGAGTCCTATCACGGCAAAGGCTGGCTGGCGAGTCAATGACCTTTACGGCTCTGTTGTTGTTGTTGTTGAGATTGTTGGACCGTAGTCCGACACGGGCATTTGCCTGTAGGCAGCCCATTTGGTGGTTCCGGCTGGAGCTCTTGGAGCAGCCAGACCGGATTTGGGATTTGGGAATGGAGGTTGTCGTACCTACAGATATGAAAGGATACTGCAGGTTTGCAAGTGTGAGCAGACCCTCGGTCAGTGAGCGCTTACCACCAACCTCTACTCTTGGACGTGGTCAGTTTCGGAGTGGCGAGCCCCCGAACTGGGGTCTGCACTTGCTGGGGCAGGATACTTCCTAAGCTATCTGGGTGGGGTATCATGTGATGACCAGGAGAAGGTGGTGAATGTAGTTTTTTTGGGCCTTTCGGATTAAAGTGGCCGCTGGTGTTGTGTGTCCTTCTTGGGAGTTTTGAATTCTGTTTCGGAGACTTTGTGTGACTTTGCAGTCGAGGAGATAGTGTTCCAGTGTCATGATCGTGATAATGGCTAACCTGAAAACCTTAAGGATTCATATTACGCTCAAACGTCCACAAAACCTTCCGAGTCTCCCAGTGGAAACGTCCCCCGTTTTCTCTGGTTCCCCGTCTTTGTCTTAAGGGAACCTTGAATATAATCCGCGGATTTCGTAGCAGACGCTGTATGTTGGGACCTGTTGCCATCCAACCCTTTGTAATCAATTTAATTTTGCTTTTGATAGCTGAGTCAGAGCATTGTTAGTGAAGATAATAGTAGGGAATGAAACTGAGTTCATAGTCTCAGTTTCAACGTCAGAGTATACAGTAAATTAATTCATCGAAATAGAAGTAGGTGGACTCCCTGGCCTATTTTGAGTGAAGGTGCCGCGGGCATGTCTACCGTTAGTAAGTGCCCGTCCCTTCACCCAAACAGGTCCCTAACGCAGCCTAGGCCGTGTCTGTAGCGTGGATGTTGTATCCACTATGTATGGGGAGATGTCCGAGGTCCAGTAGGATCAGTTACTTTCGTGAGACCCGGCCGTCAGACTACCTATGGCCCCCATAGCTGGCTCGTCTGGCCCTAACGCTCGGCCTGCGAGGTGACCCCGGATCACCAAGCCACACACCACTATCAGCCCCCATCATTGGTGGATGAGTGTCTAACTCAGTAGGGCTATTTGTGTGGTGGAGTTAATCCACTGGGATCTTCAGAGTTCGTCGGAAAGTACTCCATGGTGGCTGAGGATGTCCACCCAGTATGTTGAGTATGTTGAGCCTGAGGGCCTAGTACTAGATTTCGTCTGTTGGTACATATAAATTCTTTCCCCTAATTTCATATTAATGTTTAAATAAATTTTGTATTTGTATATTGTGTCTATTATTTACCTACAGTATTTACCGTTATTTCTTCCCTATTACTTGATACTATCATTACATCTACCCACGAGCCTCCTTTCGTCACGCTACCAATGGTAATAAGTATGAGAGTGAAAGGAATTGTTACTGACACACAGGCCCTTATAAAATGGTGGCAGCTCAGGCCCTCATACCAGTGGGTTGGCCGCTGGCTCCTGAGAGTAGGTGGATTCCCTGACGACATTTCCGATCATCTGCCAGGTGCACTTGTACCCTATTCGTACTCGATGAAGGCTAACTTGGGTTTGTCTTGGTGTTTTTTTGTCCGCGAAAGGTGGTTCCCCTTTTGTAGCCACCAGGTGCCATTTGGTTGATTGGGAACCAGCGTTGAATTTGTCAAGGAAGCTCTTTTGGATGTGGAGCTTGGTAGTCTTTCTGACGTGGTTATTGATCTGTTGCACGTATGCTGGAACTTGAATGTGTACGCTTCTAGAACGTGTGGCTGCCTTGGCTGCTTCGTCTGCCATGCCATTTTCCCCAATCCCTACATGACTGGGAATCCAGTGTAAGACGACTGGGCGATTTTGTTTTTGGAAGTCCTGTAGCTGTTTTAGGATCGAGGTTATGATGTGGACGTTGTCTCTTGGTTGACTGGGTTGCAGCGCTTTCACGGCCGTTTTCGAGTCCGTGTGAATTATGATGGACTTGTTGTGCTGTGTTGCAGCGTGTTGTAGGGCCTTTGAGATTGCTACCAACTCTGTTTGTAGGGTGGAGCAGTCATTAAAAAGTCTCCATAGGAGGGTCTAACCTTGGGTGTAGAAGGCCGCTCCAGATCTATTATGTTTTGGGTCCACCGAGCCGTCTGTGAAGTATGATGCTGCATCAGCCGGTGTCTCGGGTGTCTCGGTGGCTATGGCTTCCCGAGTTATTCTTTTGAGGTCCTCCTTCTGGAGGTTGGCTTTGCTATCACCTAGTTCGGTGATTTTGAATGTTGCTGGAGGAGGGCTCCATGATGGTGGAACTACATAATCCCTGTCTCGTATGTCTTGGTTGTTCTTGGCGAGTGTTTCTGCTTGCAGGTGCCCGATGACCTCGCTTGCCTAGTGCGACCAGGTGGCCCATCGCACTCTGTGGTCGAGGTGGAAGGAGGCACTGATTCGCGTTTTGGCAACTGTGGGCTTATCTGATCTACAGATTTTGGTGAGCAGACCGGCTGTCACCTGCTTGACTCGGACTGCCAGGGGTGGTAGTTCAATTTCCATTTGCAAATTGCAAATTCTGGTCCACATGGGTGCTCCGAGCATGGTCCTGAGAGCATTATTTTGGATAACTTCTAGCTTAGCTATCTGGTCTTCTCTCAGTCCAATGAGCGCTGGAGCACTGTAATGTACCAGCGATCTGATGGTGGCCGTGTAATAGGCTTTGAGCACATGTATGTTCGCTCCTGTGGTTGTGCTGGTGAGCGACCTCATTATGTTGTGTCTGCTTTTCGTCATGTGCCTGAGATACTCGAGTTGCGGCTTGAAAGTGAGTTTCTGATCAAACCGGATTCCAAGACACTGGTGGGTGTTGGTTCACACTACTGGCGGGTTTTGTATGGAGAGCATCATGTCTGGTGTGTCTATGCAGATGGCCATCGCTTTCGACCTGGCTGGATTTATCTTGAGTCCAAGTCTGTTGCACTCCTCTTCTATAAGTTGACGTGCGTGTTGAGTGTTGACTCGTCTGTTTGCTCCTCTTACTATGAGCTGTAAGTCGTCTGCATAGCAGAGGAGCTTGGCTGTTTGTCTGAAAGGAAATCTGACTAGATTTTCCATCAGGATGTTGAACAGCGTTGGACTGAGGATGCCTCCTTGTGGGGTTCAGTTTTCATGGACCCTGTAGCTTGACGTTGCCCCCTGAAAGCGTACTCGAATCGAATCGATGGGTGAAATAAAGTGTGAAGAGATCTTGATGCTGGTGCATAGATTGGTGGTGTGGGAACTGGACTTGAAGAATGATGGTGGAGTTTGGAGGGACTTGGGGTTGGTGGATAGTGCAAGAAGAAAGGCAAGGAAATTGGAAAGTAGTAGTAGGGTGCTAGGTCTTGGGGCTCAACCCAAATGCCTCTGTTTTCTCATGTTTGTGTTTCAGCTAATTTTCGTCTTAGGTGTTATATTTATGTTAGGTGTTTGTATGTTTAGCAAGTGTTGCCATTTTATGCCTTACATTTTCGCGTTTTGTGTCCTAGCCAATGGTGGGGAGTCTAGGACAGGAACTTGTGTTTCTGCTAAGAACATCCTGTCTTTTTATGATCTAATGTTGTAAATGGTAGGGCTGCCAAGGTTGTCACAGGGGTAACGTTGCATCTTTCAATAGAGTGGAGTTGGTGTGGGTTCTAAGGCTCTTCTTTTACTGCGAAGGAACCACTAGTGTTCTCTTCTTCCTTCTTCTATCTCTTCCATCCATTGTGATTGGTCCTGTTTCTATAACCTCTAACTTTGTCCATATTCTTTTTGAGTGTTAGTGTAGGTAAATGTTTAGGGGTTCTATTTGCGCTCGTTGGTGTAGTTGACGGTTGGTGACTATGTCAGGATATCTGATGTTATATACATCCCTTATGACTAAGTTTCGAATTGTCTGCAGTTTCTTTATGTTTGTTTGTTTTATTGCATGTAGGGGAATTGGTGGATATACTAGTCGGGATTGGACATAGGTGTTATCACCATGCACAAATTGTGCGCGCCGGCCACATGTTAAGTGAAGAAACTATTTACAACTCAGAATAGCTTACTAAGCGAGATGGAGCTGGTAGCAGCTGTATGACTGCCTGAGGGATAGTCTATCGCCTTCTACTGTAAAGGCAACATCTTGATTCTCGTCCTCAACATTTTCCTGTAGGTCATTATATTTGTTCTCATTGGTCTAACCCTAGACCCTAAAACGTGAGTATGATTGTTAACTGTTGAATCCTCTGAGAACTCTAAATAACTTTAATAAGTGTAATTATGTACTGTATATTGATCGTATTATTCAAACTGTGTCCTGATGTACCAGCAGCTTTCATATATATTTCATTAGACCATATAGCACGCGGACTTCAACATATAATCAATTCGGTAAAATGCTACTCCAACCACATAAGTGGCACATGCAATCCCCAATTGGAGATTCACGGTGCCATAAGCACGATGAACAGGCTTTGTGTGAAATATAACAAAGTCTAGGATTGCTTTTGGTGTCCTTGAGGCACGGTGGTAGCAATCCCTGGCCACACGCATAAGGTCGAGGGTTCGAGTCTTGGCTGGTGAGGATATATATATATATATATATATATATATATATATATATATATATATATATATATATATATATATATATATATATATATATATATATATATATATATATATATATATATATTGTTACGAGTTGGGGATTTAGAATATAGTTAAAAGTCTACCCAGATCCCAACAGGCAACAAAAAAAAAATAAAACAAAGACAATCGGACTATAAAAGGGTAGACAAAGGATGCGAGTTTTTGTTGTGTATAATAAAGTACCATAAATTCCTTAACAAAATATTCAGCTTTCTATAATTTACCCTTAACCATACTTAACCTAAACATACACAATATATACATATTTATACAACATACAATAATTTGAAGCAAGGTGGACGCGGGGAGGCAATATAAGATTACAAATACTTAAGTGCGGAGCTGAGATGGCTGACGAGTAAGGCTGAGTATTGTAGAAGACGGTAGGTAGTCACTGTGCTGTAGGTTTCCAGGATAGGTGATCCTGTGGTCACTTCCCAGAGTGAACTCAACTCTCATCGAACTGGAGCTGATGAAGAAGACTTGTAGGAGGTGACACCACAACCAGGATATGGAGAAGGGAAACCCCGGAATGGTAACTAAGACTAGTCATACTTGTGTTTCGTCCCTAGATGGCATTGCTCTTGGTGCTGGGTAGGTAGATCAGGACAATAGATGGCGTGGTTCGTAGTGCTGGGTAGGTAGATCATGACAATTGATGGCGTGGTTCGTAACACACCCCCCTCCAAAGACCTCCATAGTGCGGGAGCAAAGGAGGTGATCACCTGGTGCGTCTGGAGAGTAGCTGCTGCATTTCCACTGGAGCTCGGGATAAGGAGTCCGCAATCAGGTTGTCCACCCCCCTTTATGTGCCGGACTTGTAGATTATAGGGCTGGGCGAGGAGAGCCCAGCGGAGGATTCGCTGGTTGGAGGTCTTGTTGGTTTGGATGAACGTGAGTGGGTTATGGTCGGTGAAGACTAGGGTTGTTTGTAGGCAAGACTGGAGGTAACATTCAAACTTCTTTATTGCCAACACTAGAGCCAGGGCCTCCTTCTCTATGGTCGAGTAGTTGGTCTGATGTTTTTTCAACTTGGCGGAGTAGTATGCCACAGGGTGAAGGACATCAGTGGTTGGGTCGGGTTGTAGGAGCACAGCCCCCACTCCGACACCGCTAGCGTCGATTTGCAGATGGAAGGGCAAGGTGTAGTCAGGGGGGTGGACTACAGGCTTGGAGGCAGGGAAGGCTTTGAGGCGGTGGAAAGACTGGTCGCACCTCTGGTTCCAGATGTAAGGGACCGCAGAACTGGTAAGGTCTGTGAGGGGTCCGGCCACGCTGGAGAAGTTACTGCAGAACCGACGGTAGTAGCCGCACATCCCCAGGAAGCGCATGAGTTTCTTCCTCGTCCTTGGAGTGGGGAAGGACAAGATGGCTTTAACGTTTGCGTCTTTGGGTCTCACCATACCATGCCCAACGATATGTCCCAGGTAAGTCACTGAGGCCCGGCCAAAAGCAGATTTAGCCAGGTTTATGGTGAATCCAGTCTCTTGCAGTCGTGCGAACAGTATCTCCAAACGCACCAGATGTTCGTCCCAGCCATCCGACACCACCACCAGGTCATCCAGGTAGGCGAACGTCCCACCTAGGTCCTGAATCAGGTAATTGATGGCCCTCTGGAACGTGGCCGGAGCATTAGAAAAGCCAAACGCCATAACCAAATATTGAAAAAGACCAAATGGAGTTATAAATGCTGAGATTATTTTTGCCCTATCCGTGAGTCCCACTTGATAATATCCTTTCAATAAGTCCACCGTACTGATAAATTTTGCACAGCCTATGCTGTCTATTATATCTTCAATCAAAGGTAAAGGGTAGGAGTCTGAGACAGTGACCTGGTTCACTTTACGATAATCGGTACAGAAACGAAAAGTGCTATCGGGTTTTGGAATGAGAAGGCAAGGTGAAGCCCAGGGGGAGGTACTAGGCTCAGCTAAGTTATGTTTTAACAAAAAATCTACCTCCTTTTTCATAATCTCTCTTTTTTGTGGATTTAGTCGATATGCTGATTGCCTAATGGGTTGTACATCATCTGAGATTAGCTTAATATCATGTTTAAGTATATTGCAAAACCCTGGGAGGTCTGATGTGACTTTAGGAAATGTTGATAATAACTTAGTGAGATCTTTTGCTTGAGATGGATTCAGAACAGAAAAATACTCATCCAAGTTGTTGAGTATGTGACTGTTAGCAGGGTTCTCTTTAGGTAGAAGGAAGTCTAAATTCTCCAATAGGTCCATGTCATCTGTCTCCGGCTCTGACAAAACCGTATGCAATACAGGTAGGCTTATAGCCTCTGGGATGTCTTCCTCTGACTGCCTGGAATGGTAAAGTTTCATGAGATTAATGTGAACAAGTTGTGCATC
This sequence comes from Homarus americanus, assembly GCF_018991925.1. Lineage (NCBI taxonomy): Eukaryota > Metazoa > Arthropoda > Malacostraca > Decapoda > Nephropidae > Homarus > Homarus americanus. The sequence continues at coordinate 10,783,659 of NW_024748502.1, read as the reverse complement.
TTTTCTGCGATCAGGAGTATGGACTATATAGTTGAGGGGAGATAGTTTATTAGCATTGATTTGAAAGTTTTGATGGAACCGTTCCAAGCAACCTTGGGATTGTGGGTGGTAAGCCGAAGATGTACAATGGTCCACACTGAGGTCTTTCATCACCTGTTTGAACACAGATGGATCAGATTGTTGGGCTTTAATGAGCTCATCCTTACTAATGGTCTTATTGTACAGATCTTCTGTGGGTAGGAAAATATTGGAGGTGGTTTTAGATGAAGAGGCCCATTTCGCACACTCTGTGACCGGGTGACAGCACAAGATGGGAAAAGGTGAAGAATAGTTTCTTCAAGGTCAGTGGTGGAGTTGACAGGTAAGGGAGAGTCGACTGTCTTTATGTTGGGAACCACTAGATCTCCTATCAAGTCATTACCCAATAATAAATGAATGCCGCTCACAGGCATTGGATCTTTCCTAATGGCTATTTGCACTTCCCCAGTAATCAAGGGACATTGGAGGTGCACTTTAGCTAAGGGATAGGAAGAATGGGATGAGAGATCTGAAATTAGAACACTCATTAGTAAATGCGGTAGATATATCAGGAATGACGTTAAACAGGAGGATAGATTGTGCTGCGCCCGTATCACGTAGTATACGAATAGGGAAAGAACGAGACCCCTCTATGATTGAAATTTTTCCCTCATAGGTGAATGAAGAGAAGAGACCCTGATGGGGCCTTTCCACATTGGTGGTTGCTATTGGTTTGGCTTTGGGATCCAGGGAACTACTTTTAGTAGTTCGACACTTTGGGTGTTTACAAGACTGGATCGTATGGCCTGGTTTTTTACAGTAAGAACAATAAAACTTGGTTGCATCAGGGGGGGGTAGGTATGGGACCTTTCGACCTACCACTCACGTCCCCAAGGTTATCATCAGAGGAGGACCTAACATGCCGGAAAGTACCACGTTCCCTACGGCACAGTGACTCCATCAGCAAGGCGTACGCATCAGCCAGCTCAGCCGCACGCCCTAAATTAACCACTCCACGCTCCTCCACATGCTTCAAGATGTGAAATGGTATCTTGCTCTTCCACTCCTCCAGGACTACCAAGCTATACCTAGGGAAAGTACACTTCTGAATATTGTTCTTCTGATAAGATTCTTAGATAAGGATAAGAGACTTGGAATAGGAAGGGCGTATTACGGCATTAATATAAAGATCCGGATTAACAACCCTTAGATACTTGAAACAGGAAGGGCGTATTATGGCATTTATATAAGGATCAGGATTAACAACCCTTACATACTTGAAACAGGAAGGGCGTATTATGGCATTTATATAAAGATCCGGATTAACAACCCTTGAGTAAACAGGAAGGGCGTATTACGGCATTAATATAAAGATCCGGATTAACAACCCTTAGATACTTGAATTATTGACCCCGAATGAGATAATGAGAAGAACAATAATTGAGGCTTTATAATTAAGGGGTCCTGGTAGAACGGGGCGTCCCAAGATATCACTTCACCCTAAACTAGTGACTATGGAACAGCCTACTCAGGAGCGAGAGTACGGCATTAAACAGATCCGTATTCTTCCCTACACTCGATAAGACTTACTACACGACTGCCACGTGTAATAACAGGAAAGCCTTATGACACTTGGAACCTAATATCCTACGTCTGTCACTCTTACTGGACGATAATACCAATATATGCACACACATATGAAGGAAACTTTAAACCACCGTAAAGCAATTGTGAACAGAAGTGACTGGGAGGAATAATTAACAAGGAATAACAAAGGGGAAGAAATATGGTACTTAAGGTCGTGTCCTGTCACGGTCGCCATTTGTTACGAGTTGGGGATTTAGAATATAGTTAAAAGTCTACCCAGATCCCAACAGGCAACAAAAAAAACAAAACAAAGACAATCGGACTATAAAAGGGTAGACAAAGGATGCGAGTTTTTGTTGTGTATAATAAAGTACCATAAATTCCTTAACAAAATATTCAGCTTTCTATAATTTACCCTTAACCATACTTAACCTAAACATTAACAGTATATACATATTAATACAACATACAATAATTTGAAGTAAGTGGACACGGGGAGGCAATATAAGATTACAAATACTTAAGTGCGGAGCTGAGATGGCTGACGAGTAAGGCTGAGTATTGTAGAAGACGGTAGGTAGTCACTGTGCCGTAGGTTTCCAGGATAGGTGATCCTGTGGTCACTTCCCAGAGTGAACTGCACTCTCATCGAACTGGAGCTGATGAAGAAGACTTGTAGGAGGTGACGCAACAACCAGGATATGGAGAAGGGAAACCCCGGAGTGGTAACTAAGACTAGTCATACTCGTGTTTCGTCCCTAGATGGCGTTGCTCGTGGTGCTGGGTAGGTAGATCAGGACAATAGATGGCGTGGTTCGTAGTGCTGGGTAGGTAGATCATGACAATTGGTGGCGTGGTTCGTAACAATATATATATATATATATATATATATATATATATATATATATATATATATATATATATATATGCTAGGCCCGACTTACGACGGGGTTAGGGACCCAAATCCAGGTCTTAAGTCCGAATGGTCGTAAGTCCGACATAGATAAAAAAAAATATTTTTTTAATAAAAAATCTACAATGAAATACAGTACAGTAAAAGTAATAAATAATGAGGAATGGATACAGTACAGTGAAAGTAATAAATAATGAGGAATGGATACAGTGTGACTGAGCACTTACCTTTAATGTAGTCAGCTGAATGCACATGGGGCCCCCATAATTTTCTAATTATACATGGAGACTACATTAACTGGAAACGTTTCGGTATAGAAAATGCGTGCATCATTTGAAAAAAAAAATTGAAAAAAAAAAATGGTCACAACTGCGGCGGTCGTAAGTCCCGACGGTCGTAAGTAGAAGCAGTCGTAAGTCGGGGTCTAGCTATATATATATATGTATGTATGTATGTATGTATATATTGTACTGCGCACATCATTGTCATCCCTAAAAATCCCATCTAATTCATATTACGCTACATAACATTCAAATGCACCGCGCTTGTCGAACCTCAGAAAACGGGAAACATTGAGAAAGGACAACTCACCTACTCAAGGTTCCTAGACCATGTGTTGTATTTTACCCAGGTATAGTTATATCATATCAAGTGTATGTATTCATAGCATTAAGGATCACTCAGGGTAGGCATAAGATGAATGTTAAAGTCCAGTTGAGCCGGACTAGGGTACTGTAAGACTAAGTGTGGAGCAGGGTTTGAAGGTCCTACTATTTACGTCTGTGAGCGTGTAGCGAACATAACTCCAACAGATATCATATGAAAATACATGAGAACATTGATCTGGAAAAAGGATAAATGTATCAGAACTATGTGAGGTGTTGACAGTGATCTAGAAACTATACTGGAAAGGAAATATCGTGTATGCGTCGGTATGAATTTAATACACCTCGTAGCCTCACGTGACATATACCCACGACAGGTACAGTGATCAGAGAATCTTATGTCTGTGTTCAAATAGTGCAATGTGTGAGAGGAGGATCCCTCATTACAGTTTTTAAGTGAAGTTGATACACCCCCGCCATGATCATTCGGCTTTTGTTTCAAGGCGCGTCATGTACCCGCCTCAGAGGCCCCGTTGATATTAAAATCCCAGGCATTTAACCAAGCACTAGCAAACCAAGACCTGACCTTCGTGTGTAATTTAGGATTAATATATGTGTTTATAAGAAATGAGTGACAATATACCGTAAAGTGTTCAGGTGAGAACCATAAGAAACAAAAGTGTAAATTGAGGATTGGAAACTGTAGGCCTATGTGACGAGGAGCGGCGGGAAGCCGGCCTTAGTCTTTCCCGTTCTGCCATCACCACAGGTCAGTGTCCTAGCGGGCTATATCCCGCCCTACAATTAAGGTTGATAAATAGCAATTACTACAGTTTAAAGCTTTGCCGGATATATCAGTGTGATAGGGATGTGTTAAGGGGTGGGATAACCGCCCGTCAGGCATTATTGCTTAGTCTTTCCCGTTCTGCCGTCACCACAGGTGCCACGTGGTCGGGGTATCTTGCCGCCCGGCCGCCATTGTCTCCTTGAGCGCCACAACAGGTGGGGAATTACTCCCCACTATACCAGTCCACTGTGAACCGGTGGATTCCCAGCGCACCACTCCACATGAATAGTCACAACTAAGGAGACCGTGAGAAACTGCGGTCGTCACTTGGAGCGACCTATAATACCAGGCGTAGAAATAGTGCTGGTATGTCTCTAGGTGAAGCCCTCGTGTTTACCCACCGAGGGCGGTGTGCGAACGAGGTGCCCGTTGTGTATACCTAAAAGTCACAAGGAGTCACATACTTGCCGGTATGGAGTGTAACAGGTGTGTTGAGATGGTGCTACTATGTATGATAACCGACGGTGCTAAAATCCACACAAGTGGAGCAGTCTGATGTGTTAAGGGATATTGTAAGAAGGAACGACCGAGATACGGCGTTCACCGATTGTTATGCAATAAGTGGGTGGATGACCCGCCAGTAATGTAAGAGTCTGGGGCCCAGCTGGGTAACCAAAATTCCGTTGTTCTTCTGAGGAAGGCCAATTCATGTATGTTTTTTTTACCAGTATGTTTTATAAGGAATAAATCAATTAAGACATGTTATGGTTTCCCCCTTCTTTACCCTCATCGATCTGGTCAATGGAAAACCTAACCCAATGCCTAGTCCACTCTGCCCGCTACCAAACGAGCTACATGCTGTCCAGAGGGGGTCTGGTGGCAGCGACCCTTAGACATTAAGATTAGAGTTAAATTATCCCCTTAGATTTAGTGACCCCAGATCTGTGATATAATATATATATATATATATATATATATATATATATATATATATATATATATATATATATATATATATATATATATATATAGAGAGAGAGAGAGAGAGAGATAGAAATATAGATACAGGTTGTACCTCTCTAGTCCGACATTCTGTGGTCGGAAACTCCGTGGTCAAGGAACGATTTTAGTTGCCCAATAGGTAGATAACCAGCGTGTTTTTTTTTTTTTTATTTTTTTTTTTTTTTATAACTTATCTGAATTATTATTATTGTTACAGGAGTATTACATTTTCGCCCCTCAGGCTCCAATGTGGGTCAGTAACCTGTGCCCGGGTGGGCTAATCCCAGTAAAAAAAACACAACAACAAAGCTGCGGGAAATTAAGGTTTGTTTACATCCGGCAGTTCAGTTCTCTCTCTGTTTGTCTATACAGAGTACAACATTTAACCCTTCAATATATATGAACAGTAAATAAGTGTTGCTTTCATATTCTTATGTAGAGTAATGACGATATGTTTTCACATGTGCGCCCTTACATACGCGATCTCACTTTTTTCTTTAACATTAATGGTTAGCTACTTATATTGTTCCATTTATTAACATTAAATAACATTACTTCAAACAACCATATTAATTTTTACATTAATTTTACTACAGCTACAACCAGGGTCTTATTTTCTTGTTTTATATGTAGAACCAATCAGTCACTGGTTTTGTAAACATTAATGAAAACAATGCCGGCAACCGTCTCGTCTCCTCGTGTGTTTTAATATTCCACGAATTATTAATGAATTGTATTGTTCATTTTGCACACACAAACATTAATTCTAAAAAAAATCAGAAACATTAATTAAAACATAGATGAACAGTAAATAAGTGTTGCTTTCATATTCTTATGTAGAGTAATGACGATATGTTTTTCACATGTGCGCACTTACATACGTGCAGTCTCACTGTTTTTCTTTAACATAAATGGTTTGCTACTTTTATTGTTCTATTTATTAACATTAGAAAACATTACTTAAAACAACCATATTAATTTCTTACATTTATTTTACTACAGCTACAACCAGGGTCTTATTTTCTTTTTTTATATGTAGAACCACTCAATCACTGGTTTTGTAATCAACGAAAACAATGCTGTCTCGTTTCCTCGTGTGCTTTAATATTCTACGTATTATTAATGAATTGTATTGCTCATTTTGCACACATAAACATTAATTCAATAAAAAAGACATTCAGTAATAAACAATAATGAATCTTTTGTACATAAGAGAAATGACGCTGTTTGCACGATTGTGCACGTCGTCTGAAAGTTGGCGGGCCGTTCAAACCCGTCGAAATTCGAGTTTCCGCCGTCAAAATTTTAAATTGTAGTGTTTTTGTGTTCAAATAAAGCGACTGAATTAAAGTGCAAGGTGGCTCACTGCATCCGACATTGCCCTTCAATATGTTGTGGGGTTCAGGATATTTGGTTCACACTCAGGATGGAATGGAGAAAGGAAACTCACAATGTGCTCTCTCTATACATGTTGTATTGGATGTACAATGCAGCTTGGTGCTGGGAAGGCAGCATGGTTACAAGCGTGATGTAGAGAGCTGGTTGGTGAGGACGCTCAGAGAAGGACAGCTTGTGGGTCGCCATGCTCGCCAGCGGGAGAGAGGACTGGCAGAATATCGAGATAATGTCGTCTTGCACTCAGGATGGAAGGAAACTCTAATGGTTTTTCTTGTATAATATATAAGTTATATGAAGACAGTCTGGTGCTGGAGGTGCAGAATGAGAGTTGGTTGGTGAGGAAGCTCAGAGGACAGCTGGTGGGTCGCCATGCTCGCTGGCGGGAGCAAGGTCCGCCAGGCAGGCGAGGAGGAGCTAAGGCAGCCAGGCAGCGGCGGAGGAGGTGTTGCTTGTTCAAGAAGAATGGTCAGAATGAATCTCAATGGAGAGACAGAGCTTATATACACCCAGCAGCAGCCGCCAGTCCTCTATGAGTCATGTTGGGAAAACCCGAGAAGTAGCCGGTGAATAGTTTCGTTGCTAAGCAACGGGACGTTGGAATGTGATAGCAGGTGGTGGGCTGCTACGCAGTTTGTAGGGGAGACGTCCACTACAGGACCGTGGAGCAGCGGCGGAGGAGGAGGTGTGGTGTTGCTGCGGCTGTAGGTAGAAAGAGACAGGTCACCACGAGGTCAGGTCTTAAATAGCGAGGGTTAGGCGTGGCTTAGTAGTTGACCCCGCTCCGTGATGTATGGCGGCGCTGGTTGACCTAGACCACGAGGCATACACTGGGGAATTGGTGGGGTCGGCTACTCAGCGACAAACAGCGTTTGTAGGGGAGAAATCCACTACAATGTCTTCAAAGAGACTGTGAAGTGCAGGATGTTTGGTGTTCACACTCAGGATGGGATGGAGAAAGGAAACTCACAATGTGCTCTCTGTATACATGTTGTATTGGATGTACAATGCAGCTTGGTGCTGGGAAGTGGCAGCGTGGTTACAAGCGTGATGTAGAGAGAGCTGGTTGGTGAGGGTGCTCAGAGGAGGACAGCTTGTGGGTCGCCATGCTCGCCGGCGGGAGCGAGGGCCGCCAGGAAGCGGCGGAGGAGGTGGTGTTGCTTGCTGCGGCTGTAGCTAGAAGAAGAGAGAGGTCACCACGAGGTCAGGTCTTTTATAGCGGAGGTAGGCGAGGGTAGATAGTTGACCTCCGCTCAGTGGGCGGCACCGGTTGACCTAGGCCCTGAGGCACCCCACTGGGGTCGGCCTCCAGCGACAAACAGCGTTTGTAGGGGAGAAATCCACTACAAGACCACGAAGCAGTGAGTGAACTGGTGTGGCGTATTGTCGTGGGAGGTTGTCAGGGTCTCTTATTTGGCCTCACAATGTACGTACATGAAATATATCCAACACTCAGGATTGAGATAGAAATAGAAAATCACAATGTGTTTCTCGTATATATATTGTTGCACAGCACAGTGTTAAAGAGATACTAAGTCGGGCGAAGCTTGCTCAGGGTTCCTGTAGGGCGAGTGGAGCTGTTGAGAGATGTTGCTTGCTGGTGGCGGCAGAAAGAGCTCAATGACTAGGCCAGGTGAGGTCTTATACAGCGGGGGTAGGCGTGGCTTGATGGTAGGCCCCCTTGTTCACAAAGCGTCGCTGCTACCTGGACCTTGACCACACGAGGGATACGCCGGTAGATTCGCGGTCGGCCAGACAGTTTATTACTACCTGGGTGTTTGTAGGGGAGGAATCCACTGGCACATCTCCCCTGGGCGGGCGCGACGGGATGTTAGTTGTTTCGTCCCACACGTGATACATACTGGGCAAGGCACGCACCACTCGGGCCAGGGTGACAACTTGTCTAGTGACACAGAACCTGTGGGGGAATTAAGGGAGAAAGAGGGTTTTGGATTAGAGGAGGTTGTACAGGCAATGGTTGATGTGTGCTTCTATCGGGAAGTGCTGGGGCAAAGGCTCTCAGGGGCACCTGGCTGGGTTGACTGGGTCAGGGGCTTACATCAGGAGGAGGGTCCATGACAGGAGCATCGTTCTATAACAGGAGCAGGCTCTATAACAGGAGCAGGTTCCATGACAGGAGCAGGTTCTATGACGGCAGCAGGGTTCACGACAAGAGGAGGGTCTATGATAGGAGCAGGTTCTACTACACGCAGCAGGGTCCAGGATAGGAGTAAAATGAGGGTGAAAGAGGTGCCCAGAAATGTCGTGGGCGGTGTTGAAAGCGCCGGTGGCAACCGCGGGTAGACTGGTGCAGGCGCTGCTTTGTTGGTGGTGCTGCTGGTTCGGGGCTTAACGGGTAAGGTGAAGTAATAACGGGTCTATAGCGACGGTCTCTGGTTCGCCATTCCGGATAATCGTCGAAACTTCGCTGAACGGGTAACAACCTGAAGCGGGTCCATCGTAGGGCGTTGTAGTGGTTGGTGGTGAGCATCATGCCTGACGAAAAACATACTGGCTGTGAGTAGTGCAGGAGGTATGCGTTCAGGCGTCGAGGAGGCTGGCGCGGAGCAATAGCTCTGGAAACTGCTTCGGTCGTAGCTTTTCGAGTAAGTCGTGACGGACGGCAGGAGGGATTGGTGAGGTCAGAGGAATGAGCAGAAAATCTCTCGGTAGGCGAAGGGCTCGCCCAGGTGAGAGATCTGCTGGCCACAATCCATATCCTCCTTGTGTACGCACGGATGCCGAGGAGCACTAAAGGAAGCGCATCCGGCCCAGCTGTAAGTGGGTCGCGGTTGCGCTTTTGAGTGCATCCTTCATCTGCCGGTGAAACCACTCTACCATGCCGTTGGATTGAGGGTGGCGGTGGTGCGTTGGCTAGTCGTGGCCGAGGAACTGTAGGGAGGCTGTGCCAGAGTTGTGACTCAAACTGGGCCTTGGTCGGGTGATGACGGTAGCGGGGACCGAAGAGGAAAACCCAGCCGGGACATGAAGCGATGCAGACTTGCTGTAGCATTAAGTATGGGGATGGCTTCTGTCCACCTGGTGAAACGGTCGATGCAGGTGAAGATGTAGGTGCTGCCTCTCAGGATGATGGAAGAGGTCCCACTATGTCGAGGTGCACTACTTGGAAACGCTCTTGGGGTATAGGGAAGCTTTCAAGGCCCAGTGTGACGATGTATTTGGGAGGACTGACAGGCCAGGCACTGGGCAGCCCATTTCTTAGTATCGGCTCCTATGCCGGCCACAGACGACACGCTGTATGAGGAGGCGCTGGGAGGCCCGCACACAAGGGTGAAGCTAAGACCATGGATGCGGCCGAAAAAAGAGGGTGATGGACGTGAGGCACCAATGGTCTAGGGCTGCCCACAGGATACGTTGCACCACAATTTAATATTCGTGTCGAATGAGTTTTGGAGGTGAGGCCTGAGGGGGAGGTCTTGTATGCTGCCAGGCCTTCGCTATTCTCTTCTTGAGCCACGGCGAAGCTGCCCGTAATCAATGGTGGAGCGAGGAGAATGTTGATATACAACGAGAGAGGGCGCTTCATGCATCTCGTTGTGGCTGCTTTCACGTGTTGGACGTCGCTGGAGAACGCGAGATATACGCCAAGTGGAGCAGGACGCGTAGGTGTATGTGACTGGGAGGCTGAAGTAAAGGCGCGGACGAGGTGCTGCAGATCAGTGAAGATGGTGAGCTGACGGGCCTCGCGGGAAGTGCTGGAAATGCCTGACAGCCAGGTATAAGGCCAGGAGTTCTTGGATCGGTTACGCCTGTATTTGAGGTAAGGTGGTTGAAGCCGCCAGAGAAGAATGCAACGGGCATGAGAACCTCGCTGGATCTCCTGCTGTTAGACGGCGCCCACCTCTCGCAGTAGGAGAAGCGTCTGTTGTGAGAGTGGTCCGGCTGTGCTAGGCGCGGGTGGGGCTAGAGGGTAAGGCATGATGTGCTGTCTCATAGGAGGTGGGACAAGTCAGAACAGCCGAGTCCACACGAGAGGCTTGTGAGATTTTCGGGAAGTCCCTTGGGAAGGTCGAGAAATCTTGGACGGTAGATGAAGCGGTGGTAGTAGTTGACTAAACCCAGGAATTCTCGGAGTTTCTTCGCCATTTCAGGTTTGGGGAACTCCCTAATGGCAAAGCATTCTGTGGTGGGGGTTGCATGCCACTGGGCGAGACTCTGTGACAGAGGAAGTCGATGGAGGATGTCTAAGACGCACCTCAGCAGGATGAACTTTCATGTTGTTGTTCTGCAGGCGTTGGAGGAGGAGTTGTAGGTGGTGCTGGTGCTCGGCAGGTGTCGGCGATGCGACGAGGATGTCAGCTAATGTGAAGTCGGTGACAAAATCGAGGTTACAAGCATATGGTCCATGTACCTCTGGGAAGTCTGTGTTGCATTGGCGAGGCCAAACCTTCATGAAAGTATACTCGAAGAGTCCGAATGGAGTGATGATGGCTGTCTTCTGCATCTTCAGGTGCTAAGCAGGGATCTGGTGGAAGGCACGCTCCAAGTCGATTCGAGAAGATTGTCTTGCCATGAAGTTTGTGGTGGAAGTCTCCGGACATGCGGAATAGGGTACCTGTCAGTCAGGACGAGGTTCAGGGTTTCTGTAGTCGCCACACACCCTCCTGGAAGTCGCCGGATGATGGCTTAAGAACCATGTAAAAGAGGCAAAAGGCCAGGGACTCTCTTTGAAGGATCTAATGATGTTGCCCAGTAGTCAGTTGAATTCCTACTTGCCGCGTTTCAGAGCCTAGGGCGAGGTGGCGGGGGCGTGAGAAGACTGGAGGTCCTGGTCTCTGATGTGGTGGAAAATTTCCGATGTAGGTGGTGGGGTGGAGAGACTCGGGGTGAGAAAAGCTCCTTGAACTCTTCGAGCAGGGGGAGAACTGTTGGACGGCGAAAGACAGGTGATAGTGTCGGTGTCTTGGCATCGTGAAACCCTGGATCTGCAGGTTGTAGGCTCATATGGATGAGGCGAAGGTGGCTTTGGGTCAGACTCCGAGCTTGTGAAAGGTGAGGAAGTCGAAACCAAGGATGGAAGACACGCTCCGCGATTACTTAATGACCAGCGAGAGTCTTTGGGGGAGACCGAGGTTTACAAGTAGGGTGCGTAAGGGCCAGTAGGAGGCGATGGGGTACCGCTGCTTGCTAACAGGCTGGGTAAGATGGTTGCCTTGACGTGTCTTGTCGTGAGTGGAGGATGATATTGACCGATGAACCTGTGGCGACGAGGAATTTCATGCCGGAGGTGCACCGGTGACGGCAGTAGTGGGACGCCTGTAATTAGAGTCTGGAGGCGCTCACCAACCTCGCTGTTGCCAGTTTCCTCGAGTAGGTAGTGGGGCTCACAGCGCGAGCATTGGGGCTAAAACGCCGGTGATAACCAGCAGAGGGTATATTCGTTGTGCTGGGGGGCTGGTGGCGGCTCTGGGCAGGAAGGGTGCGCCGATGATTGTAAGGGCGCGTGCGGGTTAGGGAACAGGTCTAGAGGCAGTCATGGTGAGCAGAACTGTTTGCAGCAGGTTCCTACCGTTCAGGAGGTATTGCTTGGTTGAGGGGTGTTGACCCGCTTACAAGTTCGGAGAGGTAGGTAATGGTGTGGCGTCATGGGTTGTCCGCGTCGCCAGGCACGCAGTCGCCGCGACTCATTAAATATTCTGTCTGCTGCGGTAGCGTAGGAGTTCAGGTGCCGCCTTTAGCAATCTTACCGCGGACAGGATGGTACGACTTGTGGGGAGCTTTTTTTTGTGCGTGAAGCTGGCGCAGGATAGGGTCGGGAAGTCTGGGTTCGCATACCGGGGAGTTCAGCCTACATCTCTCCCAGAGAAGTCCCGGAGTTGAGTTTCCAAGGAGATAGAAGATAGGTTTTATGAGACTGGGGCGGTCCATTGGCAATGTTTTGGTGGGCGTCCCGCAGGGTGGCGAATTTGTCGTTCTCTGGAGGGTTGGAATAGTCCGTGATATTACGCGTGGGCGACTTCAGTGGCAATGAAGAGAGCAGGGCGCTGCATTTTTGCTCAAGGTCAGTAGCTTGTGAGACGATGAGTATTGCTTCCACATGATCTAAATCCAGTCCCCGACGCGGTGGTTGAAAGTCGGTAGAGAGATCCGTCCGTCCATTCTGTGAAGTGTACACGGTCGTGAGATGATGTCGTAGTGGGTAGCACTGGTGTGGTTGGTGTCGTCGTGAGGAGTGGGGTAGCACGTGGGTGCTGGAGTTATCGTCGAGGAGTGTGGTAGCACGTGGTGCGGGTAAGGCGGTTGGCCTAGGCTGGCAGCAGGCAGGACGATCTTCTCAGCTCCAGGAGGCGCAGAAAGGAGTGTGGTGTTCACGGCTCCAGGGGTCACCAATTGTAGAGTACTGTTGTGGTGTGACGGGCCGAGTTCTTCTCATTTTACAATTTACCATCCAAATATTCTTTTGTTATTATTCTTCCATTCTTTTATTTATTTATAAATACACTTTATATTCTTGCAAGTACTCTCAGTTATGTATTGTTCTTTATATTAAACTTTCATGATGTATTTATTTAATAATTTCTATGCTGTGTCGTTAGTGCCACAATGTACATACATGTCTTATCTTTTCTTTTCTTGTACTTTCCAAGTCTTTCATTTCTTTCATATATATTATATTTACTCAGTTTCAATGTGTTCTTACCTTCTGAAGCATAATTCTGTTTTACGTCTATTCTTATACATGGGTTATCTGGGGAACCATGTTATTCTCAGGGTACTTATTATATTTTGGCATTGCCACTCAATTGTATCTCTTTGAGTTAGAAGACAACATAACTCATGGAAAGCTTTGGGTAGTGTGGTAGATGTATAGGCACGTGACTAAGTATTATTTTCTAGGAACCAATGTTTAGGAAGGAGTAGAGTGGTGATACTGTAGATTACTAATTCAATATTTATTAACACACAGTGAGTGGATAAGATGCATCTTTAGATTCACTCAGACAAACAGAACCGCAATTAACTTGTTGCTACCAAACACCCCAAGAACTTATTACCTCATTAAACACTCCAGCCTTATTACTTCATTAGACAATTGTGGTATTATTAATTTTGACAAATGAGATTCTAATTATTATTCACAAGATATCACTGGACCTCAGGTCTTACTTTAACAAGTAACAAATTACCTCTTCAATTCTTGGTTAGAGAACATTATACTCTCTCAGGTTATTCTTTCCATGGTCACTACTGACGAACATGTACAAAACACACTGGACAACTCCACAATTATAGTAACATACAATACCTCCTGGGGTTCTCAAGGAACAACTGGTTCCTTAACCTCATTCAGTGGTTCAATACTTAACCTGGGATTACTATATTTCTGCTAGCCATCCCTGCCATGGATATTAATATCGGCTCCACACATATAACCAAGAACAGTAGATAGACCATGATCACACAACGGAGTCAGCGGGCCTGTGTTGTTTACAGGCTCGCTCGCTTAGCCTGGAGCGCCTGGCCCGGGAAAGGTTGACTGCGGCGGTGGGCCGTATGTCTGCCAAGCGAATCTCGCCCTGGGATCTAACTTTAAGCACCCTAAAGACATCCGCCGAGAGACATCGTGCCCACAGGCGGCCCCGAACCCCAGGAGTGTTGCTAACCCCACAATGTCTGAGACATAGAGAAGAAATCACAGAGGTAGTGAATATTTAACTTCAATATAAGAAACAAGGCCGTCTGGCAACGGTCCAGACGAGTTGCTAGATTCTACCAAAGTACTCGACCCAATTTGGCACGGAAGTTAGCTATGTTAAAATAACGAACACTGATATTCACAAAATTGACCAAGCTAAACTGAAACTAATATGGTGGCGTGAACACGCCGTGAACATACCTGGAGACGTGGAGAAGAAATCACAGAGGAGTGATTTCCTCCGCCGCTGGCATATATAATAATGGGCCTGAGGCATATCCCTACTAGAAAGACTACCTTACTAACAATAGGCCCCTCTATTCAAAGTAATCGTTGACACCTAGCTGTGACCGTCAGTGTCACAGATCAGGCTAATTTCCCTTTTCTACATCTATATTTAAGGATTTAATCAGAGATTGAGTTTGCTGCAAAGAGGTGAAATGGAATTATATATGTTCGCAACTCTATTGGCCTGACCACAACCACATCCCAGGTCAAACGGCCGTTAAGTCTTGAGAATTTTGAGTTTGATGAACTGTTCAGAGATTAATGACTTTCTTAAATAAACAACTGACACCAACTAACTGTAAACACTGGGGATTCTCTGATGTTGGGGGGACAAAATAATATAACTTCAGTAGCTATCAGAAACTCATGGGTATCCCCACGGACGACATAAAATACGCCACCTCTAGCAGGCAACCTGACACTCACTTACTTGACACGCCTTACTATCAATAAGACAGTTGAAGGCTCAACACCAACTTACAAATGGATCTTGAATGTTCCAACTGTAAACAGACATATCTAAGCTGGGACTCAAAAACAAGGTGCCTTCTAACATTCAAATTCATTTTATAGAGAGGTTGGTTTCAGTAATTCAGAGAAAATGGGATAACGGAGGACTGAGGTGTCTTGAAGTGATGAGAAAACGGACTCCTCAGATGGAGGGCTCAAAATAAAAGCTTCAGTTACATGTTTTGTGGGCTATATGAACTACTTGATTTTGGCGCTTAACTGACGTAAGACCGTGGTCGTTACAGTGGCAGGTTGTCAGGTTCTCTTATTTGGCCTCACACGATGCGTACATGTAATATATCCAACACTCAGGATTGAGGTAGAACAGAAAATCACAATGTGTTTCTCGTATATATATTGTTGCACAGCACAGTGTTAAAGAGATACTAAGTCGGAGAGCTTGCTCAGAGTTCCTGTGGGGCGAGGAGCTTTCTGAGGGCGTGTGTGTGAGCTGTTGAATGTTGCTTGCTGGTGGCGGTAAGTAGAAAGAGCTCGATGACGGCCAGGTGAGGTCTTATATAGGGGGGTAGGCGTGGCTTGATGGTAGGCCCCGCTTTGTTCGGCGTCGCTGGTTACCTGACCTTGACCACGAGGATACGCCAGTAGATTGCGGGGATCGGCCAGTCAGCGACACAGGGCGTTTGAAGGGAGGAATCTACTACACTAGTTCTTCCAAGTGTATGCACAAGTCACTATCTGTCCAGGAAAGGGTGAATTTCCATGGTCGGCACCGGTCAGGTCAGGTTGCCGGACTAGAGAGGTACATAACATATATATATATATATATATATATATATATATATATATATATATATATATATATATATATATATATATATATATATATATATATATTTTATATATATATATATATATATATATATATATATATATATATATATATATATATATATATATATATATATATATATATATATATACAGTCATGCGACGGTTAACGTCCGAGCGCATATACGTCGTGCCCCCACCCAAAAAAAAAATCCGTGACGCCTACTGGACCACCACTCCGACCCCCTGACGGAGACACGCTGATCCTCCCCATACTGGTCAGATATTATGTGTTTAAAGGAATATGCTTCCTTCCTTAGGCTTTTTGGCCTCCAGGTATAATGTTAACCTACATCTATTGAGGATAAAATCTTTCACCTACAAATTGACAATAACACATTTGCTGTAATAAGACATATCTAGTTGCTCAACAATTGCAACCCCAGTTGCAATTGGAGTTGCAATTCAAATTCTGTGGCATTACTAAGAATATTGAAGTCTGGTGCACTCTAAGATTAGAGAAAACGAAGGATTCAGGCGTCCTGATGTGAGAGAAAACGAACGCGTATGATGGGGGACCAAATACAGTGGCGGCTCGTGAAAAATAAAATGGAGGGACTGCAAGCCTCACACAACAGTAGGATACACAAATTTGACCTACCTCAGGTATGAGTTGTAGTTGATGTCCACGAATTCCCAGGGCATGGTAGTAGTGTTGGTGGTGATGGACCAGTATTAATTGAAAATAAAGTCGGAGTGTCTGCTCTTCGATGTAGCAAAATTGTTTATTACTATTTCATTAAAATCCTTTATTTCTGTTATCATTTTATTTTCAATGGATATCACTGCTAAAGCAGACAGTCTGTCATTCACCATGGTACTGCGCAAAAAAGTTTTAATTCTCTTCAAAGTTGAAAAGCACCTTTCTGCTTCTGCCGTTGTCATTGGAGTTGTTATTAAAATTTTCAGCAACTTGACAGTGTCTGAAAATGTTGACTGTAGATTATTGTCATTCATCATCTCCAACAAGTCTATGAGACTTTCTGATTTACACAAATCTTCTCTTGTGTACAGTACAGTAAGTTCAGTTCTCAATTTGTCTTTTTCAAGCATGGGATATGCTGCAACTGCTTGTTCAAGTTCATTACTAGGGAAATTTTTGGTATACACTGGAAAATTATTCACTAAAAGTAACTTGCTTGCTTCCAAATGATTAGTAAAGCTGAATCTCTCTCTGCACTGCAGAAAAATTACGTCACAGACCTCCTTTGCAGCAGCTAATTTGTCTGTTTTAAATTTTCTTCTTTTCTGCTCAGGAGGCAACAGCAACACCATCGCATCACATTCGTCTCTTAACTTCTGAACTGCGGAATTAAAAACTTTTAAAGAGGCATTAGCCTTAGCTGCATCAATATTTCTAGACTGAAGCTGAGAGAACATGATGTCAACATGAGGCATTACTTTGGAGAAAAATTCCAACCAAAATTCGAATTCAGGATCATTCACAATTCTTTTGATACCAGCTGCTGCAGATCCAGTTTCTCTTGAGTTAGATGCTTCCAGTGTGCTGCAACATTCAATCAGTGCATCTTTCATTTCATGCACAGCATTGACTGTTCTGCTCTTGAAATTCCAACGTGTTGCAGATGGCCTTGGAATTCGATGACCAGCAACATTCTCCAATGCAGCCATTCTTTGTGGAGACTTAGAAAAAAATGCTGGTATTCCTGACAAGCTATTGAAAAATACACGAACATTGGTATTCTGTGATGTTGCCTTTCCCAAAATCAAGTTCAGTTGGTGGGCATAACAGTGGATAAAGTGGGCATTGATATACACTTCTTTTATTCTGGTTTGCACACCTTTATTGACTCCACTTAGAGGAGCTGCACCATCATAAGTTTGGGCAATGAGCTTGTGTGGACAATCACCAATTAAAGTCTGGAGCTCTTTATGTAACACACTTGATAAGGCTTCTGCTGTCTGATTGATAGGGTTAAAAAATCCCCAGAATCTCTCAACAGGCTTCCCTTGTAGCTCATACCTTAGAACAATTACCATCTGTGTTTTATCGTAAATATCCGTTGTCTCATCACACATAACTGCCAAATAATCTGCATTCTTTACTTCTTCCTTGATCTTATTTTTGCAAATTTCCAACATAGATTCTAAAAGTTCATTCTGTATTGATTTAGATGTTCCTTTAAAAACTGTAGCGGTCTTTAAATGAGCATCTAAGCTAGAATCCAGTTCACAAGCAAAATCAACTAATCCACGAAATACTCCCGGATTCTTAGAGCTCATTGTTTCATCATGTCCTCTAAGAGGGAGTTCAAATTTTCCACAAAATTTTACACAGTTTATGATTTTGGATAACACATCTCTGTTTTTTTCACCTGTTCATTGTGTTTTGCAACTGAGAGCTTGTATGCTGTGTCAATCTGAGCTGCAATGTTCACTTTACCCAGCAACGATAAATTAATCATGTTATTCATATGTTTGGCTGACTGCTCATGTTTCACTATTTTCTGTGGCAAATGCCTCAAGTCAGTCACACCACTTTTCGTCCATGCCGAGTCCCCACCAAACAATAAGCATGGAAAGCAGAATAAAGTATGTGCCTCGTCACAACCACAGAGCCATTCACATTTCTGATAAACACTGATGTTAAACTGGCGTGTATATTCTTTGTTCCTGCTTGTACTGTTCTGTTGAATGGATAAAACTGGTGTAGGTCTTCCTCTTGCTTTGATTTCAGTCTTTTCATTTAATGTCAGCTGGGAAAAGTTGATGTTTTGCAAATACTTCACTCGATTTTCCATCGTCAAAGGGTAATTAAAGAAAGCATGATTTAACCACACCGTCCACACGCAATGTAAACACGTTGTACGAGACTGAGCTGCTTCAAGTGCAGCTCATTGTCTCCAGAAGTGGTGCGGCGGCGGCGCCAATTAATAACAGACATGAATCGTACAGCATTGACAGCAACTATGAAAGTAACTTAAATTTTGGTCTGATTTTAATGAAAATTCACTTAGCAACGTATTGAAAATAATTAAATAACATATAAAATGATATATTTGTTGGTAGTGTATTATTCAGCTGTCTCTCTAAAGGAATCATACGCCTGGCAGTGAGTGTCTGGGGGGACTGCAGCTCTGCAGCCCTATGCACGAGCCGCCACTGGACCAAATAAAAAAAGCATACCTACATGTTTTGTGGACTACAGTATTAAGCGTAACCTTTTCATCACTTTGTAGAAAACCTAGCCATGGCTATGTGTGTTTATGATATTTACCATAACATTATATATATATATATATATTTAGTGGGTATAAATGGTCGTAAAAAGGGAAACTTGGGGTTGGGTCTTGGGTGCCTGGAACCAATTAGAATAAATCCCATAGGTTCTGTACTTTCGTTATCGGCGGGGTCCCAATTAGGAACGATAACCAAGGGTTGACTGAACTGTACTGTATATACTTGTGACACTAGCCAGTTGCACTAGGATCCCGCTTCCTCTATCAAGGAATAAACAATTAAAATTTAAATTGGAAAAAAAAATTCAAATAATGGGACCTAGCGAACCTAAATGGCCCTAGTGCGGGCACAGTCACGTATGCATCGCGTATTCGTATAGATTGTGCTGCCAGGCGTACGTTATCTAATGAATTTAGTCAATATTGTAAAGTAACAATGGACCTAAGTGCAAACCTGTATTGTACATGTACTAAATGATTACAGTACTAAAATTGTTATGTCTATTGCAAATATAGCTTGTTTATACAGGTATTCAAATAAATTACTATCTTACAAGAATCCCTCCAATGTAAGTTATATTCACCCAGGTCGTTTGGGTGGCAAATAATGAGAAGAGCTTAGTTCATTCTTAAGTAATGATAAATAAACACGCAGGCAGGCCTTCAGCGCCAACTGTCAAATCTTATCTCAAATAAATATAGAAATAAATGCCAGACATTCTGTCACCTCCCCTCCCCCCCCCCCTTCCCACCCTGCTTGTGTTCCCAGACAAAAGATTGGTGATTTCTCTATGTTTATTTTATATATTATCTCAGACTAAAGTTAGGATAATATAATTTGCATTGCTGAAATCCTTGCAAGGCAGAGATTAATTTGAATATAAGAGACATATATTTTGCTCAAGATATAAAAAAATGTAGTACATTAGTGTACAATACTGTAGTACATTTAATAAAAAGTTTTTCAACTGTATTTTTGGGTAGATTTACATAAATTTCTTCATTTATTTTCATCCATTTACATGCACACACCATACTAAAAGAAATGTAAAAGAAATAAATGACCTTAGTGCAAAGCTGGAGTGCACATGTACTAATTTGATTACGGTACTAAAATTGTTATGTCTAGTGCGAATTACAACATGTTTATATTCAAATAAAATAGTATCTTACAAGAATCCCAGCAATGTTAATTATATTCTCCTAGGTCATATCACTGGCATTTTAAAATGAGAGAAGCTTAGTAGGACTGTTAAATAAACACACAGAGACATTCGGCTCAAACTTATCACCTCAACCCCCCACCCCTCGCTGACTAGCTGGCTCCGTCAGTCCCTCCCCCCACCCCCAGCCTTTTAGGCTTACAGTTTTTATCTTATATAATATCTCAGACTAAAGTTAGGAGATATTATAATTTGCATTGCTGGAATCCTTGCAAGACAGCCAATAATTTGAATATAAACGTCATATATTTTGCTCAGGAGATAGAAATTGTTGTACATTAGTGTACAGTACTGTAGTACATTTTATAAAAAAGTTTTTCAACTGTATTTTTGGGTAGATTTACATAGATTTCTTCATTTATTTTCATCCATTTACATGCACACACCATACTAAAAGAAACATAATAGAAATAAATGATCTTAGTGCAAAGGTGGAGTGCACATGTACTAATTTGATTATGGTACTAAAATTGTTTTGTCTAGTGCAAATTATAGCATGTTTATATTCAAATTAATCAGTATGTTACAAGAATCCCAGCAATGTTAATTATATTCACCCAGGTCATTTCACTGGCTTTTTATAAGAGAGAAGCTTAGTCACTTAAGAACTGATAAATATACACGCGTTAGACCTGGGCCTGTGCCAACTGTCAAACGTACTACCTCCCTCCCCCCACGCCCCCTCGCTCGCTCCCACCCTCTCTCTCCCCCATCTGCCCGGCGTTGCTGGAATCCTTGTAAAACAGTGAATAATTTTAATATAAACGTCATGTATTTTGCACAAGAGATAAAAATTAATCACCTGTATCACATTACAGTAGTGATTTAAGAGTAAAAGTGTATATGTACGTATATAGTATTCCACATACACGTAAGTATAAATAAAAAGTTTATGTGATGATCGGACAACGTCGAATTCGTCACGTTTCCAAGAACGTATCTAGGACGTTAACGGGCGCATGTATATATATGTGTGTGTATATATATGTGTGTGTATATATATAATATATATATATATATATATATATATATATATATATATATATATATAATATATATATATATATATATATATATATATATATATATATATATATATATATATATATATATATATATATATATATATATATATATATATATATATATTTACAGTGGTCCCCCGGTTAACGAGCACAATCCGTTCCAGCAGGTTGCTCGTTAACCGAAAATCTTGTTAACCGAAACCATTGTTTCCATGGGTTTTTGGGTAATTGGTTCCAGCTCACCGAAAATTGCCTAAATTCAACAAAAATTTTAGAAATTGACACTTACTTTGAGGTGTGTATGTAGAAGGCTCCTGGATGATGATGATGATGTGCATTTGAAGTGGGAGGTGGAGGAGGAGAAGGGAGAAGAGAAGGAAGTGGAGGTGGAGGAGAAGCATTTTACTGCGTCTTGGAAGGTTGAGTCACCATCCATGAAAATGTCACGAACCTCTGGACTGACAGATTCTCTACCATGAATATCCTCTCACTTTCTTGAAGTGGAAGGCTGAGGGATAGCATGTTGTTCCCTCTGCCTTTTACTGAAGAAAGTGTCAATTGTGGTCTGTTGGGCATCTCTCCTCCTCACCATTAACTTATGTTTAAATTAGGAGACCATTGTGTCCTCAACATGACACAAAGTTAGTTCAGTTTTTTCCACATCTGCGTGCTTTAAAGCCAGTTCCCTGAACTTCTCCCAGTGGTAAATCACATCTTTCAACTCTTTAGTTGACATATGGTCATCACTTTCCATTTGCTCCTCACCATTGTCAGCCTCTAACATCTCATCCGGTTGCTTCAAATCATCAGGAGTAAGTTCCTCCTCATGAGACATCACAAGCTCTTCGACATCATCCTCTTCCACTTCAAGGCCCAATGACTGACCAATGGACACAATCTCCTGGTCCAACTCTGTGTCATCCTGAAATCCCTCAAAATCATGGACTACTGATGGCCACAGTGCTTTCCATGAAGAATTGAGGGATCTAGTGGAGACTTCTTGTCATGATGACACAATCAATTTTACAGCCTCCAGGATGTTGACTTGTGTCTTCCAGAACTGTTTCAGTGTCAGTTCAGGATCAGTGGAAGTTGCCTGATGACACCTCCTAAACATTTTCTTCATGTACAACTTCTTGAAGTTGCTAATCACATTCTGGTCCATTGGCTGTATGATTGATGTAGTGTTGGGAGGCAAAAACAACACTTTCACAAAGTCAAATTGATACTCCAAAGTTCTGGCAAGTTCAGGGTCATGACCAGGAGCATTATCCATGAGGAGAAGAGCCTTTAAAGGGAGTTTATTGGTGGTTAGGTAGCTCTTGACAGAAGGGCAAAACACCTCAACAGCCCATTCATTAAAGAGCTGTCTTGTCACCCATGCCTTACGGTTGGACTTCCAATAAACTCCAAGCTTTGCTCTTACCACTTTCTGTTGCTTGAACACCCTGGGGTTTTCAGAGTGGTAGACAAGCATAGGCTTCAGTCGGAAATCCCCTGAAGCATTGGCACCAAGCAATAGAGTGAGACAGTCTTTCATGGGTTTATGCCCAGGTAAAGAGGCTTCATCTCTGGTGATGAATGTTCTTTTGGGCATCTTTTTCCAGAACAGCCCAGTTTCGTCCACATTGAACACTTGCTGTGGAAGATAATTTTCTTCTTCCATCAGTTCTTTAAATTCCACTAAAAACTTTGCTGCCCCTTCCTTATCAGCACTAGCAGCCTCACCATGCCTAACAACACTGAAAATGTCACTTCTTTTCTTAAATTTTTCGAACCAGCCTTTGCTGGCCCGAAAATCTTCAAATTCTGTGCCTGAAGAACCAGGTTGATCTGTCTTTAAATGTTCGTAAATCTCCCTGGCTCTTTCACAAATGAATTCAGTAGAAACTGAATCACCTTTCATCTGTTTTTCCCTAATCCAGATGAGAAGTAACCTCTCAGTTTCTGCAATTAGGGATCTACTTTTAAACACTCTTGGTAGATTTGTCTCTCACTTTCACTTCTTTAAATTTGTCTTTCTGTGCAAGAATTGTCGACACAGTTGATGTCGACATGCCATATTCTTTGCATAGCGCATTTGTTCTAATGCCTTGTTCATGTTTTTTAATAATTTCCTGCTTGGTTTGGATTGAAATCGCTTTTCTTGATCTCTTAGGCCCCATGCTGGATTCAAACAATGTCAACACGTATTTTAAGTTAAACTGTTGTAAATAAAGAATATTTTCTTTAAAATAACACTGCACTGCGCTATATATTGTCAATATGTAAAATAAATTTCAAAATGACCAATAATTTGCTTGGAAACACAGAAAAAAAGCGTTTAGTTGAAGAGAGTCCAAGCAAGATGTTACCTCCAGTGAAAACAGAGAGAGACTAACGCCTGTTTGCTGTGTTAAGAGGCTGGATGCCGTGCATTAAACTAGTCACTTTACCTTCAATTATGTTCAATAATTGTTAAAATGACTAAAAAATTGAATATTAAACTTTTAAAATTATTGAATAGTATAAACTTCTTGATATTTACTAAAATAGTAAGGAATTTAAGCCCTAGAACCGATTACTGTATTGGCGGACTAATACTAAAGCTGGTTGACCGGTCAGTGCAAGCGAAAACATGTTGAGGTCGGTTCGTAAGAACTCGTTAACCGAATTGCTCGTTAACCGAATTAAGATCTTATGGAGGCAGTTCGTTAATCGAAATTACGTTAACCGAGGGTTCCACTGTGTGTATATATATATATATATATATATATATATATATATATATATATATATATATATATATATATATATATATATATATATATATATATATATATATATATATATATATATATATATATACATACATGCAGTCCCCGACTTACGACTGCTTGAACTTACGTCCATCGGTACTTACGACCTGCTCTGACCTTACGACCGTTGGGACATACGACCGCCGCAGTTGTGACCAATTTTTTTTTTCAAATGACACGTTTCCAGTTAATGTAGTCTCCATGTATAATTAGAAAATTATGGGGGCCCCATGTGCATTCAGCTGACTACATTAAAGGTAAGTGCTCAGTCATACTGTATCCATTCCTCATTATTTATTACTTTTACTGTACTGTATCCATTCCTCATTATTTATAACGTTTACTGTACTGTATTTAATTGTAGATTTTGAATTTTATTTTATTTTTTTTATTTTTTGAAAAAATTTAATTTTTTTTTTGTCGAATTTACGACAAGTCGGACTTACGACCTGGATTTGGGTCCCTAACCCAGTCGTAATTCGGGGAGCACCTGTATGTATATATATAAATATATATATATATATATATATATATATATATATATATATATATATATATATATATATATATATATATATATATATATATATATATATAACACAGTGGTCCCTCGGTTAACGAGTTACCTTCCTACCTTCCATAAGATTCTTAACTTTGGTTAACGAGCAATCCCTCGATTAACGAGTTTCTTACGAGCCGACCTCAACATGTTTTCGCTTGCATTTGGTGTTCCACCAGCTGTAGTATTAGTCCGCCAATACAGTAATCGGTTCTAGGGCTTATATTCCTTACCATTTTAGTAAATATCAAGAAGTTTATACTAATCAATAATTTTAAAAGTTTAATATAATTTTTTTAGTCATTTTAACAATTATTGAACATAATTGAAGGTAAGGAAACTAGTTTTATGCACGCCATCCAACCTGTCAACACACCAAACAGGCGGCAGTGTCTCTGTCTTTCCAGTGGAGGTAACATCTTGCTTGAGACTCTCTTCAACTAAACGCTTTTTTTCTGTGTTTGCAAGCAAATAATTGGTCATTTTGAAATTTATTTTACATATTGACAATATATAATGCAGTGCAGTGTTGATTTAAAGAAAATAATCTTGAATTACACCAAGAGAACTAAAATTATATGGGTGAAATGGCACCATGGGGTGACTTCTCTTCCACCCCAATGCCTTCTCTTCTCCCTTCTCCTCCATCCCCATTCTAATTCCCATCATCATCATCATCATCCAGGAGCCTTCTACATACACACCTCAAAGTAAGTGTACTTTTCTACCTTTTTTGTTGAATTTAGGCAATTTTCGGTGAGCTGGAAACAATTACCCAAAAACCCATTGAAACAATGGTTTCGGTTAACGAGTTTTTCGGTTAACGAGCAACCTTCTAGAATGGATTGTGCTCGCTAACCGAAGGACCACTGTATATACAGGTACTCCCCGACTTACGAGGGGGTTATGGACCCAAATCCAGGTCGTAAGTTGAAACGGTTGTAAGTTCAAAATGCTTAAATATTACTCAGAAAATCTAAAATGGTTGTCTCTTTTTCTTCTCAGCACCACAAAACTCTCACTTTTAAGCTAGCCAGCCCTTTTAAAGTGAATTACAAACGAAAATTTTGTCAGTATTGTATACAGCGCAATCACTGACGTTGGGACTCGAAAATAAGTAATTTGACAAAATTTTGGTAACACTGAGGCGGTCGTATGTCCGGGCAGTCGTAAGTCGAGTAGGTCGTAAGTCGGGGAGTGTATATATATATATATATATATATATATATATATATATATATATATATATATATATATATATATATATATATATATATATATATATATATATATATATATATATATATGTAATATATATATATATATATATATATATATATATATATATATATATATATATATATATATATATATATATGTAATATTATACAAATTACCGGTCTGAATATAATTTACATTGCTGGAATTCTTATAATTTGATGATCATTTTGAATATAAACATCATATTTTTGCATTAGACATACAAATTTTAGATAAAAATTTTTCTCAAATTAACTATGTTATCTTTTGTGCAAAATATATGACATTTATATTCAAAATATTCCTATTAAAAACCCTGGAAGGAGGATTGGTGGGGGTGGGGAAGGTTGGGACTGACGCGGTTGGAAGAGGGGAGGCAGGTTGAGTCCATTATTTGAATGGACATTAACTTGGCGACTGTATTTCTCTATTTCTCTTAAGTATTAATTGTGTGCATGTACCATCATAAAATTAAGATGTTATTTTACTACAACATAGGTATGTGCCTTCAAAAAGTGGGTTGGGGGTCGGGCGGTTTCTATTGGAATTAATCATATGTTCTGTTGTTCATAGCAGGATTTCCTGCCAGGGACCCTCTGGGTTCAATTGACGTTAAGTGAATTTACAACTGTACAATGAAATACAGTACAGTAAAAGTAATGAATAATGAGGAATGGATACAGTACAGTGAAAGTAATAAATAATAAGGAATGAGCACTTACCTTTAATGTAGTCAGCTGAATGCACATGGGGCCCCCATAATTTTCTAATTATACATGGAGACTACATTAACTGGAAACATTTCGGTATAGAAAATGTGTGTGTCATTTGAAGAAAATTTTTTTTTTTTTTTTTTTTTTTTTTTTTTTATAATAAAAATCTGCGGCGGTCATAAGTCCCGACGGTCGTAAGTCCCTTAGTCGTAAGTCGGGGTCTAGGTATATGTAATATTCAGAATTTCAGAGTAATTTCAAATGCCCGCCATTAAGCGATACTGAGCGTTCAAGGTCGTTTGAGGAAGAGGCGCTCCCCACACATAGTGGGAGTTTGTGGAACTAGGCCTATATGATATTAAATGTAATTTGCCGAATTAATAATGATGCGATTCATGAAGTTAAGGGACTATTATTGAATTTGAAATTATTATAGATCGTTTATCAGTCTGAATAATGTTACGGTCCCAAGGAGTTATTAGTTAGGCGAAAAATATGTCACGTAGGCCTAAGCTAACGCCTTGAGAGGACACAGGCGGGCTCTCTCTCTCTGTCCGAGGGCATTCAGACAAACAAGGCGTCCCTGCGCGTCCGTCACAGAAATAGCCGTGGCCTAGTCACCTGTGTTGCACTATTGCAGTATAACAAGTAAGTCTCATTCGATCTCAGACAGGGTTAGATAGGACAGTGGTAAAGTAAACTAGAGCTAACAGTGAGTTCATTTCAGGGTTTCCGCCAGAACCCACTTGACGGAGTTTGACTGCGAGAGATTGACTGCCGTTTGAGACTGCCGTTGATGATTGAGGTGGCGATTGTCGCCATTGGACCGATCAGTGTAGGCCTGTCACTGTTTAGCGGGGTATCAAAGGATCTCTTGAGGAATCTAGCCGTCTGGGTGCCCAGCTGACGACAGGACGATCGTTGGGGCATCAGCCCTCCTCTACCTCGGCTCACAACCCACATGTCTCGAGCAGCTTAGTGAAACCCTCTTGCTAACGGGAAGCTAAAGCTTCTCT
>NW_024748502.1:10717105-10756154 GCF_018991925.1 Homarus americanus | reverse complement strand
AAGACAACTCCCTCTCTGCCAATGCCCCGAGGGAGGACCAGGACGTCCTATATATTGGGATGCGAGCCGTCAGGTTCAGCTGGCCGGGGGGGGGCGGCGAAGGGTCTCCTTACATTTGACCTCGCCAATGTGAGGTCAGGTCTGGATTTTTCAGAACTATCTGGGAAAGTCATCAGGTGGGGCCGTGTGTCCCGAGAGGCCCTGGTTGATTTGTGGCCCCTTGAGTTGGGCTCCGAGGGTTACATTTGACCTGGCTAATGTGAGGTCAGGTCCGGCCTTTGTTCAGAGAGTAGGTTATTGTATATTGGAAGAGAGTCGGCTGGTGCCTTCTTACATGTCTGTTGTGGTGACATGTCACATGGGAGGGGAGCTAGTTGATTTAGCAACTTGATTCACCGTGAAAACCACCACTTGACCTGCTTCAATAATAAGGGTCAAGTCTAGCTTCTCGCGATGTAGCTGTATCAGTCTGACAACCCTCTACATATATATATATATATATATATATATATATATATATATATATATATATATATATATATATATATATATATATATATATATATATATATATATATATATATATATATATATATATATATATATATATATATATATATATATATATATATATATATATATATGCAAGTAAATCACTGTAGTTGCGTGTGATCCAGGTATATGCTGATAACCACAAGGAAAGAAGTGTTAGGACAGGCCAGGAATCCAATGCTCTGTTTGTTCATCTGAGGGATAATAAGCATTGCATTGACTGGGATAATGCCTCCTCAATATTACCTTGTAATTCAATTGACAGTAGGAACATTATAGAATCTAGTCTTATTAAACATACCGAAGCAGTTAACATGAATTTGAGTAATGGCATGTACAAACTGGACAATTTTGTAATTAAGAAGATTTGTAACCAGGTGAGAAGGTCGGGTCACTTTACCCTCTGACCTGACTACCGACCCTTGCGGTGCTTTTTAAAGTTTAGTAGGGTCATTACCTAGTACCTGACCATTGTGGACCTCATCTCACCCTCCTCTGTATATATTCACCATGTTTTGTACTTCTCCTTAGTCTGTACTCACCCCTGAAGATGTGAATTACACGAAAGCGCTTGGGAACTTCGTGTTTTCTTCTTCCCTTGTGGTTATCAGCATATATATATATATATATATATATATATATATATATATATATATATATATATATATATATATATATATATATATATATATATATATATATATACATACAGGTATATAGGTATATATATATACCTGTATATATATATATATATATATATATATATATATATATATATATATATATATATATATATATATATATATATATATATATATATATACACATACATACATACATACATACATACATACACGGTGGGGGGGGGAGGGGCACAGTGCTGAGGTTGTTGACTCTCCTTGACCCACTGCGCTGTTGTAACTTATAGTGGAAATATTACATTGTGCCCGTGTTCCTGCCACCACCACTTTCACCCTCCCAACCTTTCACTCCAACCCCAGCTCACACCCTCTCCATACTCACCTTCATCGAAGTCAACTTGCACCGCATCTCTTATACCCCAGTAGTTCTCTCCCTTCTGGGTGTGTTGCATGGCAAAGGTTGAGGTGTGAAGGCATAACACTATTACAAGTAGGCTTTGTTGTGCTGATGATAGTGTGATTGTGGAAGGTGTTTGATAGATCAGTTATTAATGGAGAGTATGATAGCTGGAGTGGGTGAGGAAGTGAAGGGATGAATGTCATGGAACAAGTGCGGGTGAATGTATCGCCAGAAAAAAATTTTCAGAAAAGTTTACACGGATCACTCGGATGAAGCAAAAACCCCTTTACTGGTGCAACACTTGTCAGACGAGGAATAAATTACTGTATATTGGTGAATGGGATAAGCGTAGAGATGTGCCTCAATGTGGTGTTGGGGCTAACCAGTACTGGAGGAGACCACTGGTGTTGGGGCTGACCAGTACTGGAGGAGACCACTGGTGTTGGGGCTGACCAGTACTGGAGGAGACCACTGGTGTTGGGGCTGACCAGTACTGGCGAGGCCAGTAGTGTTGGGGCTAACCAGTACTGGAGGCCACTGGTGTTGGGGCTGACCAGTACTGGAGGAGACCACTGGTGGGGCTGACCAGTACTGGCGGAGACCATTGGTGTTGGGACGACCAGTACTGGAGACCACTGGTGTTGGCACTGACCAGTACTAGAGACCACTGGTGTTGGGGCTGACCAGTACTAGAGGAGACCATTGGTGTTGGGGCTGACCAGTACTGGAGGAGACCACTGGTGTTGGGGCTGACCAGTACTGGAGGAGACCACTGGTGTTGGGGCTGACCAGTACTGGCAGAGACCATTGGTGTTGGGGCTGACCAGTACTGGAGGAGACCACTGGACAAGAGTTACTAACGGCCTGTTAATAGTATGTGTGGTTCTGGGACATGTGGTGGTCGACATAGAGGTCGTGGTGTGTGGTTCTGGGACAAGATATGGTACAGGTGTTGTCACTATTCTGCGTCATAATATCTGTACATTACTTCTTACATGGGACTCATATATTCACCAAATAAAAATGTATTTAATGTGGTTATCTTATTGCTTTCACATTTTCTCTTCCAAGGTTTTTGTCACTTGTCACTTACTGTTAATATTATATACTACTGTTACCATTCTTATAATCAATGTTAATAGTAAATTATATTTGATATTTATATTTATATTATTATTGAATTAATGTTAATATTCTTGATATTAATTGCTAATGTTATCATCTTGCCACCTTGTGGTGTACCATGAACATAGCGTAGTGGTATGTTGAAGCTACAGTTCACCGCCCCGGGCCGCACGTAACACTACATTTGGGGGAGGATGTACAAGCCCCAGGGTGATCCATATGAGTACGTTGTTGTTAATGCTTTTTATGGTCTTATACTTTACAGTGTTGTAGTCCACACCCCCATGTTTTATATATGGTAATACTTGTATATATTAATAATATTACCCATTAATGACTCATGTTAGGAGGTAGTTTCCTTGAGCTGTGATGGTGGGTATCAGGGACAGTAATATTATAATGCGACAAGGAACAGTAAGATACGAGTACAAGAAACTAATTCACCCGCAAATTCTCGTGTGAACTTGTCGAATGTGTTACATTTGTCAATGACTTGTAGTCGGAAATGTGTGGATCTGGACCGATTTTGAGCCATTATTACCTCACCAATCTGAAATTTCCCTAATTGTGTGGGCTTGTTTTTACACCTGCCATTTGTTACCTATACTGTATAGGTAATGATGTTATCATGACTGTGATTATAACATCCACGCAGTGTGAATGATGGTTGTGGTAGTAGAGTGAAGAGTGTGTTCAGACAGAAGGAATTACTACACCACATCAGGCCCCTCATAACACCATCTGTGAGGGAATTACACACATTAGGTCCCTCATAACACCAGCTGTGAGGGAACTACTACACCACATCAGGCCCCTCATAACACCATCTGTGAGAGAACTACTACACCACGTGATGCCCCTCATAACACCATCTGTGAGGGAATTACTACACACATTAGGTCCCTCATAACACCATCTGTGTGGGAATTACTACACCACATCAGGTCCCTCATAACACCATCTGTGTACCCTGGTGTATTGGTGACCTTACTGTACCCTGGTGTATTGGTGACCTTACTGTACCCTGGTGTATTGGTGACCTTACTGTACCCTGGTGTATTGGTGACCTTACTGTACCCTGGTATATTGGTGACCTTACTGTACCCTGGTGTATTGGTGACCTTACTGTACCCTGGTGTATTGGTGACCTTACACTCTGGTGTATTGGTGACCTCACTGTACTCTGGTATATTGGTGACCTTCCTGTACCCTGGTGTATTGGTGACCTTACTGTACCCTGGTATATTGGTGACCTTCCTTACTGTACCTGGTGTATTGGTGACCTTACTGTACCCTGGTATATTGGTGACCTTCCTTACTGTACCCTGGTGTATTGGTGACCTTACTGTACCCTGGTGTATTGGTGACCTTGCTACCCGGTGTATTGGTGACCTTACTGTACCCTGGTATATTGGTGACCTTCCTTACTGTCCCTGGTGTATTGGTGACCTTACTGTACCCTGGTGTATTGGTGACCTTACTGTACCCTGGTGTATTGGTGACCTTACTGTACCCTGGTGTATTGGTGACCTTTCCTTACTGTACTCTGGTGTATTGGTGACCTTACTGTACCCTGGTGTATTGGTGACCTACTGTACCCTGGTGTATTGGTGACCTTACTGTACTCTGGTGTATTGGTGACCTTACTGTACTCTGGTGTATTGGTGACCTTACTGTACTCTGGTGTATTGGTGACCTTACTGTACTCTGTATTGGACCTTACTGTACTCTGGTGTATTGGTGACCTTACTGTACTCTGGTGTATTGGTGACCTTACTGTACTCTGGTGTATTGGTGACCTTACTGTCCTGGTGTATTGGTGACCTTACTGTACCCTGGTATATTGGCGACCTTACTGTACTCAGGTGTATTGGTGACCTTACTGTACTCTGGTGTATTGGTGACCTTACTGTACCCTGGTGTATTGGTGACCTTACTATACCCTGGTGTATTGGTGACCTTACTGTACCCTGGTGTATTGGTGACTTACTGTACCCTGGTGTATTGGTGACTTTACTGTACCCTGGTGTATTGGTGACCTTACTGTACTCTGGTGTATTGGTGACCTTACTGTACTCTGGTGTAGTGACCTGTACTCTGGTTTATTGGTGACCTTACTGTTCTGTATTGGTGACCTTACTGTACCCTGGTGTATTGGTGACCTTACTGTACTATTGGTGTATTGTGACCTTACTGTACTCTGGTTTATTGGTGACCTTACTGTACTCTGGTGTATTGGTGACCTTACTGTACTCTGGTGTATTGTGACCTTACTGTACCCTGGTGTATTGGTGACCTTACTGTACTCTGGTGTATTGGTGACCTTACTGTACTCTGGTGTATTGGTGACCTTACTGTACCCTGGTGTATTGGTGACCTTACTGTACTCTGGTTTATTGGTGACCTTACTGTACTCTGGTGTATTGGTGACCTTACTGTACTCTGGTGTATTGGTGACCTTACTGTACTCTGGGTATTGGTGACCTTCCTTACACTCTGGTGTATTGGTGACCTTCCACTGTACCCTGGTGTATTGGTGACCTTACTG
This sequence comes from Homarus americanus, assembly GCF_018991925.1. Classification (NCBI taxonomy): domain Eukaryota; kingdom Metazoa; phylum Arthropoda; class Malacostraca; order Decapoda; family Nephropidae; genus Homarus; species Homarus americanus. The sequence goes on along the minus strand of NW_024748502.1, from coordinate 10,750,888 downwards.
TACCCTGGTGTATTGGTGACCTTACTGTACCCTGGTGTATTGTGACCTTACTGTACCCTGGTGTATTGGTGACCTTACTGTACCCTGGTGTATTGTGACCTACTGTACCCTGGTGTATTGGTGACCTACTGTACCTGTGTATTGGTGACCTTCCTTACTTACCCTGGTGTATTGGTGACCTTACTGTACCTGGTGTATTGGTGACCTTACTGTACCCTGGTGTATTGGTGACCTTACTGTACCCTGGTGTATTGGTGACCTTATTGTACCCTGTGTATTGGTGACCTTACTGTACCCTGGTTTATTGATGACCTTACTGTACTCTGGTATATTGGTGACCTTCCTAACTGTACTCTGGTGTATTGGTGACCATTGTTGTGACCTTACTGTACCCTGGTGTATTGGTGACCTTACTGTACCTGGTGTATTGGTGACCTACTGTACCCTGGTATTGGTGACCTTCCTTACTGTACTCAGGTGTATTGTGACCTTACTGTACCCTGGTGTATTGGTGACCTTACTGTACCCTGGTGTATTGGTGACCTTACTGTACTCTGGTATATTGGTGACCTTTCCTTACTGTACTCTGGTGTATTGGTGACCTTACTGTACCCTGGTGTATTGGTGACCTTACTGTACCCTGGTGTTGGTGACCTTACTGTACCCTGGTGCAGGACCTTACTGTACTTGGTGTATTGGTGACCTTTGTACCCTGGTATTGGGACCTTACTGTACCCCTGTATTGGTGACCTTACTGTACCCTGGTGTATTGGTGACCTTACTGTACCCTGGTGTATTGGTGACCTTACTGTACTCTGGTATATTGGTGACCTTCCTACTGTACCTGGTGATTGGACCTCTGCCCTGGTGTATTGGTGACCTACTGTACCCTGGTGTATTGGTGACCTTACTGTACTCTGGTGTATTGGTGACCTTACTGTACTCTGGTATATTGTGACCTTCCTCTGTACCCTGGTGTATTGGTGACCTTCCCACTGTACCCTGTGTATTGGTGACCTTACTGTACCCTGGTGTATTGGTGACCTTACTGTACTCTGGTGTATTGGTGACCTTCCTTACACCCTGGTGTATTGGTGACCTTACTGTACCTGGTATTGGTGACCTTACTATTGGTGACCTTACTGTACTCTGGTGTATTGGTGACCTTAATGTACCCTGGTGTATTGGTGACCTTAATGTACCCTGGTGTGGTGACCTTGTACCCTGGTGTATTGGTGACCTTACTGTACTCTGGTGTATTGGTGACCTTACTGTACCCTGGTGTATTGGTGACTTAATGTACCCTGGTGTATTGGTGACCTTACTGTACCCTGGTGTATTGGTGACCTTACTGTACCCTGGTTTATTGGTGACCTTACTGTACACTGGTGTATTGGTGACCTTGCTGTACCCTCGTGTACTGGTGACATTATTGCAACTGACTGGTGAAGACAGTCTTGACACTGAGCAAGTGACTGGTGAAGACAGCCCCTCAGAGACCTACAGCAGTGAGCGACTGATAGGTGAAGACAGTCCCTTGGAGGCCTACAGTTTGCCAACAATCATTGAACAGTGACTGTATTCATTCCAAGGTTGATGACTTTGTTGGTGATCATTTTGTGGCTGACTAAAGTTAAATGCTTCGTTGAAGTTTATGAAGTTGAGAACCAAGGAAGTCTTTGTCTACTTCAGGTTGTAATGGAGGAAGTCTAGGAGGCTGACAAAGCAGTGAGTGTTGGAGGAGATCTTTATATTACCCAATTCCTGAGGGTGTGTGGAACCTGCTGTGTCCGTATAAACTTAGTCACATAATATCCTTATAGATTATGTTGGGGATATGGGTGATAGGGATGGGTTGTAACTAGTTCAATGCTTGTAGACTTCTTGACTTTGGTATTGGAGAAATATATGATGTCTACCAGTCGGAGGGCCTTTTGTTTGACTTAAAGAAGCACAGATGAACAGATGAACAGTTCTGAGAAAGTCCTTGTAGAGCTTCTCTGGTAGGTCAGTTGGAGACAGGAAGCGTGGAGCCGGAACGGTGTTATGTTACACACTACTCGACACATTGTCTCCGTCGTTTACTGCTGGGTACAGTCTCGTTCAAGATTCTTCAAACACTGCTGGAAACAGCTGGCAACTCAAGGCCGTTTGTTTACTATACTCCGTAGTAAAGATTATGAATGAATGTATCGGTGATTGGTTACTTAGTTCCCCGTTGCTTAATTAATGGTTGGGCTTTGTTGTTTCATATTATATTATACTACGTACTATAGTAAACAAATGGCCATGAATTGCCAGCTGTGTCCAGCAGTGTTCGAAGAATCTTGAAAGAGACTGTACCTTACCTACCCCATTCTCACCAGACACAAATGCACACATTAATTCTCTCACTCCTCAGTTGCAGTTACCCATGCTAGGATCTTGATGTACCTAAGCATATCCTGGTTATATTAAGGCGGCGACACACTGGGTACTTTCCTCCAAACGCAGCTGTTTGTTGGCCTGACTGCCCAGCAGGTAGCAGGATTTTAGCTGTTGCGAGAAATGGAGAACGGTTTGGTGGCGAGCTTTGCTGGTCGGGTTAGTGCTCAAATGAGCTTCATATTAGGTGTTGAATATTGAAGTAAAAATTGAATTAAATCATGAAACAATAATAATTTAAAACATAACATACAACGGAGATGTTTCTATTTATTCGTCACTTTGAAACTGCTTTATTGTTCTTGAACCATTATTCAGGATCATCTTTGATCAGCCAGTTGCCGCCACTTGTGAACAAACTTCACGACACACCCATTGTCTTTTTTTTTTTAGCCTTTGCAGACGCCTTTCTTGCTTCAGCTGTTGAAGACTCCTCAACTGTCGTAACGGGATCCATGGCGAACCTTGTCTAGACGCTTTGTTGTTGTTTTCGTTGTGTTGGGCAGACGCGTCACCAAAACATCCCAGTGTGACGCAAATGTCTTTTTGTTTTGCTGTCCGGACCCTGTTTGCCCAACATTTTGGCAGGAAAAGTGCCCAGTGTGCTGCCGCCTTGAGGAGTACTCTTCGTGCTTTCATACACCAGCACAGGGGCGCGGCGGCCAAGTGAATACAGCTCATACTGTTTTGAGGATCAATGGTTCACGCCCTGGGCACCTCGATCCCTCCAGCAATGAATGGGTGTACACCTTGGTACCATATGGTCATATACTGTAAATACAAATAGGTTAAATTGTTTTATCTTACTATAATATCGGTACATCTTGGCATAAAAGGGTCACGAGGGATATGAACACGGTCACATGGATACACTCTGGTACAATAAGGTCACATGGATACACTCTGGTACAATAAGGTCACATAGATACACTCTGGTACAATAAGGTCACATATATACACTCTGGTACAATAAGGTCACATGGATACACTCAATTTCAATAAGGTCACATGGATACACTCTGGTACAATAAGGTCACATGGATACACTCTGGTACAATAAGGTCACATATATACACTCTGGTACAATAAGGTCACATGGATACACTCTGGTACAATAAGGTCACATGGATACACTCTGGTACAATAAGGTCACATATATACACTGGTACAATAAGGTCACATACACTCTGGTACTAAGATCATTTTCTTCCAATAAGGTCACATGGATACACTCTGGTACAATAAGGTCACATGGATACACTCTGGTACAATAAGGTCACATGGATACTCTGGTACAATAAGGTCACATGGATACACTCTGGTACAATAGGTCACATGGATACACTCTGGTACAATAAGGTCACATGGATACACTCTGGTACAATAAGGTCACATGGATACACTCTGGTACAATAAGGTCACATATATACACTCTGGTACAATAAGGTCACATGGATACACTCTGAATAAGGTCACATGGATACACTCTGGTACAATAAGGTCACATGGATACACTCTGGTACAATAAGGTCACATGGATACACTCTGGTACAATAAGGTCACATGGATACACTCTGGTACAATAAGGTCACATAGATACACTCTGTACAATAAGGTCACATGGATACACTCTGGTACAATAAGGTCACATGGATACACTCTGGTACAATAAGGTCACATAGATACACTCTGGTACAATAGGATGCTGACACTCTGGTACAATAAGGTCACATGGATACACTCTGGTACAATAAGGTCACATGGATACACTCTGGTACAATAAGGTCACATGGATACACTCTGTACAATAAGGTCACATAGATACACTCTGGTACAATAAGGTCACATAGATACCTCTGGTACAATAAGGTCACATGGATACACTCTGGTACAATAAGGTCACATAGATACACTCGGGTACAGTAAGGTCACATAGATACACTCTGGTACAGTAAGGTCACATAGATACACTCTGGTACAATAAGGTCACATGGATACACTCCTGGTACAATAGTCACATGGATACACTCTGGTACAATAAGGTCACATAGATACACTCGGGTACAGTAAGGTCACATGGATACACTCTCCGGTACAATAGGTCACATAGATACCTCCCGGGTACAATAAGGTCACATAGATACACTCTGTACAATAGGTCACATGGATACTCTGGTACAATAAGGTCACATAGATACACTCGGGTACAGTAAATACACATAGATACACTCTGGTACAATAAGGTCCTGGATACACTCTGGTACCAATAAGGTCACATAGATACACTCGGGTACAGTAAGGTCTAGATACACTCTGGTACAATAAGGTCACATGGATACACTCTGGTATAAGGTCACATAGATACCTCGGGTACAGTAAGTCACATAGATACACTCAGGTACAATAAGGTCACATGGATACACTCGGGTACAATAAGGTCACATATATACACTCGGTACAATAAGGTCACATAGATACACTCAGGTACAATAAGGTCACATAGATGCACTCAGGTACAATAAGGTCACATAGATGCACTCCAGGTACAATAGGTCACATAGATACACTCCGGGTACAGTAAGGTCACATAGATACACTCGGGTACAGTAAGGTCACATGGATACACTTTGGTACAATAAGGTCACATAGATACACTCGGGTACAGTAAGGTCACATAGAACACTCGGGTACAGTAAGGTCACATAGATACACTCGGGTACAGTAAGGTCACATGGACACACTCGGGTACAATAAGGTCACATAGATACACTCGGGTACAATAAGGTCACATGGATACACTCGGGTACAATAAGGTCACATAGATACACTCGGGTACAATAAGGTCACATAGATACACTCCGGGTACAATAAGGTCACATAGATACACTCCAGGTACAATAAGGTCACATAGATGCACTCAGGTACAATAAGGTCACATAGATACACTCGGGTACAGTAAGGTCACATAGATACACTCGGGTACAGTAAGGTCACATGGATACACTTTGGTACAATAAGGTCACATAGATACACTCGGGTACAGTAAGGTCACATAGGTACACTCCGGGTACAGTAAGGTCACATAGATACACTCGGGTAGTAAGGTCACATGATACACTCGGGTACAGTAAGGTCACATGGATACACTTTGGTACAATAAGGTCACATAGATACACTCGGTACAGTAAGGTCACATAGGTACAGTAAGTCACACAGATACACTCGGGTACAGTAAGGTCACACAGATACATAATGTAAGGTCACATAGATACACTCAGGTACAATAAGGTCACATAGATACACTCGGGTACAGTAAGGTCACATAGATACACTCGGGTACAGTAAGGTCACATGGATACACTTTGGTACAATAAGGTCACATAGATACACTCGGGTACAGTAAGGTCACACAGATACACTCGGGTACAGTAAGGTCACATAGATACACTCGGGTACAATAAGGTCACATAGATACACTCGGGTACAGTAAGGTCACACAGGTACGCTCAGGTACAGTAATGTAATGTTACAAAATATTCACAAGAAGAAGATTACATATAGGTAGAATATTGATAGTATAAGAGTATAAAAGAGAGGAAGACTTTGGTAGCGTGGCCGTGATAGATATTTAGTCTGGACTTACACTTATCGTATCTTATACGTCAATACACATCTATTACGTCTTAAGGGCGACTTCTCAAACACTGCTTCGTTACAACTCTTTATTAATTACGAACATGACATGGACACATTAATAACACCTTCTATTGAAGTTACTAGGACATTATATTTACGTTACTAGGACATCATATTACGTTACTAGACACTCTGATTCTCGGACGAACATGAAATGAATACACTTCCCACGTAAGTAACTCATCCCATGGAAAGCTCTGACAAACACTCACGGCGTACAGCTGGGAGCCCTAGCAGGTGGTCTGGGTTGTCTCTATGGGAGACTGCTTAGCTGGGCGCCGGAGGGAAGTCTCGGTCCTCTCTGACTCCTCTCGAAGCTGGCCTGGTATTGTAGTAGCTGGCCCTTCCTCCTTACAAGTCTCCTCTCTCTCTCTCTCTCTCTCTCTCTCTCTCTCTCTCTCTCTCTCCTCTCTCTCTCTCTCTCTCTCTCTCTCTCTCTCCTCTCTCTCTCTCTCTCTCTCTCTCTCTCTCCTCTCTCTCTCTCTCTCTCTCTCTCTCTCTCTCTCTCTCTCTCTCTCTCTCTCTCTCTCTCTCTCTCTCTCTCTCTCTCTCTCTCTCTCTCTCTCTCTCTCTCTCTCTCTCTCTCTCTCTCTCTCTCTCTCTCTCTCTCTCTCTCTCTCTCTCTCTCTCTCTCTCTCTCTCCTCTCTCTCTCTCTCTCTCTCTCTCTCTCTCTCTCTCTCTCTCTCTCTCTCTCTCTCTCTCTCTCTCTCTCTCTCTCTCTCTCTCTCTCTCTCTCTCTCTCTCTCTCTCTCTCTCTCTCTCTCTCTCTCTCTCTCTCTCTCTCTCTCTCTCTCTCTCTCTCTCTCTCTCTCTCTCTCTCTCTCTCTCTCTCTCTCTCTCTCTCTCTCTCTCTCTCTCTCTCTCTCTCTCTCTCTCTCTCTCTCTCTCTCTCTCTCTCTCTCTCTCTCTCTCTCTCTCTCTCTCTCTTCTCTCTCTCTCTCTCTCTCTCTCTCTCTCTCTCTCTCTCTCTCTCTCTCTCTCTCTCTCTCTCTCTCTCTCTCTCTCTCTCTCTCTCTCTCTCTCTCTCTCTCTCTCTCTCTCTCTCTCTCTCTCTCTCTCTCTCTCTCTCTCTCTCTCTCTCTCTCTCTCTCTCTCTCTCTCTCTCTCTCTCTCTCTCTCTCTCTCTCTCTCTCTCTCTCTCTCTCTCTCTCTCTCTCTCTCTCTCTCTCTCTCTCTCTCTCTCTCTCCCTCTCTCTCTCTCTCTCTCTCTCTCCTCTCTCTCTCTCTCTCTCTCTCTCTCTCTCTCTCTCCTCTCTCTCTCTCTCTCTCTCTCTCTCTCTCTCTCTCTCTCTCTCTCTCTCTCTCTCTCTCTCTCTCTCTCTCTCTCTCTCTCTCTCTCTCTCTCTCCTCTCTCTCTCTCTCTCTCTCTCTCTCTCCTCTCTCTCTCTCTCTCTCCTCTCTCTCTCTCTCTCTCTCTCTCTCTCTCTCTCTCTCTCTCTCTCTCTCTCTCTCTCTCTCTCTCTCTCTCTCTCTCTCTCTCTCTCTCTCTCTGAGACTAGGACGTCCTATATATTGGGAGGCGAGCCGTTAGGTTGAGCTGATCGGGGGAGCGGCGAAGGGTCTCCTTAAATTTGCCCTGGCTAATGTAGGGTCAGGTCTGGACTTTTTCAGAGACTACAAGTTGTATATTCTGGAGAAATCTTCAGATGGGGCCGTGTGACATGAGAGGCCCTGGTTGATTTGTGGCCCCTTGAGTTGGGCTCCGAGGGTTACATTTGACCTGGCTAATGTGAGGTCAGGTCTGGACTTCTTCTGGGATGTAGGTTATTGTGTATATTGGGAGAGAGTGGGCAGGTGCCTTCTTACATGTTTGTTGGGGCCGTGTGACATGGGAAGGGGAGCTAGTTGATTTATAACCCTTGGGCAGCTGCGAGGCTTACCCTTACACTTGACCCCCCTAATGTCGGGTCAAGTCTGGACTGTTTCTGAGATGTAAGCTGTGGTCTGACAACCCATCACTACAGTAAGGTCACATAGGTACACTCGGGTACAGTAAGGTCACATAGGTACACTCGGGTACAGTAAGGTCACATTGGTACACTCGGGTACAGTAAGGTCACATAGATACACTCGGGTACAGTAAGGTCACATAGATACACTCGGGTACAGTAAGGTCACATAAGTACACTCGGGTACAGTAAGGTCACATAGGTACACTCGGGTACAGTAAGGTCACATAGATACACTCAGGTACAGTAAGGTCACATACAGTAGATACACTCGGGTACAGTAAGGTCACATAGGTACTTAGAGAGAATGAAGTATATTCTCAACTTTGGCCGAAGTATAATGAAACCTGACTTGCCAACACAGAGAATGGTGTCACTGGCGACCCCTTTCCAAGGTCCACAGGTCTGCCAACTGTTTATGGGCTCCATAGATACGTGCAGGGCCGGATTCAGGAGTGGGCAAAGTGGGCAGCTGCCCACGGGCCTCCACATATTACAATATTTTATTCATTTGTTTATTCATTTGGATTATTTTTATTTTCATTCTTTAAAATTCATGTTTATCTATTCCATCACGTAAAACTATGTTCAGCAAGAAGCGTGATAGAAATTAGGCTAGCTACTCCTTGAAATTCATGAATACCTGGTTTTCCTATGAACCGTATATTTATGCTGTGTTTTGGCATGACATTCTTGGCAGAGTTGATGCAACAAGCCATGCATTGCAAGATCCTAAACTCGATTTGAACGCAGCAGTAGCAATGCTGAAGTCCTTGGAATGTTTTGTACGAGAAAAAAGAGATTGCTTCCATGTTTATGAGAAGAAGGGAAGGGAAATGTCAGAAACTGGGGATTATTCACAGACACGCAAGCATCAATGTAATGTATGACTCAATCCATTGGATTATGGACGATCAGAAGAAGCAGCCCTCTCGGTCAGAAAAATTTTGGGTTTAGAATTTCCTTCCAGCATTGATCAGTTCCTGAGTTCACTGGATCAACTGTGTTAAAGGCCTATGAGGAAACCTGTTCACTTTTCGGGTTCTTGTCTAAACTGGAGTCAATGAATTGTGACGAAATTGAAGCAGCTGCAGCAAAATTGGGTGCTGAGTACAAAAATGATTTGGATCATGGAGTTGAACTTGTGCAGTTTACAGCATTCTTCACTCAATTTCTTGAAAGACGAAGATGATGAGAAAGGGAGGGCACATTACCTTTACAAGCTGTTGATAGACAAGAAAGTTGTAGACACATTTCCAAATGTTGAAATAATGCTATGGATGTACTTGGTGCTCATGGTCACAAATTGTTCTGGAGAACGTTCTTTCAGTAAAAGGAAGTTTATTAAAAACAGATTTCGAACTACAATGTGTCATGATAGGCTCAGCCACCTGGCTTTGATGAGTATCGAATATGACATCCTCAGAGAGATTGACTTCGAAAAGTTGATAAGAAACTTTGCAGCGGCCAGGTCACGTAAAGTGCTTGGTCTGTCAATAAAGGTAATGTTTATTTTCTATTTTGCAACTGATCAATGTTTGTGTTCAATATATCCATTATCCATGGTCGATGGCAGTTATTTTTATTAAAATTCTTGTTTTTTCCAATATGTTCATACTTTTGTTATAATTTTATCAAATTCATTAAATTGTTTTATTTGTTTTACTATTGGATGCAAAACTTCAATTTTATTTATAGTTGAGTTAATACTTATTCTGAATCTATCTGACCTTGGACTAAAAGAAGCCTATAAAGTGACCCCTCGGTTAACGAACTCAATCCGTTCCAGAAGGTCGTTCGTTAACCGAAAAGTTCGTGAACCGAAACCATTGTTTCAATGGGTTTTTGGGTAATTGGTTCCAGCTCACCGAAAATTTCCTAATTTCAACAAAAATGGTAGAAAAGTTCACTTACTTTGAGGTGTGTATGTAGAAGGCTCCTGGATGATGATGGGAATTAGAATGGGGGTGGAGGAGAAGGGAGAAGAGAAGGCATTGGGGTGGAAGAGAAGTCACCCCATGGCACCATTTCACCCATAAAATTTTAGTTCTCTTGGTGTATTTCAAGATTATTTTCTTTAAATCAACACTGCACTGCATTATATATTGTCAATATGTAAAATATTTTTCAAAATGACCAATAATTTGCTTGGAAACACAAAAAAAAGCGTTTAGTTGAAGAGAGTCTCAAGCAAGATGTTACCTCCACTGAAAACAGAGAGAGACTAACGCCTGTCTGGTGTGTTAACAGGCTGGATGGCACGCCAGAAACTAGTTTCTTTACCTTCAATTATGTTCAATAATTGTTAAAATGACTAAAAAAGTTAATATCAAACTTTTAAAATTGTTGAATAGTATAAACTTTTTGATATTTACTAAAATAGTAAGGAATTTAAACCCTAGAACCGATTAATGTATTGGCGGACTGATACTAAAGCTGGTTGCCCGGTCAGTGCAAGCGAAAACATGTTGAGGTCGGTTAAATGAAAATTCGTTAACGAATTTTTGTTCGTTAACCCGGGTACGTTAAGTGCCCGAATTGAAGATCCTTATGGAAAACAGTTCGTTAACCGAAATTTCGTTAACCGAGGCGTTAAATTTAAGCAGAGGTCCTATACATGCATTAGTGGACAGAACCATTATTTGAGTAGAGGTTTAGACCGTTTAGCTGACTAATAATGCAAAGAATCACCTCTCTGTAATAACTAATAATATATTCTTTTCTGTGAAGTCTCTTGAAATTTTTTGACATGTGCGGTAGTAGCTATATCAGGGCTGGTCAACTTGAAACCACATGAATGACTCCAGTCATGTCTCACTTTTGTGTGTGTGTGTGTGTGTTGGGAATTTGTACACTATCAATAAATATACAGTTAATTAAAAATTTCTCAATGTTCTAATTTCCTCAATATAACTGCATATGGCTTCAAAATTTTCGAAAGAAGTGTTCAAATTTCAAAATTTTCCAGGGGGGCTTACAGCGCCCCCCGGAACTCCCAGATGTTTAGGCTCGCTTCACTCGCCACCCCACCCTCTTGGGTAGTTATAATGAGGGGGGCCTCCACAGGTCTAAATCCGGCACTAGATATGTGTATTGAATGTCTTAACCGTTCAGCGATGTACCTTCAGAACCCCGACAAGATACTGCATTCTCTTACTGTAGACTTAGGCACAGTAAGGTCATATAGGTAAACCTAGGTACCGTAAGGTCATATAGGTACACCTGAATACAATAAGGTGTTAGAAACAATATGGTCACATAGTACAAGTAGGTACAATAAAGTCACCTAGGTAGGTCACAAGCCTTAACATCAAGTATGGGAGTGAAAATTCAATTTAACCTCAACCTGGAATTCCGATAAAATAAATATTTCGTTAACATTAAGTTAACGAGATGAGTAACTTAATCTAGGCTGGCCAGGCTCATCTCAACCCATAAGAGGTGCAGGTGGGGGCAGGGCAGAGGAATAATTAGTGTGATGAGGGTCATCACCTAACACCTGCCTCCCCTCAGGTTACCTGGCTCCAACCCCAAGCCAGCACTACTCTCCTTTCCAACCAAGCCGGCACTTATTATCCCTTCCAAAGCCGGCACTACTCCCCCTTCCAACCCCATGCCAGCACTACTCTCCTTTCCAACCAAGCCGGCACTTATTATCCCTTCCAAAGCTGGCACTACTCTCCTTCCAACCCCAAGTTGCACTATTTCTTCCAACCCCATGCCGCACTATTCTTCCAACCCTAAGCGGCACCATTCTTCCAACCCCAAACCGCACTACTCTTCCAACCCCAAGCCGGCACTATTCTCCTTCCAACCCCAACCTGGGCTTCTCTCCTTCCAACCCCAACCTGGGCTTTTCCTTCCAACCCCATGCGGCATCATTCTTCCAACCCCAAGCTGCACTACTTCTTCCAACCCCAGCCGGCACCTTCCCTTTCCAACCCAGCCGGCACTAATCTCTTCCAACCCAGCCGCACTACTCCCCTTCCAACCCAGCCGCACTACTCTTCCAACCCCTGCTGGCACTTCACCCTTCCAACCCCAAGCCGGCACTACCCTTCCAACCCAGCTGGCACTACCCCTTCCAACCCCAAGCGGCACTACTCCTTCCAACCCCATTCTGCGTCCATTCTTCCAACCCCAAGCTGGCATTACTCCTTCCAACCCAGCCGGCACTACTCCCCTTCCAACCCAGCCGGCACTCACTCTTCCAACCCCTGCTGGCACTACTCCTTCCAACCCAAGCTGTGCATTACTCCCCTTCCAACCCCAAGCCGGCACCATCCCCTTCCAACCCCAAGCTGGCACTACCCCTTCCAACCCCAAGCGGCACTCTACTCCCCTTCCAACCCCAAGCGGCACTACTCCCCCTTCCAACCCCAAGCCGGCAATCATCCCTTCCAACCCCAGGGCTACCACTCTTCCAACCCCAAGCCGGCACTATCCCTTCCAACCCCAAGCCGCACATTCTTCCAACCCCCAAGCCGCACTCATCCTTCCAACCCCAAGCCGGTACCATTCTTCCAACCCTAAGCCGGCACTACTCCCCTTCCAACCCCAGCCGGCACCATTCTTCCAACCCCAAGCCGCACTATCTCTTCCAACCCCAAGCCGGCACTACTTCTTCCAACCCTAAGCCGGTATTCATTCCCCCTTCAACCCCAAGCTGGCACCCATTCTTCCAACCCCAAGCCGCACTAATTCTTCAACCCTGCCGCACTACTTCCAACCCCAACCTGGGCTTTCTCCTTCAAACCTGCCGGCACTACTTCTTCCAACCCTAGCCGGCCACTCTTCCAACCCTAAGCCGCACTACTCTTCCAACCCCAAGCCGCATCCACTTTTCCAACCTCAAGCTGGCACTATTCTTCCAACCCTGCCGGCACTTACTCCCCTTCAGCCCCAAGCCGCACTACTCCCCCTTCAACCCCAAGCCGGCACTACTTCTCCCTTCCAACCCAACCCTGGGCTTTCTCCCTTCCAACCCCAACCTGGGGCTTTCCTTCCAACCCCATGCACCATTCTCTTCCAACCCCAAGCCATACCATCTCCTCTTCCAACCCCGAGCCGCACTACTCCTTCCAACCCAGCTGGCACTACCTTCCAACCCCCCATGCCGCACTATTCCCTTCCAACCCTAAGCCGGCACTATTCTTCCAACCCCAAGCCGGCACTACCCCTTCCAACCTAAGCCGCACTATTCCCCTTCCAACCCCAAGCCGCACCATTCTTCAACCCCTGCCGGCACTACTTCCCCTTCCAACCCCATGCCGCACTATTCCCTTCCAACCCCAGCCGGCACTACTCCCCTTCCAACCCCATGCCGGCACTATCTCCCCTTCCAACCCCAATGCACCATCTCCCCTTCCAACTCCCCACGGCACTACTCCCCTTCCAACCCCAAGCCGGCACTATTTCCCTTCCAACCCCAAGCCGCACTACTCCCCCTTTCCAACCCCAAGCTGGCACTACTCCTCTCCAACCCCCATGCCGCACTACCCGCCTTCCAACCCTGCCGCACTCCACTCTTCCAACCCCTAGGCTGCACTACTCCCCTTCCAACCCCAAGCCGGCACTACTCCTTCCAACCCCAAGCCGCACTCATCCCTTCCAACCCCAAGCCGCACTATTCTTCCAACCCTGCTGGCACTACTCCCGCTTCCAACCCCAAGCCGGCACTACTCCCTTCCAACCCCATGCCGGCACTACTCCTTCAACCCCAAGCTGGCACTACTCCCCCTTCCAACCCCAAGCCGCACATTCTTCCAACCCCATGCTGCACTTACTCCCCTTCCCAACCCCCAGTCGGCACTACTCCACCTTTCCAACCCAAAGCTGGCACCACTCCTTCCAACCCCAAGCTGGCACTACTCCACCTTCCAACCCCAAGCTGGCACTACTCCCCCTTCCAACCCCAAGCCGGCACTACTCTCCCTTAACCCTTGGTGTACCTATGTGACCTTATTGTACTTACCGGTAGATTAAAACTACATTAAAACTGATAAGTTTATTTACATAGCGCCATATATGTTCATAAGATAACTTTAAAATAGATATTGTGTACATTATATTGGTATTTACGTCCATCTTGACCTCTACCTATATATCGAGAGTTGCACTTTCTACAAAATCAGTTACTCCTCCAGGTGGAATTTTCTTACCTGCACATGTTATGGGAAACACAACGCATGAGTGTTTTAGTTCCCTCAACATGAAGGAAGTAAGCCTCGCAGTATAACAATGGACACTGAGTGTTCTTTCTGGTCTCCAGCGTGCCCCAGTGACTGTCCACTCCAGCCCTGTGTATCGTTCAGGTGTCTACACGTCTTCGCATTTTGACTTGGTTGAGAAATTTTTCTTGAACTGTAACTTGATTGAAGGGATAATAGTTCATTCATTTCATCAACATCTATCATTTGATTGAAGTTTTTGTTCCTTCAATAACGAGAGAGAATATAACTGGGGCACTTGATTATATATGTGAGCACGTTGCCCAAAAATATACCAGAGGTCAAACTGGGTATTTTTCCGTATTAAAAATTAATAGAGATACAGTATGTTTTATGCTGTAACTGAGGGTTCATTATTTATCAAAGCAAAACATATACCATTAATGTTAGTGTAAACATTTTGTGTAAGGGTAAGGTGTAACACTATGTGTAGAAATCAAACCTAATATGGAATTCATTGTGTGGGGGCATGTTTGTTTCTATTAAATGACAATTAAGACATCCCAAGTTTGATTTTGTCTATCCACCAAGAGGGTGCTCATGGCGGGAGAAGTTTTCTTAAATTGGGTTTACAGTGTTGGAAACCAATATCTGTTTTAGCCCAGGTATTGAATACTTCAGTCCATAAGGAAACGTTAGTGTTCGGTGAATTATAGCGGCTCCCTTTTGACCGAGGAGGAGATATATCTTCTGTTTCAGGAAAATTTGGCCCGGAGTCTCTCCCTCCTGTTACCCTTCACCGCTGTGTAACAATGTACAGTGGTTCCTCGATTAATGAAATTTCGATTAACGAATTACCTCCCATCTGGATCTTCAATTCGGTTAACGAACAAAACTTCGATTAACGAAATCCTTACGAACAACACATTTTGTTGTGAGCATCAGCTGATGGGCTAGTCTGCCAATTCAGTAATCTCTTCTATGTTTACATTTGTTTCCAGTTGAGTAAATATCAAGAAAGTTGTGCTCTTTAATATTTTTGCATTTTTTATACAGTAATATCCCGATTTACGCGGTCAATTGAACCCGCTGAGTAGCGCGTAAAACGAGAAACGCTTAAATGGAATAACAGAACATATGGGATTAATTGAAATAGAGACTGGGCCGACCCCCAAACTCCACTTTTTCAGACACAATACCTACGTTGTATTAAAAATAGTATCTTAACTTTATGATGGTATGCACACACACATAATAGAAGAGAAATATCAATAAGAGAATAATATACTGTACCAGGTAAATGAAAAATCAAGGTTTAACACTTACGTAAAGTTAGGTTAGGTTACAAAAAATCAAGGTTTGAATCCAAAAATGGCGGCGCAGCAGGACCGCCAGCCGCTCTCCGGGTATATGAGTAGATGCACCACGTAAATTGGGCATTCCGGTTGTGGCAGGGTACCGCGTAAATGACAAAACGCGTAAACGAAACCCGCGTAAACCGAGGTATTACTGTATTAAAATTATTAGTAATTTTAAAATTTAGTTAACATATTGATAACATATGCAGTACAGGGAACTAGTTTTTTCTGCGCCCATCATCTGCTTGACTCAGCCACCAGGCGTCAGTGTGGCTTTGTTGACAGTGGAGTGAACATCTGTTTTGTTGGTGTCTTGAATATTTTTGCATTTTTACACTGAAATTATTGGTCATTATGAAATTTAGTTAACATATTGATAATATATAGTGCAGTGCAGTGTTGATTTAAATAAAATAATCGAGAATTACACCTAGTGAACTTAAAATTTTATTGGTGAAATGACTGCATCAAGCATGGGTCCCCTGAAAGGTGATTTCTCCTCCACCCCCACTTCTAATTCCCATCATCATCAACCAGGAACCTTCTACATACACACCTCAAAGTAAGTGTACTTTACTGCATTTTCTTTTTACTTTGTTTGTACTTTTCTGTGAGCTGGAACCAATTACCCAATATCCCATTGAAACAATGGATTCAGTTAAAAAAAAATTTCGGTTAATGAACGACTCTGTGGAACGAATTATGTTCGTTAACCGAGGGACCACTGTACTGTACCATCTTCTGTCCTGGTCTTTGGTGTATTAAGAGGCTCATGTTTGAAATTTATGAGGTCACATATTTTCCTTATGGGTATATATTTGTTTTAAGTTCAACATTATTCCACCTGGAGATTTTAGGTTATGTTATCTTAGTACCTGACACAGTATTTATGTTTTATCAGACTCGTGACTTAGGAGACAATTTCCCTCAACTCACCTCCTTGGGGATAAAGTCCACTGATTATTGAAGCTCTGGTTACTGATAGGTATTCACTCCCGCTGGTTCCAGGATAATACTGAAGTACTGTACGGTTACATAAAAGTCAAGGAACCAAAACTTCCTAGTCGAAACAGATGATGGATAAAATGAGGTTGACTCCTAGAAGCGCATGTTTGGAGCTTATTTAGCATTACCTCCTACCTCTTGTCTAGCTTGCTCTAGGTAACAATAGCCTTGTAGCATTAATAAAAACGAGGAGTAAATTCTGATATCCCAGAAGTAGGAGTACTTTCCAGCAGAGACCGTAGTCAGGCAGCTTGGACACCCACACTCTTTCCTTGGCTTCATGCTTAGGTGGATGGAACTTTGTTTACAATTGAGCTAAAATGATGAGACTTGCCTTGGCATTATGTATACTGTACTAGACAGCAGACATGACTCACCTTACGAGGTTGGGTTATGGAAAATATATTACAGTACTGTTTAGTCTTGATTTACGTGGATTTGGTTTACGCGTTTGGTCATTTACGTGGCACCTTGGCAGAATGAAATGTTTTAATTACGCGGTTCATTGCATCATATATGCGGCGAGAGGTCCAGACGCGTCGCGCCAATTATGATTCACGCGGTCCATTCTTGACTATACTCGGGAAGCGGCGCGGTGAGGGTGCATAGTATGTCGCTGTTGCGTTATCGCTGATGTCATATGACGTATCTGACTGTGATTGGGTCACGCATCCTTTCCTCCCTCCGCCGCTAGCTGTGATTGGTCTAATGTAATATGAAGTGCCCAGCCACGGGAAGGAAGAAGCCACTGACATAGCCGGGCCAGTCTCATTGTTCACAGTCTCCATGTATGCTGTTCTCTCTTGTGCCCACTAATCTGTTCAACAATGGCTTCCGCTGGACCCCCACCACCTCAGAAAACCTTGAATTTCCTGGACCAAACCGCCCCAAGCCCAAGAAGATACGACGCGCCCTAAGTTACGAAGTAAAATACAAAATCGTCCAGGACTTAGAAAAGGGAACGCTACAAGTTGATCTCGTGCGCCAGCATGGAGTTAACGAATCTATGATTTGTACAATCAAGAAGGATGCCGCCAAGATAAAAGAACACATGAGCATCACAAAGTCTGCAGGTGCTTCGATGGTGAAGTATTGTCAGAATAAGGTGCTGCTCAAGACTGAGAATTTACTGGTGAGCTACTTGATTCGTCAGGCAAGACGTAACATGGCGGTCAACATGCGGGCAGTGCAGGACTACGCCCGTGAACCCTACAAATCAGTGGCGCGCAAGATGGAAATTGCAGAGCCCAAACCCTTCACTGCTTCCTCTGGGTGGCTGCAAGGGTTTAAGAAAAGGAACAAGATAACCAACATTAACATTGTTGGTGAAGGAGCCAGTGCTGACCGTGCTGCCGCCATGGATTTTCCTCCATTCTTACGTGACATTATGGAGGAAGGACAGTACACCGACAACCAGGTGTTCAGCATGGATGAATCTGGTCTGTTTTGGAAAAAATTACCTTCCAAGACCTTCGTTGTCAAGTCTGCCAGCAAGTGTCAGGTCCGGAAGTTGCAGAAGGAGCGCATCACCGTCCTGTTTACCACCAATACCTCCGGCACCTGTAAGCTCAAGTTGTCGGTGATCCACACAGCCCGCAAGCCGCACGCCTACAAGAATATGACCAAGCTAAATGTCCACTGGCTAACCGCACCTAAGGCGTGGATGTTTACTGGTCTGTCCCTCTCCTGGTTTGACGACTGTTTCGTTCCCAACGTTAAGAAATTCTGCGAGCAACATAATGTTCCATTTAACATTTTGTTGCTCCTTGACAACGCACCAGGACACTCACCCCTACTGTTGGATCGTCACCCCAGTGTAAAAGTGGTCTTCCTTCCTCCCAACACTACGTCGTTAATCCAGCCCATGGAGCAGGAGTTGATATGCAACGTTAAGGCTGCATTCTCCGCAAAGAAGTTTAAGCTCCTGAACGGCTGCACAAACACCAAGGATGAGTTGCGGAACCTTCTGAGTGGCACAGATAGCGAGGACGAGGATCCAGAACAAGAGTTGGTGGAGCATGAAGTGCGAGTTAACAGTTTTGGAAAATGTTTGACGTAAAGAAAGCTGTTGATTTCTTGGTGGAGGCATGGGGGCAGCTGCTTGTGGCAACGATTCGTCACGCGTGGCGGCATGTGTTGCAGGGTATCCCAGGTGGCAGGCAGAGTCAACCTGTGGCTGGAGAGGATCAGTCTGTTGCAGTAGCAGTGGACCTTGCAAGAGAAGCTGAACAGAGTGTTACAGCTGCAGGCTTCTCTGAGACCACCAACGATGACATCATGGAGGTAATCAGGGATCCTGAGGTGACTGCTGATGATATGTTGGAAAACGATGACGTCAGTGAGGAGGCAGGTGGTGCCACAGCACTAGAACAGAAGTTAACACATGGTGATATACAGGATGCCTTCGAGTTTGCCGAGAAACTCAAGCTCATCCTTTCCAAAGACCCTGTCAATCACTGATATGAAGTCTCCAATAACCATCTAGACCAAACTATGGAGCCGTATATCAAGATGTATCACTACCACATCAACACTAGCCGTCGGCTTAACATCACCGACTTCTTCGCCCGCAACCCACCACAACCAGCCCAAGTCAGTGATAGTGACAGTGATGGTGACTTAGAGGGGTTTGTCAGGGAGGCCCTGACATCTGTGGTGGATAGTGATAGTGATTCACCTGAGGGCCACTTATCTGCCCTCTGCCTCGGAACCAGCCCTCATCCCCGTGTGCCGACTCATCTCTTCTACTAACGTAAGTGTTAAACCTTGATTTTTCTTTTACCTGGTACAGTATATTATTCTCTTATTGATATTTCTCTTCTATATTATGTGTGTGTGCATACCATCATAAAATTAAGATACTATTTTTACTACAATGTACGTATTGTGTCGGAAAAAGTGGAGTTTGGGGGTCGGCCCAGTCTCTATTTCAATTAATCCCATATGTTCTGTTATTTCGTTTATGCGTTTCTCGTTTTACGCAGACCTCCACGGGTTCAGTTGACCGCATAAATGCAGACTATACTATAGTATAGTCTCGGTTTATGCGGTCAATTAAACCCGTGGAGGTCCGCGTAAAACGAGAAACGCGTAAACGAAATAACAGAACATATGGGATTAATTGAAATAGAGACTGGGCCGACCCCCAGACTACCCTTTTTCTAACACATTACGTGCGTTGTAGTAAAAATAACATGTTAATTTTATGATGGTATGCACACACAATTAATATTTAAGAGAAATATCAATAATGTTAGGTTTTTTAACTCTTAGGTTAGTAGAAGAGATGGCTGGGCACACGAGGATGGGGGGTTGGTTCCGAGGCAGAGGGCAGATTATTGACCCTCACCTGTATCACTTGTATCACTAACTACCACAAAGGCTTGCAGGGCCTCTTTGTCAAACCCCTCAAAGTCCATATCCTCACTATCACTATCACTGACTTTGGCTGGCTGTGGTGGGTGGCGGGTGAAGAACTTGGTAATGTTTTGTTGAATGGGCGACCTAGTGTTCACCCTGCCCGTGCCGCTTTCCGCGTAAATGATGGAATGTACCGCGTAACTAATAATTTCCGGTCTGGCCAGGTGCCGCGTAAATGACCAACCGCGTAAAGGAAATCCGATTAAATCGAGACTATACAATACTGTAATAGTTTGACTTAAGGTGTAGGTCAAAAGGTGAAAGTACCTTGTAAAACAAGCAGTGTTCAAGAGGGGTGCCCATTGAACTAGCCCTCTCCCAGGGCAAATCTGAAATCTGACTGTTAGAGCAGCCTGGTTCTCGGCTCTGCAAGAAAATGAGATTACAGGATGACTTGATTTTACATGTTCCATTGTGTTTGTTTCCATATGGGTGTCTTAAGGTCTTGCATATTATTACTTTCTTACTACAGTTGGTCCTCACATTACGCGGTTAATGTAACCCAGAGGGTCCCGCGGAAAGTGAGAAACGCGGAAAGTGAATAACATAACATATGGAATTAATTGAAATAGAGTCCAGGCCGATCCCCAAACTCCACTTTTTGACGACACACAACTATGTTGTAGTAAAAATTTTATCTTAACTTTATGATGGTATGAAAAAACAAGTAATATAGAAGAGGTTAGGTTAGAAAAGATAAAGGTTAACATAGGAAAAATAAAGAATAGGTTAAAAAACGAAAAATTTTGTGGAACACTTACGGTAGTAGAAGAGATGGGTCGGCATACGGGGATGGAGGCTGGTTCCGAGGCAGAGGGCAGATTACTGGCCCTCAGGTGAATCACCATTACTAGGTGAATCATCATCACTGTCACTTACAGTTGTCAGGGCTTCCCTGACAAATCCCTCAAAGTCAACTTCACTGTCACTATCACTGGCTTGGGCTGGCTGTGGTGGGTTGCGGGTGAAGAAATCTGTTATGCTTTGCTGACGGCTGGCGTTGATGTTGTCGTGATACACCGTGATGTACGGCTCCATAGCCTGCACCAGCCGGTTATGGAAGACTTCATAGCGGTCATCGTCATTGTCGCGGGAAAGGACGGACTTAATTTTCTCTGCAAACTCCATGGCACCCTTAATATCACTATGACTTAAACTGTGTTCTTCGGAGACTGACGCACCTTCTTCCTCCTCTTCACTGACGTGTTCTTCTTCCAACATCTCGTCGGCAGTCACTTCAGGATTTCTGATCACCTCCAGGATGTCGTCGTTGGTGGTCTCGGAGAAGCCTGGAACTGTAACAGTCTGCGCAGCTTCTCTGGCAAGGTCCACTGCTACTGCAACATTCTGAACCTCACCAGTCACAGATTGACTCCTCCTCTCACCTGGTATTCCATGCAACACATGTCTCCATGCGTGACGAATTGTAGCAATAGACAGCTGATCCCATGACTCCACCAAGATGTCCACAGCTTTCTTGATGTTAAATATTCTCCAGAATTGTTTGAAGAGTATTTTTTGCTGTTCTAACCGTTGTTCCTCATCTTCGTCGCTCTTGCTATCGGGGGTGGTGTCACTCAGGTCACGCAACTCTTCCCTGGTGTTGGTGTAGTCGTTCAGGAGCTGGAATTTTTTTGTTGAGAATGCAGCTTTCACATTGCAAATCAACTCCTGGTCCATGGGCTGTAATATAGACGTAGTGTTGGGAGGAAGGAAGACCACTTTTACGTTGGGGTGACGATCTAACAGTAGGGGCGAGTGTCCTGGTGCGTTGTCCAGCAGCAACAAAATATTAAATGGCACATTCTGTTGCTCACAGAATTTTTTTACATCGGGAACAAAACAGTCATCAAACCAGGAGAGGGACAGTGTAGAGAACATCCATGCCTTACGTGCTGTCAGCCAGTGGACATTTTGCTTGGTCATGTCCATGGTTTTGTAGGCGTGCGGCTTGCGGGCTGTGTGGATCACCGACAACTTGAGCTTACAGGTACCGGAGGCATTGGTGGCAAACAGGACGGTGATGCGTTCCTTCTGCATTTTCCGGCCCCGAATCCTGCTGGCATTCTTCACAATGTAGGACTTGGAAGGTAGTTTTCTCCAGAAAAGACCAGATTCGTCCATGTTAAACACCTGGTCGTCGGTGTACTGTCCTTCCTCCATAATCTCACGTAAAAACGGAGGAAATTCCCGAGCCGCAGCACGATCAGCACTCGCTTCTTCACCACCAATGTTTATATTGGTGATCTTGTTCCGGATCTTAAACCTCTGTAACCACCCAGAGGAAGCAGTAAAGGGTTTGGGCTCTGAAGTTCCCATCTTTCGTGCCACTGCCATGTACAGTTCACGTGCGTAGTCCTTCACAGAGCGCGTGTCGACCGCCATGTTGCGTCGCGCCTGACGCACCAAGTACCTCACAAGTAATTTTTCTGTCTTGAGAAGCACCCGGTTGTGAAAATACTTGATCATAGAAGCACCTGTAGACTTTGTGATCTTCATGTGCTCCTTTATCTTGGCTGAATCCTTCTTTATAGTCCGGATCGTAGATTCGTTGACGCCATGCTGGCGCGCGAGATCAACTTGCCGTGTTCCTTTCTCCAAATCTTGAATAATTTGGTACTTCACCTCGTAGCTTAAGGAACGTCGTGTCCTCTTTGGCTTAGTGCCGCTGGGTCCAGGTAAGGAAAGGTTTTTCTCTGGGGGTGGTGGTCCGGCGGAAGCCATTTTACGGAACAATGGATGCGCGATAACACGGAGTGGCCTTGAGGGATGAAACTGTCGCGGCTAGGTCAAGCGTCGTCTCTCCTCCCTCCCTCCCTGCCCCGGGTGGACACGTCATAATACTTTAAGCCAATTACAGCTAGCAGCAGAGGAGGGTAGGGATGCATGGCCAATCACAGGTCTGATACGTCATATGACGTCAGTGATAACACAACAAAGACACACTGCGCAACCTTACCGCGCCGCTTGCCCAAGCGGAGG
Organism: Homarus americanus; assembly: GCF_018991925.1. NCBI lineage: Eukaryota > Metazoa > Arthropoda > Malacostraca > Decapoda > Nephropidae > Homarus > Homarus americanus. The sequence continues at coordinate 10,727,883 of NW_024748502.1, read as the reverse complement.
GAGGAGGAGGAGGGAGAGGCAGGCAGGCGGGTGGCGCGTGGGGCAAATCTAAAAATAGCGTCGCGCCGGACACTCTCCGCGGAATGGCGTTCGCGACCGCGAAATGTGAAAATGTTAGGTTCTGGCAAGGCACCGCGGTAACGGTGAAACGCGGATTGCGGGACCGCTTAATGTGAGGACCAACTGTATATGGATTTAGATGTTTTGCATCTTTTAAGTGAGTTCTGTTTCCAGTAAAATTTCTATTTATTTTTTGTCTAAATTAATTTTGGTTTATTTTTGTAACAAGATAACTAGAGTATACTTTCAGAAGTATAGTACTGATTTAGGAGTTAAATTTAGCATTTATATGTTATCATAATTCATTCTTAGTTATAAATTATCAGAAATAATAATAACTTGGGTTTTATATAATTCCAGTGTTTGTTTGTTTCAGGTGGGTGATCCCGGATGACGTGTTGTGTATACTGTACTGTATTGTAAGAAGGTAAGATGGCTGGTTGGTGTAATGCAGCACCAGAGGTTAAGCTCAGACACAATGTTACCTTACTGTATACACCAATCTTTTCACCATCATCATACTGGTGTTACCCCATCATCATACTGGTGCTACCCCATCATCATACTGGTGTTACCTACCCCATCATCATACTGGTGCTACCCCATCATCATACTGGTGTTACCTACCCCATCATCATACTGGTGTTACCTACCCCATCATCATACTGGTGTTACCTACCCCATCATCATACTGGTGTTACCTACCCCATCATCATACTGGTGTTACCTACCCCATCATCATACTGGTGTTACCCCATCATCATACTGGTGTTACCTACCCCATCATCATACTGGTGTTACCTACCCCATCATCATACTGGTGTTACCTACCCCATCATCATACTGGTGTTACCTACCCCATCATCATACTGGTGTTAACCCATTATCATACTGGTATTAACCCATCATCATACTGGTGTTACACCATCATCATACTGGTGTTACTTACCCCATCATCATACTGGTGCTACCCCATCATACTGGTATTAACCTATCATACTGGTGCTACCCCATCATCATACTGATGTTAACCCATCATATTGGTGTTACCTACCCATCATCATACTGGTGTTACCTACCCCATCCTCGTACTGGTAAAGTATTGTGTTACCCGTATTATTTGTTGTTCCAAGATATAGAACTGTAACCCAGCTTACAAGTAACAGACAGGTTGTACCAGATACTTATACGTACAATAATATTTTAGTGGTGTCGAGGCAATGGGGGCCATAACCTGAGGTTGTCTAGAGTTATGGAGGCTTCACATAACGCCCTTGGGAGGTTCTCGTCCTTGTAGGCCACCAACTGAGGTTCCTTTTTTCGCCCACTGTGTTGCTTACTGCTGTTGCTGTGTTTCTACTGTTCTCGTTACTGCTATTATCCTGCTGTTGTGCTACTCTTGTTGTCATTGTTGAGATACTACTACTTACTACTACTTTGCTGTCACTCGGAATTGGGTATGACGATCATCCAGCTATGATACAATTATATGAGTTATTAGGGATGTCACCTTCATTGGTGAGTTTTGAGGTGACTAAAGAAGCCAATACGGACGATGGCAGCATTTTTCCAGCGTTGGCGCTTGTTTACCTTGGTTTGCAGTCGGGCTAATTCGAAAGTATTGACACCTTCTCGTCTGGTGCTTCTCCAAGTGTTATGATGTGGAGTAATTGTCTCCCAGGTGAGGGGATCGATGAGGCACTTTTTCAGGTTTGACTTAAGACTATCCTTATACCTTTTCAGTTGCCCGCCGGCGTTATGTTTACTATTCGTTAGGTGACTGTAAAGTAGCTGCTTTGGCAGTCTTCTGTCATCCATGCGGGTAACACGGTCAGTCCAATGTGCTGTAGTTGTTCATGGATAACGGTAGCCTCTATGCTCTTACAGTTGGCGTCAACAAGAATACTGGCATTTGCTCTCTTGTTTTTCCAGCGAACTCGGAAGATGGAATATAGACTACGTTGGTGAAAGTTTTCAAGTGCCTTGAGGTGCCTCCTGTAATTGACCCATGTCTCGCTGCCATATAGTAGGGTGGCGAGGACCACTGCTCAATATACATGTAACTTTGTAGATAATTTCAGCTCCCTACAGCTGAAGACATGGTTTCGGAGACTGCAAAAGGCTTGAGATGCACATCTGATCCGATGCTGAATCTCTTCGTTCATGTCCGCAGTGGTGGACAGGTGGGAGCCGAAATACCAAAAGTGGGTAACATTAGAGAGGGTAGTACCATTAAGGGGGATGAATGGTGGAGGTGTGTCTGAACCAGGGGCAGGTTGAAAGAGAATCCGAGTCTTACGTACGTTCACCTCAAAGTCAAAGTGTGCATACGCATCTATATAGGTGCTCAAGATCTCCTGTAGGTCGCGTTCTGTGTAGACAACAAAGGTGAAGTCATCTGCATACTGAAGATCAGTAATGGAAGCTGCTGACATCTTTGTTCTTGCCTGTAGTTGTCTTATGTTGAAAGACCCTTCATCTGGTACTTGATGTCCACCCCACCGGCTAAATTGGCACTGCTGGCACAAGTAAGGAAGGCAGCCAAGAAAATGGAAAAGAGAGTTGGTGCCAGTACACACCCTTGTTTAACCCCTGTTTCGATGGGGAAGAACTCAGACTGGGTGCCGTTGTGCAGGACACTGCTGTTCATGCCTTTTTTTTTTTCTTTCTCCTCCTCCTTCCCCCCCCCCTCCCTCTACATCCTTGTGTAAGGTGAAGCGCAGAAGCGTTTACAGCGCCCAACAGGGAAGCATGCTAAGTTCATGCTTGCCTTATGTCTCATGAGTCAAGGGCGTAGAAGCCAGAGTTCATGCCATTGTGGAGTTGCCTCACAATGGCGATGAATTTGGGGGGGCAGCCAAAACAGCTGAGGGTCCACCAGAGGGGCTTCCCTGTTGACTGAGTTGATGGCCTTGGTTAGGTCGATGAAAGCCATGTACAGGTCACGACGCTGTTCTCTGCTCTTTTCCTGTATCTGGCTGGTGCTATGTAATGGTCTAAAGCCACATTGAGATTCTGGGAGGAAGTTTTTCGCCTTGGGAAGAAGCTTGTTTAGGAGGACTCGGGCAAATAACCTTGCCAGCTACGGACAGCAGTGATATCCCGTAGTAGTTGCCACGGTCTGACCGGTCTCCCTTGTTCTTATAAATATTTCAGAGCTTGGGGGATTTCCTCCATTTCCCATATATTCTCCATGAGAGAGTTGAGATGGCTGGTAAGCAGATGTCCTCCTGCTTTATACACCTCAGCTGGGATTCCGTCAGGCCCTGAGGCTTTGTTATTTTTCATCTGTTTGATGGCAGTAGCTACCTCATCCAGGGATGGAGGATAGCCGTGGTGCGTCAGCTCTGGATGCTGAGGGTCCTGCTGGGTAGTCAGGACATCCACATCAGTGTTTCAGTTGAGCAGAGAATGGTAGTGCTCTTTCCAGCATTGAAGGATGCCTTCATTGTCTTTAATTATGGAGTTACAGTCGGATGAGCGGAGGGGGCTGCACCACGAGTAATTGGCCCCTAAAATGTTTTCGTGGAATTGAAATACAGTGGTCCCTCAGTTAACGAGCACAATTCGTTCGAGAAGGTTGCTCGTTAACCGAAACCATTGTTTCAATGGGTTTTTGGGTAATTGGTTCCCGCTCACCGGAAATTAAATACACATGAAAAATAATTGCAGTAAAGTACACTTACTTGGAGGTGTGCATGTAGAAGGCGCCTGGTTGATGATGATGGGAATTAGAATGGGGGTGGAGGAGAAGGGAGAAGATTAGGCATTGGGGTGGAAGAGAAATCACCCCATGCCACCATTTCACCCATAAAATTTTAGTTCACTTGGAGTAATTCAAGATTATTTAATTTAAATCAACACTGCGCTGCACTATATATTATCAATATGTAAAATATATTTCAAAATGACCAATAATTTGACTGGAAACAGAAAAAAGCGTTTATGTTGAAGAGTCTCAAACAAGATGTTCCTTCCTCTGAACTGGTAAAGAAACTGACGCCAAGCTTGGTGTGTTGAGTGGCTGTTTAGCGCGCAAAAAACTAGCTTCCTGTACTTCAATTATGTTCAATAATTGTTAAAATGGCTAAAAAATTTAATATAAAACTTTTAAAATTATTGAAAAGTACAACCTTCTTGATATTTACTAAAATAGTAAGGAATTTAAGCCCTAGAACCGATTACTGTATTGGTGGACTAATACTACAGCTGGTGGGCAGCCAAATGCAGGCGAAAACATGTTGGGAAAAATTCATAAGGAATTCGTTAACCGAGGGTTTGCTCGTTAACCAAAGTGAAGAATCTTATGGAAGGTAATTCGTTAACCGAGGTGCTCGTTAACCGAGGGATCACTGTATAATAATAATAAATGATAATAAACGGTTTATTAATAGAGTTGCAGCAAGTGGCTGAAAATATACAAACTTACATGTGATTTAGACATAATGATATGCATTCAATACATTTACAAGGCTGTACAGTACATAAATCAGGAGTTGTTTATTATTTTAACAATAGATGGGATGGTGCTAATCTTATATCTATCAGTGCGGGCTCTTATTGGCTGAATTTTGTTGTAGTGGCGGGCTGCACGAGGTGGGTGGGGGACTGCCGGTGGCAGGAGGTGGCGATGACGAGGATGGTGCAGTAATCCACTGCCAAACCTTGCTAGTGCTTGGTGGTGGAGGTCACTGAGGGATGGCATTTCCAGGGTGGAGAGATCGTTGTTGTAGCCAGAGTAGTTTGTGCCGAGCATGATTCTGCAGGCCCTTTTCTGTACCTTCTCTAGCTGACATTGTTGGGTAGACTTGAGAGAAGACGACCAGGCTGGTGACACATACGTTAATTTGGGGAGAATAAAGGCGTAGATAGTCCTCAGCTCTGGTGTGGATGCCTTAAGTGACCTGAGTTGTCGTAGCATGTAGAGTTGGTATGAGGCTGCCTTGATTATGTTGTTTACATGGGCCTTCCAGTCCAGTTTGTGGTCTATGGTGACACCCAGGAGTTTGGCAGACTGCACTAACTGGAGAGAATGGGCACCCACTGTGACTGCTGGAGCTTGAACTGGAGTGGTGGCGGTATTGATGTGCATGACTATGGTTTTGGTGTGGTTGATGGTGATCTTGTTCTCCATAGTCCATGCCTGTAGCCTGTCCAGTGTGCCTTGTAGCGATGAGTTGTCCAGTGAGGTGTTGTCCACTGTAACCCCCACAGTGCAGTCATCCACGTACTTCCACCTGTGAGGAGTGTCCGATAGAGCGTAATTGATCAGGAAGCACAGTGGTCTTATCTTGGTCCCCTAAGGAACACCACAGGTGAGGTGTTGGAATGTGGAGACAGCACCCTGGTACCTCACTGCCTGATGACACTCACTCAGGAAATCAGTGAACCATGAGACCAGGTTGGTGGGCAGCCCTAGTGCAATGGCCTTGTTGATAACAGTGCAGTGATCAACAAGGTCAAAAGCCTTCCTGAAGTCAACAAAGGCAACGGCCAGTGATGTCTTACGTTTCTGCAGGTTTTTGTGCAGGAAATCCAGGAAACTAACTAAGCAGTGTGATGTAGAGGAGGTCCTCATATTGCCAAATTGCTGTGGATCAATTGAGTGATAAATACTCGTATTGGGGTAATGGCAACTGGCCTGAGGTTGTTAGGGGACTGTGGGTTGGGGACCTTGGGGAGAGGGGTGACAAAGGTGGTTTTCCATTCATTAGGGCATTTGCTTTGTTTGAGGGATGCTTTAATAATAGAACAGAGGGGGATGGCAAGTTCGAATGCAAACTCCTTGTAAATTTTGATTGGGAGGTCAATTGGGGTTGTGGAGCGTTTGGATTTAAATTTCAGGAGTTTGTTGGCAATTTCAAATGGTTGAACACTGGGAGGGGGAAGGTAAGTAAGCCGGGAGGAGAGATAGGTCAAGACTGGGTAGGGTATGACTTATGGTAGCAAAGTGGTTATTAATTATCTCAGCTGCCTCCTCACTAGGTAAACGAGAGATGAATGGAAGCGTGGGAGACTGACAGTTAAGACCACAGAGATCTTTTACCTTAGAGTACCACTGACCTATGACGACCTCCTTGAGGCCGTGCACTTTCTCGTGCTGATCTGCATTTTTTTGTGTTTCACATGCTATATTTTTAAACCAGTCGTTCTTTAGAGTGTGAAGTTCCCGCTGGGCCACTGCTTTCTTCTTGCGGAACGTATCAGCTTTAGTCAGAGACTGAGGGTTGTTCTGTAATAGATGTTTTTGTAATTACATTAATTGTTTTAAATAAGTTCTAGAAATCTTAAGTGGCAGGACTGGTGTAAACAGTTTTCTGTTTTTTTATTTATTGCAGAAAAATACTTTATACATAGGTACTTAGTTCGGTTGAGAATATATGGTGAATTCTCTACCAGGGGAAGTGTACAGTATTGAGTACTGTACACTTATGGAGAACACTTAAGTGAGGTCTTCACTCGTTGAATAGTGATAAGTGTCTGATATCTCTCCTGTTTCTATGGCGAGGTGTTAAGGTTTGGTTGACCCTGTCTGCCCCCTGAGAGTGTGGGAGAGGAAAACACGTCAGATAAACTGTTGTGCTTAGTGAGTTGACCTCGCCCGCCCTCTGAAGGAACTACAACCTCAGCCACGTATATTGTCAACAACTGAGGCATGGTTGAATGACTTGGTGAATAATTTGGGATTATACATTTAGGTATTATATATTTGGGTGAATTTTTATACAATGTAAAGGTGCTATTACAGTTCTGCCAGTCGGTTAAAGCAGCACGTTTATCATCAAAGAGTACATTGATTGCCAGGTCATTTTCATCAAACCAGTCCTGTGGTGTATTCTTTCGATCTGGCCAAGGGTCTCTCTGCTGGTTTTTGTCATGACAGTTTAGAGAATATCCAGTTCGGCACTGGGTTTTGGGTTGTTTTTGTCGGGTTGTTTATCAGCCCATGTTTGAGCTGCTCTCTGAAAGCATGTGCTACCACTGGATCCTCCAGATGTTTAGCGTTAAAGCCTCTTCTAGAGGCTTGCTGCCTTTGCCATTTTGGGGCAACGAGAAGTGAGAACTTAGCTCTGACTAACTGATGATCAGTGTCACAGTGGTCTGAGCCACGCATGGTATGGGTGATGAGGACATCTCAGTGATCTCTTTCTCTGACAACGATGTAGTCAGTGAGGTGTCAGTGTTTGGATCGTGGGTGTTGCCACGAACCCTTGAACTTGTTGGCCTGCCTAAACAAAGTATTGGTGATAGTGAGGTTGTGTAAAACACACTTGCTGAGGAGTAGGCTGTTGGGATTACACTTGCCTAGTCCATTTCTCCCTATGATTCCCTGCCATGTGTCAGCATCTCTACCAACTCTGGCATTGAAGTCACCAAAGAGCACAACCTTATCTTCTCTGGGGATAGAGGTTAGCACTGTTGAGGTCGACGTAAATGACTCCTTGATGTCATCCTCTGCATCCACTGTTGGGGCGTATGTACTGACGAAAAAGGCATGACGTGTGTATATGTTCTGGGTACCAAGTTCTATCTACAGGAGCGAACACAAACACCTGTAGAGTTTTCGTAGGTTCTATTTACTGGACAAACAGAGATACACAAGCGAGGCAGCTCTCATTACTCTGTCTGGGGATCAACTAACCTTTCAGGCGACATGTGGCAAGTGATACATTAGCAGCTTCCATATGTCTCCAGGCACATTAATTAAGTGTGTGGGACATGGTAAATACATTGCCACACGCTGCTAACTAGGCTGAATAAATAATGTATATAAATGGAGCACATACATAATATACATACAGCATACATAATATACATACAGCATACATAATGTACATACACCTCCCTGCCCCCCCTATACGTTCATAGCAAAGTCTTGAGCGGACCTTTTCTTTTGGATCCATTCTGAGCGTCGAGGGACTTGATCACTGGGGAGGGTATGGGACTCAACACTGGCGGCGGGGTCAGCAGAAGGTGTTGTTACAGGGCGGAGAAAACAGTGGTTCCTCCACCACACACGACCACTGGGTAACCGCACCTGGTAGTCCGGTGACCTACCGAGACCCATGAGTACGCCCTCTTTGTCCCAACGTAGGGAGGTCGGGTCCTGAACACGGACTTGGGTGCCGACACTCAACTTGGGAAGAGGACGGGCGTGGTCGTTGTAGCGGGCGACGACGTCCTGAACACGTTCGGCGGCTCGGCGATCACAATCCTCTGTCTTGGCCTGCCACTCCTTGGAGAAGGATTGAGGGTGAGCAGGGACACAAGAACGAAGGGGGCGTCCATACAAGATCTGGGCAGGGGAGCATCCGGTGTAGTTAGGTGTGTTGCGGAGTTCAAGAAGACCCCGGTCGAAGGCCTCGCAGTCAATATTCCCAGAAGGGGCCACCTTAAGGATGAGGTGCTTCAGGGATTTGACAGCAGCCTCAGCGTGGCCGTTGGACTGCGGGTAATGGGGCGATGACAACACATGCCGGACACCCCATCGGTCAAGGAACACAGCAAAGCCCCGGCTTGTGAACTGGGGCCCTCCGTCGGTTCTCAGGCACACGGGAACGCCCACTTCACGGAAGTAGTGGTGGAACTTGCTGATGGTGGTCGCAGACGTCAAAATTCAGCATTTCAGTTGTTCTTCTGAGGAAGGCCACCCGTATATGTTTTTACCAGTATGTTTTATAAGGAATAAATCAATTAAGATATGCCAGGTTTCACCCTTCTTTACTTCCTTATCGATCCGGTCACGAAACCTAACCCAATGCTTCCAGTCCACTTGCCCGCTACCTAACGAGCTACATGTTGTCCAGAGGGCTGGTGGCAAGGACCCAGGAAATTGGAAGATTAGAGTGTTGTTATCCCTTAGACTTAGGTGACCAGAATCTGCAGCATATCGAGGAACACTAAAAAGTAGCAATGTATGGGGAAACAGGCCTCTCAGGGGTCACACCTACCCATGTTTTGCGGGCGTGGAGTTTAATAAGATTCTATTAGTTAAAGAGATCAAAAATAACGTGGAATTATGACAGCTCACTTTGAGATTCTTATTAAGCGGTAACGTTCACAAATATGCAACAGTAATTACACAGACTTTAAACAACTGTTACTCGTCACGGTTTGTTACACTACACACACTGTAAAAACATCAGACCATTATGCATCTGGCACAAAAAGCATACAAAATAAAAATAAAACATGTTACATCTAATGATAAACGGCAGCTAAAACCCAACCCATTATCAGACAACAGGCATAGGCAACAAAATACAAGAACTAATCACATAGAGAGAATAATAACAATAAAAAAACATAAAAATGTTATACAAAAACAAAAACCAAAAAATTTAATATAACAATACAAACCCAAAAACAGCTCTCATATCACAAGTCCAAAGAGGAGACTAACTCAAATGCCACTGACACCACTGAGATTTAACTTAGACTTCCCAAGCCAGGACAGATGAACAGACCCCACAAGTCGAAGGAAATGACATGCTTATCTTAAAACAAGAGACCATCCCTACTCACGAAAGGCAGCAACCCAATGATCCTTAACGAGCTGAGATTCATGAATACATGCAAACCCCCTAATGGTCCTGTGAGCACAGCCAAACTTAAACTATTTGTACTATGGCATTAGCCATATGAAAATCAGCGCCATTGTCTATGCCTGGCCCCAACCTAAAAGTCACAAACACAACCCTATATTAATCCACAACAAGCAAGCTAAACTTTACCGGCAAAACTTGAGAACTCAACCGTATCTTTACTCAACTAGCAAATAGATAACCCACGATGATTGCCAACCATCTTCCAATCTCTGTGCTCACCAAAAACTGACAATCCCCATCAAAAAATCAAAAGAAGGTTAACACAGATTACTCAGGTTACGTTAGCTAGACCTGAATCGCCAGCTTGTCCCAATTAAATCCAGTCCGCTCACATATTTATATTTGGCTTTTAAGTAACGAAAACCAAAACGGTAGTTCCTTGTTTATTATAGGTTGTATATATAACACCTGAGTATATATCAACCAGCAAGTCTCACTGTCCAGGAGGAATGAGAGCGACGGTATGATAAACGTTAGCCGTCTCATGACAGAGCAGTGAGATATAAGCTTAGGGCATCAAGAGCGCGCCACAGAAATGCTGAGCCATGTCCGCCTCCTAAGTTGCCGCCAACGCACAATCTCATGTCTTACCCACAGACAGGAAACAGGTGGGAATCCAACATACATCATATGCATTGACCCACTTACATAACACGTCTGTTGATGACAGGCTCATACATCATCCTCTGTCACCACCAGGATTCAGAGGCCTAAATAACCACAGCAGAAGACATCCTAGACAAACCCTAACCACAAGCAATAAAACAGATACAGTAGACACTTGGCCAAAATCACAGGAAGTATTCTCACTACAGGACCCAGACTTTGCAGTAATGGTTAGTATGTTAAACAATGTTGAATTTGATGATACTGCCCGCAATACAGAACAGGAACATTCCATTAGAATTAACAGAACAGAGGAACCGTAAGACTCAGCAAATCATGACAGGTAAAATAAGTTATTATCAAACCAGCAAAACGTCCTGAACATGCAAGGGCTACAGAATCCAACTCCTTAAAAACAACACGCCCCGGTGGTTTCAACTAACGACTGATTCTCCAAATCAGAACATGCCTCTAAATCTAACCTGAAAGAAAGGATACATTAAT
>NW_024748502.1:10698371-10717005 GCF_018991925.1 Homarus americanus | reverse complement strand
AAGGCACAGCGGTATGAAAACCTTGGCGGATTGCAGGGGGGGTTCCCGCAGTGTGGACAGTCTCTATTTAAAGGAACAATGACGTTGTCTTTAAACAATTGAATGGTCTCGAAGTCTTTATCCCTAAATTCACAAATTACGTCCATATAAGACAGGCAACAACCTTCACGTGTCATGCCGAAAATGAAACTGCCACGAACCAGGGAAAAAGTGCCGCAGCAGAGTGCGGCCTCATTACCACTGGGAAGACAAATTAGTGCGCGCTTTATTATCTACAAAACGAGACATTTGCACAAGAAAAGACTACCATATCAGAACTCACTGTTGAAAACAAAGTAAGAAAATAAACAGTACCGGTAATACAAATAACTCGTTCGTGGGTTAGTCCTATATATTAACCATCTAACCTAACCTAACCTAACCTAACCTTAACATACCTAACCTAACCTAAATTTAAAATACATAAAGGTTAAAATGCATAATACTGGCATCCTAGTTTACATTTATGTATCATCAACAGATTTATAGTTATGTTGGAGAAATGATTATAAAAAGTTTTTTATTTCTGCAAATGTATTTTTTAAAAAAGAAATTGAAATTTTTCTCGAGAACTTGATTGTTTGTCACGTGCGGTGCAGCTTTCTTAGGTTAGGTTAGGTAGGGCAAGGTTAGGTTAGGTTAGGTTAGGTTAGGTTAGATAAGGTAAGGTAAGATTAGGTAAGGTTAGGTTTTGTTAGGGTAAGATACAGTTCATTAATTTTGCATTAAAAAAAAACCAGTACTGAATGTATTGGATAAAATCTTATGAAAATAATTATTTTTCTAAAAAAAAAAAAATGCTTTACCACTTAATTTCTCCCCCCCCCCCCTTTATTAGGTTTGATGAACTTAGATCGGGTTAGGTATTATTTCACTCCAAGTCATGGGGACTTATTGGATACTTGGCAGAATAACTTGTTTTAACTCGGTCCTAGCAAAGGCAGAGTCTAGGCAAAAATGTTCACTTGACCTCATAATTGGCTTTTATTGCTGAAAGATATTTTCAGCTATACTACATTAATAAGGTCTATCTGCAAGCTTACTCAGTCATAAAAAAAAATTGTACCATAAGTATGGACAATACAAACCTTCTACTGAGGTACAAATTACTTGAAAAGTTGTAAGAAGACAAAAGTTGTGTCTCTTCCATTCCACGAGAAATAGAAAAACTCAAGCCTCTTCTTATCGTAAAAAAAAAAAAAATGAACTAAAAAGACAAACTGTAATATCGTATTTTAGTATGTTGATGTACAAAACATTTTCTTCATTATTCTATGATAAAACAAGTCTAACAAGCATTATTTCAACATATATTATTAATTTTTTATGCAATCGGGAAATAGCGACTACTATATCCAAGTTGATCGTGTTACAGCACCTCCTTAGGTGCTGTAAGTTACGGGCTGACTTACGGAGTCCACTGCCAAATTGTTTTGAGTATACCGATCAGAGACTATAAGTCCAGTTACGGGGTAAACAAAGAGATACAGTCCCTTAAATGTTTTGGAATATGCGGCCCCAGTACAGCACTTTACAGACTACATAAACAACTTCAGTGGTTGAAACAGTGCCAATATTTCTGTACAGTGTTTTGTTCAGTACTATATATGTATCCTGATGCAATAATCCTTCAGGATCTCACAAAAAATATTGCCATCTCTCAAGTAAATAAAGGCTGCAAAAATCTCTTTCCAATCATCACCTAGTGAACAACTCTAACAAGATCCTTACCTCTTGCTTCATCCTTCAGTCGCTGTACAGTCACTTTCAGATCCTCCTTTTCATCCAGCTCTGACTCCAAGAAGGCATTGCGCTCTATAGCTAAATTTAGCCGAGACTCAAAGTCTTCTAATGAAGTTACTGTTGCTCTGGGAAAAAAAAAGAAAAGAAAATATTTTATAGTAATACACAGGAAAGCTTCGAATAACGATGATTCATATTTTAAACCCTAGTTAATTTAGGACCCGATTCAATTTACACTGTTATTTAATTCGTATTTACAATGAAAATATAGTTAAAAATAAAATAAAACAAAATTTTCATATAAATATGAACTAAATCCCAATATGTAATACAGTACACCTAGACCCCGACTTACGACGGGGCTAGGGACCCAAATCCAGGTCGTAAGTCCGACATAGATAAAAAAAAAAAAAAAAATTTTAATAAAAAATCTACAATGAAATACAGTACAGTAAAAGTAATGAATAATGATGAATGGATACAGTACAGTGAAAGTAATAAATAATAAGGAATGGATACAGTGTGACTGAGCACTTAACCTTTAATGTAGTCAGCTGAATGCACATGGGGCCCCCATAATTTTCTAATTATACATGGAGACTACATTAACTGGAAACGTTTCGGTATAGAAAATGCGTGTCATTTTTTTTTTTTTATCTATATCTGAGGCGGTCGTAAGTCCCGACGGTCGTAAGTCCACGTAGTCGTAAGTCGGGGTCTAGGTGTATGTATATATATATATATATATATATATATATATATATATATATATATATATATATATATATATATATATATATATATATATATATATATATATATATAAAACACGCCTTGCACACTGATGTTGCCGGGCTGGTGAGTGGTACATAAACAGTAGCAGCTTAGCGGTCATTTTGTTTTCAGACATCTGAACAGGAACAGGAGAAAAACTTTCTCAGGTTTTTTATGGCATGTTTGTGTCCCTTTTCAACATGAGCAACAGAGCAAGTGATGGGAGTGCTGGTTTAAAAGCTAAAAGAATGTGTAAAAGCTTAGCCAAGAAACTAGATGTTAATGATACAAAAAAGGTTAAAGGTCAGTGGATATTTCACGCACTTTGGGAATGGCGGAATCAACCGTGAAAACTATCCATAAGAATGAATAAAAAAAATTTAAGAAAAAGCTCAGTTGAAGAGAATGTTCAGGAGTTATTAAAAAGTGCCAGAGAAGCTGTAACAAATGAAGAACTGATGCAACTTCAACAAGAGTATGATTGGAACACAAACACACCAACAGATTACCCCTACCTCACCTTCTCTCAAATTTACAACTAAGCGTTTGGCAGAAGCATTTACTTACATGGAGCAATCATTTAATATATTTTCTGAAATGAATCCATTAACAGAACGAAGCATTAAAATTAACAGGGATGTGAAAAACACAATATCACCCTTAAATAAAGATTAACGATGAGAAAATGAAAGCAGCTGTGCAAGGTTCTTTAAACAGTTTATCATTCCAAGGTGTAAACCATCAACTTCAGCTACACCTTCAACTTTAGGTAAGGCTACACCATCAACTTCAGGTTCAGCTACACCATCAAATTCAGCATCTGCAACTGCTTCAGCAATAACTACAGGTTCAGCAACAGCTTCAGATTCAGCAACAGCTATGGTATCTTTAGGGAAGACACAGCTTCAGCCAGAGTTGAACCTACAGCTTCAGATAGAGAACCTCATGACTTGGGAACTTTGTCATCTGAGTAAAAACTCACAACATAGGCTGTCCTTATGTTTTCGACTTTACCACCACTGGTGAATAGAGTTTTTGTTCTACATTCATAAGCATTAATTAAAAAAATATGAAAAGTAAGAAGTGTTACTTTCATATTCTTGTGTAGAAAAATGAAATTTACACCTGTGCGTATATACATACATACGTTGGCCTTGTGCTATCCGTCTCAATTTTTCTTTACCATCAGTGTTATGTGTCGAGCAGGCATGTGAGTGATAATTGTAGGGTAATAATAATACATGGAGAGAGGAGTCCTGTTTACTCATTGGCCATGTGCCTCTCTCTCTCTCTCTAAACAATAACAAAAGAACATCGGCATGCACAGCGCACTTCATTTAAACTAACATCACGTAACATCCTTCCCCTCAAAGTAAAGAATGTACTGGCTTCAAATAAAGAAAAAGAAAAAATACAAATAGAAATGCAAGATAATAAAAAAATAGAAAATCAAATGTTCTATACTTCATAACATCAGTATTAATGTACATCCTTAAGGTTAAAATCAAGGCATCTTCAAGTAACATAGGTAGTTATTTTGTAGATTATTACATAAACACACTCACAACAATACAATACTTAATGCTAAGTATATAATTTACAGAACCTACATAGTTAGAGCTTTCAGATCAGACCTCAGAGTCACTAAGAGCAGGTAGATAAATACTACTGATATAGTCGAGCTACAGGTCTTGTCTCCTAGTGGCAGTCACCTCAAGTCCAGTTCTAGTCCTGTATTTTCCTTCTACTTGAGACTGTTCTGCTATGGGAGTTGCACCTTGTTCAGACCCTACTGGTTTCCCCTCAAGCTCCTCCTGGATTTTAGGTTCAAGGCTTCTTTGAGGTTTATTGTCTATGGCAGGATTAATGTCTTCTCTGCTAACTCTTGTGGGTCGTATAAGCTGCCGATTCCTTCTGTACTTTTTACCTTCTTCCGTCTCGACTTCATAGGTTCTGCCTTTGATCTTCTTGGTGACTGTAGCCCCTTTCCACTCTTGCATCTTGTTGTCAATGGGTTGCATCCTGACCGCCTCTCCAACTGAAAGTGGTCTCAACAATTTATGGCCCTGGTGTCTCTCTGCCACAGTACTCTTCTTGTTCTACATTAGCCATCTCTCTTCATCCAGAGAACATTGTTTGGGCTTCAGTAAGGTATCATTTGTGGGCACCAGCGTCTTCATCGTCCTCTCCATTAGTCGATGTGTAGGACTCGTGTTCAGTCCCTCTTGTGGGGTGTTTCAGATGTTCAGAAGTCCTAGGTACATGTCTTCTTTTGACTTCAAGCACCACTTCATCATTCCCTTCACAGTCTTCACAGCTGCTTCGGCGGCTCCATTAGCCTTACTATTGACTGGACTTGACATCTTATGGGAGATGTTCCAAGCTCGGGTAAACTGCTGGAAGTGTTGCGATGTGAACTGTGGTCCATTATCATTGATCAGAGTTGCAAGTATGCCATGATGAGCAAAATGACTTAAGTTTGTAAACAACAGTTTCAGAGTCAGACACAGGTAAATAGTCAACCTCAATAAACTGACCAAAATAGTTTATGGTAACTAAATAGTCTCTACGTCATGCATGTATAGTGGCTCCGGGGCTTTTCTGCTAGCTGAAAAAGCACAACTGTCACATGATTCTACGTAATGCCTGATCTCAGAAGACATGCCGGGACAGAAAATCAGCTCCCTGGCACGTCTCAAACATGAGTTTATTCCTGAATGGCTCGCATATATTTTGCATTTAATTTCACCTCTATGTGTAGAGTGGGGTATGCTATAATGAACGGATTCTACTACGAATATTCGTATAACGAACGGTTTTACCTATAAAATTGAGAATGCTATAACGAACGAAACTCCTACAACGAACAGTATTTTTTTTTTTTTTTTTTTTCACTAAATTATTGTTTTTCATTACAAGTATTAATGATATTCTTTATTTCAGGGGTTTAGATGCATATTTATGCACTTTTTTACAATTTTATATTATATTTTTCAGTGTTATGTGGTTGTATTTGGGGGACTGGAATGGATTAATCCTAAAACGAACGAATGCTATAACGAACAAGGTTCTAGAACCAATTAGATTCATTATAGCATACCCCACTGTACTGGGAATTATAACCCTCTCTCCCTGTAACAACACACCATCTTGAACAGTTATCTCATCTCTGTAACCAAAGTAAGGTGACACACTCACAAGAACACCACTTTTGTTCACTGGCCAACCTTTCAAAACAACTACCTTCAGTTGACTCAGTATTTCAACTTTCTCAGTGGCTTCTCTAACTTCACACAGCCTGCCTGGTTGAAAGGAGTGTCAGTCAAGTTATGAATCGACAGTATGATTTCCCAAGGTTCATCTACCGGGGCTCTAGATAAGGCATCAGCCATGGGGATGTCTTTGCCTGATTTGTGGCATAATTTATAGTGGTACCCTTGAGTTCTCATTAGCATTGCTGGTAAACTTTTGGGAAGACGAGGCAGAAGCTTGTCTCAACATTAACAAGAGGTTTGTGATCTGTAATTACATTAACAAAGTGACCTTATGTGTAATGATGAAATTTCTCCAGACCATAAACTACTGGAAACATTTCTTTTTCTATTAGTGCATAGTTCCTCTCTACATCACTTAGAGACTTACTTGCGAAAGTAACAGGTTTTCCTTCCTGCAGAAGCACTGAGCCAAGACCATTTCACTAGCATCCTCTCAAGCGTTAACTCATTTATTAGGGTCATAGAACACCAGCAGAGATTTATCAGCTATCATGCCTTTAAATTTCTGAAAAACCTGCTCTTGTGCACTGGACCAGCACCAGGGTACATAAATTTTAAACATATTGTAAAGGGTGTGTAAGACACCAAACACATTAGGTAGGAATCTGGACATATAATTAACCAGGTCTAAGAATGACCGGAGGCTAGTTTTGGATTCTGGAGTTGGGAATCCTTAATGACTAACTTTTTCAGGATCAGGTTGAAGACCCTCTTTGATTATTTGATGTCCCATGAACGTTAAAGAGTCACTCCGCAACTCAATCTTGTCTTTGTTAAGCTGGATATTTTTCTCTCTACAACATTTGAGAAAATTTTCTAGGTTTGCATTGTGTTCCATTGTATCGGCCCCATGTATTATGACATCATCAGCAATGTAGACAACTCCCTTCAAACCTGCTAGTGCCTTAAGTAATCGCTTCTGAAAAATTTCTGAGGATACATTAAGCCCAAAATCTACCATGACATGTTTAGAATGTGGTCAAGTAACTAGAAGTAGTATCGAGCCTCACATGCCAATAGCCATATGCCAAGTCGACTTTTGAGAATACTCTAGACTGGCCCAATTCATGAAGGGTGTTGTAAAGAATAGGAAGTGTATAATGTTCCGTCTGAAGGGCCTTATTCAGCTCTCTTGGGTCTTTGCAAACTCTGATTTTCCCATCCTTTTTGACTCACAACAACTTGACTCACCCAATAGGTTGGTTCATCTACAGGTACAATTACACCCAGCTTAACTATTATAGTCTCTCTAGTTCTGCCTTTAGTTAGGATTCATGGATTTTGGGCATGCGTCTGTCAGGCATAATTACAGGTTTAATATTTGGGTCAACTTTGATGGGCTGTACACCAGGGAGGGTTCCTAGAGTGCTCTTCATCACATCCAAATACTCATCTTCTAGTTTGATATTGTACACTTACTCAATGTTACCCTCCTTTACTTCCACCAGCCCCATTTATTGACTAGCATTCATCCCTAAAATTGGTGTAAGATTCTCTCTAAAGACAATGAAATCAATAGGAAACTTCTGACCAGTTAGAGGGTTGTACAAATTCCTAGTGCATATACCAAGTGGAACCTAACTGCCTTGGTTCCAGGTCTTAAGGCCTCTATTTGTAGATTTGACATGTTTGACAAAACTGAGGGGTAGAGTATTCACAGTAGAACCAGTGTCAATCTGAAAGCCTATCTCTTTACTCCCTATCACAATCATACACTAAGCTTCCTTGTGATTGTTGTCATGTGTTCTTGGTTTAGAGAACACTGAATAAATAAAGTCAGTAGCTGGCTTTGTTGAGGAAGATCCAGACTCAGATGTGTCACACACATTATAGATCTTATGCCTTCTCTTATTCTTTACCTCTCTATTTTGACTACACTGACTTTTCTGTGATTTACACACATTAGCAAAATGATTCCTGAGACCAGATGATACACACTTTTTGCCATATGCAGGGCATTTCTCTTTTATGAGAACATGTTTATAACCACAAAACTTGCAGTCTTTCTTAGGCTTCTCATATAACACTTTCCTCCTGTCATTCTTCTCCTTATAAAATCTGTTCTCCTGTTTTATTTACTGTGTCTGGTCTTATCATTCTGTTCTGAGCTGCTGTATTTTCAGCTGCTTTACATATGTCGATACATTTCTCCAGTGAGTAGTCTCACACTTTAAGCAGTTCATTTTGCAAACTTGAGTCTCTAATACCCAAGACAATATGATCCCCGACCATTGACGGCAAGCAGCTGTCACAATAAGCATAAGTAGAAGTGCTCAAAAGTTTCACCTTCAACCTAGTTTTTACCGTTAAAGACAAACCTTTCATATGTCTCGTTTACTTTTCTTATGGCATAATCCTCAAATTTCTCAATACAGTACACCCACCTCTCATTTTACGCGGGAGGTTATGTTTTTTCCTATTCATCTTTGAAGAATCTGCTGATCCTTGAGACTGGATTTTCTGTTACCTTTTTTAAAATTCTTACCAGTGATGTTTTCTGTGTGGTTGAAGATGCGTTTTTGTTATATCAATGCCATACAGTATTACCTGTTTGCTGAATTTTTAATGTCCTGTAGCTTTCATATTTCCAATTTGCTTACTACAGTACTGTAATCCACTTGAAATTTTACTTGTAAACATAAAAATTTTCTGAGTATTTAATTTTTAAAATTATTCTTCTCAGGGGAGGGGGGAGGGGGGGTGCCAAAGGAAGGGTCTGCCCCGGGTCCCAAGTTAGACTCATCTGTAGCCACATCCCCTTTCCTCTTGCTACCAGTGAGTCAGCCTTCTTGTGGTGTGAATGAGTGTACACATGAGTGCTGCTCTCTGATGGTGTGAAAGATAGTTGGTTGTCAGTTGTTTATCTGAGAGGTTGGGTATGGGTGATGTGGCTTGGGATTTCCTGTTCATGTGTTACCGTGTACTTGCAATTGGAATCCCACTGCACTATTGTAGGGGCCTTCCAAATAAATGTACCTGTCAAGCCTGTGTTTTCTTGAGCCTTAAACTCTAAGCAATAAAAGAACATGGTGCAGTGCGTTGGATCCATTGTTCATTTACTGCAGGGCTTCCAACGTGATCCAGATGGAGAACCAACTGGAACAACTGATGGCACTCCTGGTGAAGCTGACAGAGATGGCTAAGCAAGAATCATACCACAGGGAGGAGCGCTTGAACCAAATCCTGGAAAGGATGGTGGATTCACGGCAAGTGCCAAGTGACAACAGTGTAGCAACCACAAGTGGTGCCACCACCACCAGCAGTGGTGTGCCACCACAGGCCATGTTTACCATTGGTGCTGCACTTATTGTCTTATGCTTCACTAAGGGAATTCGATGCATGGTACCACAATTTAAGGGGTATGTACACCCAGTGGAACAGATTGCATCATTGATGTCTCTGATAATCGCCATCCACTCACATGTTTAGGAACCTTCTGGTCACACCTGGAGCTGGGAGACAAATATACAGTACAAAGACAGTAGTATCAGTCATCAAGGATGTAAAGGGAGCCCTGCTTAGCTGGTTTGACTACATTGCCCTTGGCATTCTGTCAGAGGATTTCTCAGTTCAGATGCAGCCAGTTAAGCAGAGGGAGTTGACTGCACCTCAAAGCAGCCATGAACCTTCCAGAGTGAGTTGGGTGTCACCGCCTACCCGGCAGTCCGGGTGGCCACACGAACATGACCCCATGTTGTCACAGCAAGAACACGCTGCCGCTTTAGTTGCAGCCTTCCCGATGATCTTTGGTGCATTGCAGATGATGGAGGCTCCATGCTTATCCAACTTACCGATGATGCTCGTCCTTTCACCGTAACAATTTCCCGCAACATCCCTTACAGCTGGCGAAAGGAAACCAAAGCACAAATGGATGACTTGTTTGCTAAGGTGTGGACTACCTGACAGCTTGGTACCCTCCTATTGGCCTGGTGGTGAAGAAACCGTCCAAAGTGAGGTCGAGTGTGGACCTCACGCCTTAATCATTACATCCGAAGGCCGACATACCCTGCGTAATGCCCTCATGACGACATAGCTTCCACAGGATCAGGAGCATGGTGGATCACCATCATTGTCACAAAGAGGGAGTATTTTCAAATCAAGGTTACATACCATTACAAACATCCACACTACAGGTACATGTTATTTTCAACTTTTCTTGCAAAAATTGGAAACGTAATTTTACAGCAAATTCTCAACAATGTAACATCTAAGAATAAAAAAACTATCTGTCTACAGACAAAGAGTAATTTGGTTACTTAAAAATTGTCCTTTAGGGTTCTTCTATATAATGTTAAAATTCTAGTACAGTACACTATTTGAGGAAGTAACAGATGGGCCCCAATCCTCAGAGGCCTAAGTCAGTCTATCCAATATTATTGGTCCAAAATCCTAATCAGGTTAGGTTTGGTTGCAGTATATTAGACTGTACCCCAATTGATCAATCATAGATAGATCCACTGAATCTATATTTGGTGAGAACTGGGGCCATGACCTGGCACAATTACTGTATTGTAATTTGGCTCTGGCAAGACAACTCTTTGTACCCAAGTTCAGTCTTAATAAAAGACTAAACAGTTCTCAACAACAACAATAACTAATTACCTTTTAGCTCGTTCTAAATCATCGTTGGCTTGCTCTAGCTCCCTGATATAACGTGTAAGGTCTTCTTTAATATCTTTTATATCAGTCAGTTCACTCTGTAGATTATTAACTTGCCCATTGAACTCGTTATGGAGACGCTCAAGTCGTTCCTGGAAAGAAGATAATATGCTAGAGGTGTCAACTAAAACATCAAGCACTGTTTAAATATAAATAAGAGGGATGTCTACAGAACCATGCATGCATGAATGATACCCCATCATAAAACAAGCAAAGTTTTCTAGTTTTCTAAGGGGTGCACCTCTCTCAAAGATGGCATAGATTAGCAGAAATTCTGTACTGTACTGTACTGTACTATCTTCTCCAGGGGCTTCAAAAAATTATATGTACTAAGTTTGATTAAATTAGGGTAAAATGTTGTAAAGCTATTGCACATACAAAGACCTATGTTATATCCCCAAGACAACTACTGTATTAGCAGAATAAAAATAATGATTTACACAAAATATAATGGTGAATTAAGAACTGGCAGGACATTATAATCTTTGAAGTTCTTTAATATGTGGTTGTTACTGTCTATCATTCAGTGTGCTTTATGTGCACTCTTCTATTTTCATGTAGATAACCAATGCATAAACTAAAAATTACAAGAATCGTACCATATATAGTAAGCACAGATACACAGTCTATGTAGACATTATAAAATTTCATACTGATTATACAGCTACTCCTCGACTTACGACCACCCAAACATACGACCGCCCAAGTCGGACCAAAATTTTATCAAATTACGTATTTTCGAGTCCCGACGTTAGTGATTGCGCTGTGTACTGACAAAATATTTGTTTGTAATTCCCTTTAAAATAGCTGGCAAGCTTAAAAGTGAGAGAGTTCTATGTATTATCTTCGCATTTTCGACTTACGACCAATTCGACTTACGACCTGGATTTGGGTCCCTCATCCAGTCGTAAGTCGAGGAGCAACTGTGTTTTCTTCTTTCCTTGTGGTTATCAGCATATATATACATACAGTCAACCCTCACTTTACGCGGTCCCACATTCCGCGTTTCCACGTTTACGCGGTGCCCTGCCAGAACCTAACGTGCTCACATTACGCGGTGCGTGAACCCCATTACGCGGAGTGTGTCCGGCGTGACGCTATTTTTAGATTCGCCCCACCCGCCACCCGCCTGCCTGCCTGTGCTCTCGCCTCTCCCTCCTCCTCCCTCCATCCCTCCCTCCTCCCTCCGCCTGGGCAAGCGGCGCGGTAAGGTTGCGCAGTGTGTGTCTTTGTTGCGTTATCACTGACGTCATATGACGTATCGGACTGTGATTGGCCATGCATCTCTACCCTCCTCTGCTGCTAGCTGTAATTGGCTTAAAGTATTATGACGTGTCCACCCAGGGGAGGGAGGGAGGGAGGAAAGACGACGCTTCACCTAGCCGCGGCAGTTTCATCCCTCCAGGCCAGACCGTGTAAACGTGTATCCATTGTTCTGTAAAATGGCTTCCGCCGGACCACCACCCCCAGAGAGAAACCTTTCCTTACCTGGACCCAGCGGCACTAAGCCAAAGAAGACACGACATTCCTTAAGCTACGAGGTGAAGTATACCATCATCCAAGAGTTGGAGAAAGGAACAAGGCAGGGATTTGGCGCGCCAGCATGGTGTGAATGAATCTACGATTCGAACAATAAAGAAGGATGCAGCCAAGATAAAGGAGCACATGAAGATCACAAAGTCTACAGGTGCTTCTATGATCAAGTATTTTCACAGCCAGGTGCTTCTCAAGACAGAAAAATTACTTGTGAGGTACTTGGTGCGTCAGGCGCGACGGAACATGGCGGTCGACACGCGCTCTGTTAAGGAGTACGCAAGTGAACTGTACATTGCAGTGGCACAAAAGATGGGAATTACAGAGCCCAAACCCTTTAATGCTTCCTCTGGGTGGTTACAGAGGTTTAAGATCCGGAACAAGATCACCAATATAAACATTGGTGGTGAAGAAGCGAGTGCTGACCGTGCTGCGGCTAGGGAATTTCCTCCGTTTTTACGCGAGATTATGGAGGAAGGAAAGTACAATGACCACCAGGTGTTTAACATGGACGAATCTGGTCTTTTCTGGAAAAAGCTACCTTCCAAGTCCTTCGTTGTAGAGAATGCCAGCAAGATTCAGGGCCGGAAGATGCAGAAGAAACGCATCACCGTCCTGTTTACCACCAGTGCCTCCGGTACCTGTAAGCTCAAGTTATCGGTGATCCACACAGCACGCAAGCCGCACGCCTACAAAACCATGGACATGACCAAGCTAAATGTCCACTGGCTGACCGCACGTAAGGCATGGATGTTCTCTACACTGTCCCTCTCCTGGTTTGATGACTGTTTTGTTCCCGATGTAAAGAAATTCTGTGAGCGACAGAATGTGCCATTCAATATTTTGTTGCTGCTGGACAACGCACCAAGACACTCGCCCCTACTGTTAGATCGTCACTCCAACGTAAAAGTGGTCTTCCTTCCTCCCAACACTACGTCTATATTACAGTCCATGGACCAAGAGTTAATCTGCAATGTAAAAGCTGCATTCTCAACAAAAAAGTTCCAGCTGCTGAACGACTACACCAACACCAGGGAAGAGTTGCGTAACTTGAGTGACACCACCACCGATAGCAAGAGCGAAGAAGATGAGGATCAACAGTTGGCACAGCAAAAAATACTGTTCAAACAATTCTGGAGAGTATTTAACATCAAGAAAGCTGTGGACTTCTTGGTGGAGTCATGGGATCAGCTGTCTATTGCTACAATTCGTCACGCATGGAGACATGTGTTGCATGGCATACCAGGTGAGAAGAGGAGTCAATCTGTGACTGGTGAGGTTCAGACTGTTGCAGTAACAGTGGACCTTGCCAGAGAAGCTGCGCAGAGTGTTACAGTTGCAGGCTTCTCCGAGACCACCAACGACGACATCCTGGAGGTGATAAGGGATCGTGATGTGACTACCGAGGAGATAGTACATGATGATGACGACGTCAGTGAAGAGGCAGGTGGTGCGTCATCCCAAGAAGAACACCGCTTATCCCATAGTAATGTAAGGGGTGCCATCGAGTGTATCGAGAAAGCCAAGCTCCTCCTTTCCGACGACCCTGACGCAAACAGGTATGAAATCTTCACTACCCAGCTGTTGCAGACTATGGAGCCCTACATCAAGGTGTATCACGACAACATCAACACCAGCCGTCAGCAAAGCATAACAGATTTCTTCGCCCGCAACCCACCACAGCCAGCCCAAGCCAGTGATAGTGACAGTGAAGATGACTGAGGGATTTGTCAGGGAAGCCCTGACAACTGTAAGTGACAGTGATGGTGATTCACCTAGTAATGGTGATTCACCTGAGGGCCATTAATCTGCCCTCTGCCTCGGAACCAGCCTCCATCCCCGTATGCCGACCCATCTCTTCTACTAACGTAAGTGTTCAACCTAACTTTTAGTTTTCCTAACCTAACCTTTATTTTTCCTAACTTAACCTTTGTTTTTCCTTACCTAACCTCTTCTATATTTCTTGTTTGTGCATGCCATCATAAAGTTAAGATAAAATTTTTAATACAACATAGTTGTGTGTCGTCAAAAAGTGGAGTTTGGGGGTCGGCCCGGACTCTATTTCAATTAATCCCATATGTTATGTTATTTACTTTACACGTTCCTCACTTTCCGCGGGACCCTGCGGGTTACATTAACCGCGTAAAGTGAGAGGGAGGTGTGAGAGGGAGGTGTGTGTGTGTGTGTGTGTGTGTGTGTGTGTGTGTGTGTGTGTGTGTGTGTGTGTGTGTGTGTGTATATATATATATATACCTATGCAAGTAAATCACTGTAGGTGCGCGTGATCTAGGTATATGCTGACAACCACAAGGAAAGAAGAAAACACGAAGTTCCCAAGCGCTTTCGTGTAAGTCGCATCTTCAGGGGTGAGTACAGACTAAAGAGAAGTACAAAACAAGGTGTATATATACAGAGGAGGGTGAGACCAGGTCCACAATGGTCAGGTATTAGGTAATGACCCTACTAATCTTTAAATAGCACCGCAACGGTTGGTAGTCAGGTCAGAGGGTTAGGTGACCCAACCTTCTCACCTGGTTACAAATCTTCTTAATTACAAAATTGTCCAGTTTGTACATGCCATTACTCAAATTCATGTTGAATGCTTCGGTATGTTTAACCCTTTGACCGCGCCATCCGATTTCAAGGTTGTTCCCGGAAAGTGTCATTAAGTCACCAAAAAATGAAAGTGCTGTTTTGAGCTTTTTTATTGATTTTCTATAATGAAAAAACTTGGTTTTTCCATATATGACATTTATATTCCTTAGAAATGTTGTTATCTAGTGGAAAATCATGTTTTTACGGAAAAAAGGCGAAAAAAAAATATGTCTCAGGTTTTCTTCAGGTAAAGTGGTTTGAGGAACTCAGATGTTGCCAAAATTGCCTCCAGAATGATAGATCATGACCCAAAACTATGGTAATAATTAATGTAAAGTGATGTTTCATGGAAATTATAACCCGGTTTTTATGTGCAATATTGGTACCTCACCTGGAAACATTGTTGGTGAAATAACTAAACAGATAATACAAAAATATTTTATTTCAATCCTTGAACATATTTATATATAGCTACATTACATGAACATTATGAGCACTGACAGGACATTTTATAATTGGTTTTAGTATGATATCTCTCGAAACAGTGCACGACACATAGGGGAGGGTGGTCAGGACATTTTTGACAGTAGAATGTTGTTTGTTTTCTCTTGCATGCGCCTCGACCTTTCTTTACACATTGAGATGGGAAAATAGAACAGACAACACAATTGGGCTTGTATTGTTTGTCCTGAAATTGAGAAATGAAATGCCTTTCTGTCAACCTTGTGGCTAAAGGTACTACACTCCTCCTTTGACGTTTTGATTCCTTAAGAGAGTACCCATCCAACATGCCTACAATAACCTCCCTTCTATATTCCTTTTGGTACAGATGGTCGCGAGTAAGTAACAAAAATATATAAGTTACTGCAAAATATTAATTTATTTTGCACATCACAGAAAATGGGAAGCGACAAGAACAGTGAAAAGTTGTCTTATTTCGCAATTTTTGTCTATATACAGGCTATTTCGTTACAAAATAACTACTCAAATATATATATAACACAGTCTTTATTCATATTTTAACACTGGACTATGCCAAAAATGCCTGGGTTATGCTGAAACAGCGGTAAATGATGATGGAAAGTGACTGACAAACAGCGAAAATTTTTCTTATCACAAACATCGCAATTTTTGTCTATATACTGGCTATTTCATTATAAAATAACTATTCTCAAATATATATAACAAGGTCTTTATTCATATTTTGACACCGGACTATGCCAAAAATGCCTGGGTTATGCAGAAACAATATTATAGCAAATCTTTATACAGGCAAACAGACGGAAAAACAGCGATCATATTATGAGATATAACCATCACTATTTGTTTATCTATATTAGTGTTTTATATATATTCTCATGCTTGAAACACTTACACTGCCTTCTTTATGTGGATTATGAACAGATATATGCCGCTGAAACTATTTTCTGGCAAATCTTTATACCGACAAATTCACGAAAAAATAGCGATCATATTTTTACATATAACCACCACTATTTGCTTATCTATATCGGTCTGTTATATATATTCACATGCTTGAAACACTTACACTGCCTATCACCATAATAAAAGAATAAAAAATACCTCATTTATGTGGATGATGAACAAATATATGACGCTACACTGGATCTGGAAATCTGAGAGTCATGTGGTTTCGTCAGCTAATGCGTCCGTGGGATATGTTTTGCCTAGCGGATACCAGATGGCAGCACAAACAAACAGGGTGCATTTTTAACCCCAGGACGATCTTAGCCGCGCGCGGGACATTCGGAATTTTCCCCTGTGGCCGTGGAGTAAAGTCTCTTTGCGCGGTGAAATGTTTCGTTCTGTCAGGCGACTAAAGTCGCTTTGCGCGGCCAAAGGGTTAAGGAGACTAGATTCTATGATGTTCCTACTATCAATTGAATTACAAGGTAATATTGAGGAGGCATTATCCCAGTCAATGCAATGCTTGTTATCCCTCAAATGAACAAACAGAGCATTGGATTCCTGGCCTGTCCAAACACTATATTTATGTTGTTTAAGTCTAGTTACAAGATCTTTACCTGTCTGGCCTAAGTAAATCATATTACATTCCTTGCAAGGAACTTTATAAATGCAACCAATTGTGTCATCCCTTGGATATCACGCCTAGTTGGGACCGGGCCGAGTGCGTGATAACGAAAAACGCGATAACGAAAGTACTGAACCTATGGGATTTATTCTAATTGGTTCCAGGCACCCAAGACCCAACCCCAATTTTCCCATTATACGACCATTTAGACCCACTGAAGATATAGATAATGTTATGGTAAGTATCAGAAACACACATAGGCATGGCTAGGTTTATTACAAAGTGATGAAAAGGGTACGCTCAATACTATAGTCCACAAAACATGTAGCTATGCTTTCTTTATTTGAGTCTCCCGTCTGAGGAGTCCGTTTTCTCATCATTTCAGGACGCCCGAGTCCTCCGTTTTCTCTCAATCTTAGAGTGCACCCGAGACTTTGTTATTTCTTAGTAATGACACAGAATTTGAAATTGCAACTGGGGTTGCAATTGTTGAGGCAACTTAGATATGTCTGATTACAGCAAATGTGTTATTGTCAATTTGTAGGTGAAAGATTTTATCCTCAATAGATGTAGGTGAAGCAAATGGGTAAAAACACCTGGAGGCAACAGCGTGATAACAAAATTCTCGGATTGAAAAATGCGCTATAACAGCAGGTGTGCAGATTTTGATGGAGGTGTGATAACGAAAATCGCGATAACCAAGGGATGACTGTATTATCAATACGTTAACTAAATTTCAAACTGACCAATAATTTTAATGTAAAAATACAAAAATATTCAAGACACCAACAAAATCGATGTTCACTCCACTGTCAACAAAGCCAAACTGACGCCTGGTGGGTGAGTCAAGCGGCTGATGGGCGCACAAAAAACTAGTTCCCTGCATATATTATCAATATGTTAACTAAATTTTCAAATGACTAATAATTTTAATATAAAAAATGCAAAAATATTAAAGAGCACAACTTTATTGATATTTACTCCACTGGAAAATAATGTAAACATAGAACAGATTAATGAATTGGCAGACTAGCCCATCAGCTGATGCTCACAACAAAACGTGTTGTTCGTAAGGATTTCGTTAATCAAAGTTTTGTTCGTTAACCGAATTGAAGATCCTCATACTAGCACTTGTTTACTTCCAAACAAGGTTGCAAGAAAAAAGTATTGATTTAAATCATGGTTTGGTATCTATATGGTAAATTTCAAAGGAAGGAAGTAATAATTAAACAATTGCTTATATGCTGTATTGTTATAACTAATAAGCCAAAGCAACAGAGTATCTTATGCCTATATCACAGTAGCCTACATAATAAAACACAAAAAACCTTCACTTTTGTAATGTTCACTATTCAGTGTTCTCCCAACAGAAATTACAATATTTGTTTTGTAACTGAAACAATAAACACTAGTCTATGGTAAGTAAACATCACTTTGCTTACTTTACAAGTTTTATTGTACTGACCGACTTCAAACATGTAGGGGTTGTAGTTAAGTATCAAGGGCACTGATAACTTGTTTTAGGCTAACTGTACTTCAGAATTGCAAATAGAAAAATAAAGCAAAACCAACTAAATCACAACACTTGGATACAACATTACAATTAATACTTATAAAAATCAAATTGTAACGTATCTTAGTCTTTGCTACATCACACATGGCAAACAACAAGTTCTAATTTAATTAAGCATCTTTGTAACCATGACCACTGTATGCATTCAAGGTCTTAAAAAGAAAGTTAAGTTTTGCTTCTTCTTTTCTGTACCAAGGCAGTTCCTTAGTTTCCAATGTCCATAGAAGGATAAGGCTGCCACTCTACACCCACACCTGCTGCTAAAATAAACCCACACATCCTGGCAGACACACCAACACTTGCTGCTACTCTACACCCACACATCCTGGCAGACACACCCACACCTGCTGCCACACTACACCCACACATCCTGGCAGACACACCCACACC
>NW_024748502.1:10601062-10698271 GCF_018991925.1 Homarus americanus | reverse complement strand
CAACTAGATTTAGTAAAGAAACTAACCATTTAGATAGTTTATAAGGGATTGACCCAACTGAGCTAATAATGGGTCTTGCTGGGTTATTGGGCTTGTGGGTCTTGATTACACTGCATATGTATGGCAGTTGAGGGACGCTGAAGTAAGATGTTTAATGAGAGTAGCTTTGCTCTTAATAGACTTCAGTATTTTGTTGAACTGTGTTGACAGTGTTGAGGGATTATTTATGAGTTTAGAATATGTTCTCTGGTTATCAGCATATACTCACCTGCACATATATATATATATATATATATATATATATATATATATATATATATATATATATATATATATATATATATATATATATATATATATATATATATATATATATATATATATATATATATATATATATATATATATATATATATATATATATATATATATATATATATATATATATATATATATATATATATATATATATATATATATATATATATATATATATATATATATATATATATATATATATATATATATATATATATATATATATATATATATATATATATATATATACAGACTAACTAACACTCGTTAACGTAATTGATTAACGAACTGCCTTCCATAGGATCTTCAATTCGGTTAACGAAAAAATTTAGTTAACGGTTTCTACGAACCACCTCAACATGTTTCGCTTGCAGTGACCGGCAACCAGCTTTAGTATCAGTCCGCCAATACATTAATCGGTTCTAGGGCTTAAATTCTTACTATTTTAGTAAATATCAAGAAGTTTATACTATTCAGTAATTTTAAAAGTTTAATATTCAATTTTAGTTATTTAACAATTATTGAACATAATTAGCTAAAGTGACAAGTTTAATGCGCATCCAGCTCTAACACAGCAAACAGGCTTAGTTCTCTCTCTGTTTTACTGGAGGTATCATCTTGCTTGGACTCTCTTCAACTAAATGCTTTTTTTCTGTGTTTCCAAGCAAATTATTGGTCATTTGAAATGTATTTTACATATTGACAATATATAATGCAGTGCCATAGTTGATATAAAAGAAAATAATCTTGAAATACACCAAGAGACTAAAATTTTATGGATGAAATGGTGCCATGGGGTGACTTCTTCCACCCCAATGCCTTCTTCCCCTTCTCCTCCACCCCATTCTAATTCCATCATCATCATCATCCAGAGCCTTCTACATACATACCTCAAATTAAGTGAACTTTTTCACCATTTTTGTTGAATTTAGGAAATATTCGGTGAGCTGAACCACTACCAAAAACCCATTGAAACAATGGTTTCAGTTTAATCTTTTTCGGGTTAATCTAACGACCTTCTGGAACGGATTGAGTTCAATAAGAGGTCACGTATATATATATATATATATATATATATATATATATATATATATATATATATATATATATATATATATATATATATATATATATATATATATATATATATATATATATATATATATATATATATATATATATATATATATATATATATATATATATATATATATATATATATATATATATATATATATATAAGTAAATCACTGTAGTGCGTGATTCAGGTATATGCTGATAACCACAAGGAAGAAGAAAACACACGAAGTTCTAAGCGCTTTCGTAATTCACATCTTCAAGGGTGAGTACAGACTAGAGAGAGTAATACAAATCAAGGTGTATATATACAGAGGAGGGTGAGACCAGGTCCACAATGGTCAGGTATTAGGTAATGACCCTACTAATCTTTAAATAGCACACAACGTTGGTGGTCAGGTCAGATGGTCAAGGACCCGCCTTCTCACCTGATCACAAATCTTCTTAATTACAAGTTGTCCAGCTTGTACAAGCCGTTACTCAAATTCATGTTGAATGCTTCGTATGTTTGATAAGACTAGATTCTATGATGTTCCTACTATCAATTGAATTACATGGTAATATTGAGGAGGCATTATCCCAGTCAATGCAATGCTTGTTATCCCTCAAATGAACAAACAGAGCATTGGATTCCTGGCCTGTCCTGACACTGTATATATATACACACAGTAGGGTATGCTATAACGAATCTAATTGGTTCTAGAACCTTGTTTGTTATAGCATTCGTTCGTTATAGGATTAATCCGTTCCAGGCCCCCAAATACAACCACTTAACACTGAAAAATATAATATAAAATTGTAAAAATTGTAAGAAAGTGCATAAATATGCATCTAAACCCCTGAAATAAAGAATATCATTAATATTTGTAATAAAAAAACAATAAATTAGAAAAAAAAAAATAAAAAATTAAATAACGTTCGATGTAGGAGTTTCGTTCGTTATAGCATTCTCAATTTTATAGGTAAAACCGTTCGTTATAGGAATATTCGTAGTAGGATCCGTTCGTTATAGCATACCCCACTGTAATATATATATATATATATATATATATATATATATATATATATATATATATATATATATATATATATATATATATATATATATATATATATATATATATATATATATATATATATATATATATATATATATATATATATATATATATATATATATATATATATATACAGCGGCTTCTCGACTTACGACGGGGTTAGGGACCCAAATCCAGGTCGTAAGTCGAATTGTTCATAAGTAAAAAATGCGAAGAAAATACATAGAAAATCTAATATGGGTGTCTCTTTTTCTTCTCAGCACCAGAATACTCTCACTTTTGAGCATGTCAGCCATTTTAAAGGGAATTATAAACGAAAATTTTGTCAGTACACAGCGTAATCACTGACGTCGGGACTCGAAAATACTTAATTTGAAAATTTTTGGGTACGGCTGGCGCCGTCGTATGTCCGGGTGGTCGTACGTTGAGTAGGTTCCGGCTAATGGAGATATTACTCTGTGTGTGTGTGTGTGTGTGTAAAACTAATTTTTTCTCTTCCTGTTTTATTCACATCATCAAACCTAATTGCTTTTTCACATTTAGATCTTCGACAAGAGCTGAGTGTAAAGGAAAAGGATGAACCCGGGCCAGACAATGATAAAGCCCTGCAGCAACATCACCAAAAGTTACATCTTCAGCCTCCTCAAAAGCAAGAACCATCAACAGCTCCTGAGGAAAACATAGATTCCAATAAGCTTATGTCTAACACACAGCTCTCAGAGTCTGTGCCAACTACACCTGTAATATGTAAGCTTCACTGTCTCTTAGTACGGTACTACTGATTGAACTCGATGATATATTGATTACAGTATATTGACACTTATTATTGATAGTTTCTCTCTTTATGTCATGAATGATTTTACAAAGATGAGTTGAAGGTGAAGGATCTTCCACAAACTACAGTAAAAATCTTGATCTTGATTCAGCTATCACTGAATTTAAGCTAAAATTATTGATACAGGTACTTCTTGCATTGAGAAATAATAAGTAGCAAAATTGAGCAGTGTATTTGTTTAAAGTAGAAAGATGTATTAAAGAACTGAAAGAGTTAAAATGTCGAGAGGTCATCAAGTAGTGGTGAAGTGTGAGGATGTATGAGAGGTCATCAAGTAGTGGTGAAGTGTGAGAATGTATGAGAGGTCATCAAGTAGTGGTGAAATGTGAGGATGTATGAGAGGTCATCAAGTAATGGTGGAGTATGAGGATGTATGATAGGTCACCAATAGTGGAGTGGTTTAGGGATAGAATCATAACATGGCCCAAAGCACCAAATTTGGCACAGTAATGCTGTAGTGCCATCCAAACCTTTATGAGCAGTGGCTGCCCAGTTTTAAATATCAGTGTTAAAGATCAATGGTAGAATGGGTTATGGGATGCCCATACACTGTGTGGGGAACAACTGACTCTAATAATAACATGGCGCCCCAAAGCACGAAATTTGGTACAATTGTATTTAGGACCATATATAACATTTTGAGTGTGTGTGCCCAATTTAAGTTATAACCAGGGGTTTAAAATATATATTTTTTTTACTATCCCTATTATTAGATAATTAATTTATTTACCTAAATCCACTATGCAAAACAAGCAAATTTTTCTGGGTTATGTACATATAATTTAGAATTAATGGCTTAATACAAGTTTAAATGCAATTTTCAATATATGATGAATACCTTTCTAAAACACACACACGCACAGCTAGTGATTGAATGTATTTTTTCTTGAAACTAAGCAATTATTATTAATCAATACCCCATATTCCAATGACAAAGCCCTTCATTCCTGCTCTTGTAATTCATTGAACAATTGGGTATCACTTTGCAGCCACACTTGATTAGTACCTTGCAGCTGACAGCAGCAGCTGGTAAGGTTGTCCAGATTGGATGTCACCAGGTGTCTGCTTTGGTCCACTCAAACCTTCAGGAGTTGGTGCAACTATGATGGGTTTCTTACTCCCCACACACTGGCTTTTTACATGTTAAAGCTGTATGTTCTAGTTTGGAGGAAGGTTTTCCATCTTCATTCCTCTTGGGAACCGCTCCAGTGGAAGGTCATTCAACTTGACATGAGATTGTGTTGTCTAACAAGTACATGATACAGGTAAACCGCTCAATGATTTTGAATGTTGGAGAAATAATTTTCTGTGGAACGAATGCAATTAGGGACATGATGATAGTCCCTCTGTCTTCCAGGTGGACTTTTTGTGTTAATCACTGAACTGGGATGTTGCATCAGCAGGATAAACAACAAAGCACAAACTTTGTTCTCCCCAAGTTTTAGACATATTGAATGAACATGACAATAGTGGAAGAGTTTGCCTTTCCCAAAGCCACCCCACACCTGGATGCTGCTGCAAAACATTATGAAACAGTCCTGCCAGAGTCACTATGGCTGTCACCTGAGGATATTTTTCACAACTGAAATAGATTCCTTGACCCTAAGAATGTTGGTTTGAATAGCAGTATCGTGTTTCTAAGTTAGACATATGACACAACTATAATTTGACCTTTGACCTTGACCTCAAAATGTGGGCAGCCTCTCTCAAAAGTTCTGTGTAGTACTATAATATAAGCATGCAAATTTGGCAGTTTGGGCCAGTGTGTCACAATATCTCTTGAATTTGAACTTAAGCCACTGCACTACAAGTAGTGATGAAGTGTGAGGAAGTGCCAAATAATGGAGTGTGAATGTGACCAGAAAAGAATTTGTAGCATCTCTTGTAAGATACAAGTTTGTTACTACCCCCATAAACTGAGGCAAACTAATTAATTTCATCGGTATACAGTATTGAAGATGAAAACAGTTATTGTAAGAATAATTATTATTTACAAAGTAATAACAATAATGTTACTTAAAAAAAAGATCTCATTGTCAAGCCTTTCCTTGCTACAATACAGAACAAGGTTATCAAAATCAATTGCAAGTGCAGACTTTTCTTGTATTTTTTATCATTCATTCTTACTGCTGTAAACGATGTTTTCTGCCATTGTGTTATTGTACCACAACAAGGCTGTCAGATACATCTCTGGTTTATCTCTGCCACTTCACACCCTGTGAGTTGGCATTAGGAAGGGTGTCTAGCCATAAAAGTTTGCTTCAACATATTTGATGGTAGCCGGGTCACCAGAGCTGTGCCCTGGGTTTATGGTGGTCAGCTGGTGGGGGGTTCCATTCTGGTTTTACCCAACAGTTGCCATCAAGTAATTATGGCTAACTTATGCAAGCATCAAAAATGGCTGTAAAGCATTGATGATGACTTCACACAACATGAACAGCAGCTGCACCCCAGACCACCATTCAGCTTCTTGCTTTCTGGGTGTTCATTCCTGTCACTTTTAGTCTGGCCTTCATCCCATCGTTTCTTCATCTTGGTCATCCAAGATGGTAGATACTGTATTATTGTTATATTATAATATAAACTATTAATTGGGATACTGTACATAAAATAGGTAGTAGGTAGTAGGCAGCTATCAAACAGGGAGGTACTACCGCCTGGGAAGATATTGGAAGCATAATGTGTTGCCTAATGGTAGACCCTGCTGCCATATGGCATCACGAAAATTGTGACCAAGTCCCAGGTTGTTGATCTGACTTTCTGCCTCATTTACACTTAATTTCAGGGTCTCAATTGTTTCTCTTCCTTTGACAACACAATATACATACAGTATTTCTCACTCTTGATATTTTTTCATTTTTTCTAAATTTATTTATGGCTCATTATTATTATTTATAATTTTTATTAATATTAATATTTTATTTTATTATAATTGTTATTTATTTTTATTAATTTTATTATTATTATTATTATTATTATTATTATTATTATTATTATTATTATTATTATTATTATTATTATCATTATTATTATTATTATTATTGTTGTTTTATTATACTTTCGCCCCCAAGGCCTTGACATAGGTCATTAAAAATGACCTGTGCCTGAGTGTGTTAATGACCGAAAAAAAAAAAAAAAAAAATAATAATTTTTTGTGGCTTCTCTCAGTTAAGAGCCATTTTAAATGGTTGTTGATGATTGGCAATATAAGGGTAGTTAGGGCTTTGTTGACATACTAAAGCAAATTGCCAGCATTTTATTTATGTCATGTTGTGTTTTGTTAGTGTTTTGGTACAGTACTGTACCACCATACTGAAGCCATGGGGAAAAATCTATCATATGATCAGAAGTAACTATTGCCTCTTTAGTATAGAATGCATCAGTCTTGATAACAATATTTACCCCTCTCTGCCCAGTTTGGCACCTCCCTACCCCTTGTACACCACCTGGGAAACAGTTATTTTCATAACCCTCAGCCAGACAAGACAGGTTTTATCCCTCCTCTTCTCTTTTATTCTTCAGCACTCTCTTCCTGATAAAGGGTCTCAATTTTAATGATGCCATAATATGTTCATTTGCTATTTTCTTTGTTTTCAGCACATCCCCTGCACAACATGAATCATGGAAATGTGCCTATGACTCCTTCTGCTAGGATATCTGCCCTCAATATTGTTGGTGACCTTTTAAGAAAAGTTGGGGTAAGTTTATACACTACTGTATCTCTGTCTCTCTTTTATATATATATATATATATATATATATCCCGCTTTACAAGGTTTTTTTTTTTACGCGTTTCTACATTTACGTGGTACCCTGCCAGAACCACTTCCCACTTTACAGGTGCATCTACTCATATACGCTGGTGAAGTATAATTTTTATATTTAGCTCATAACATTCATACAAATTACCCGGCCAGAATATAATTTACATTGCTGGAATTCTTACAATTTGATGATTATTTTGAATATAAGCATCATAGATTTTGCATTAGAGATACAAATTTTAGATCTAATGCAAGTATTTTGTTTACTCAGAGCAAATAGGTTATCTTTTGTGCAAAATATATGACGTGTATATTCAAAATATTCCTGGTCTTGCAAGGAATCCAGCAATGTCAATTATATTATCCTAACTTTAGTTTGAGGTATTATTTATTACTATACCTTAAAATCTAGTGTTTTCCCCCAAACATTTCTCAGAGAGGGAAGAGCCAGTGAGTGTGAGAAGAGGGGGAGGGAGTTGAGTCCATTATTTGAATGGACATTAGCTTGGCGACTGTATTTCTCTATTTCTCTTAAGTATTAATTGTGTGCATGTACCATCATAAAATTAAGATGTTATTTTTACTAGAACATAGGTATTGTGTCGGAAAAAGTGGAGTTTGGGGGTCAGCTGGTCTCTATTTCAATTAATCCCATATGTTATGTTGTTCACTTTACGCTTTTCTCACTTTACAGGGCGGGCCTCCGTGGGTTCAATTGACCGTGTAAAGTGAGAGTTCACTGAATATATATATATATATATATATATATATATATATATATATATATATATATATATATATATATATATATATATATATATATATATATATATATATATATATATATATATATACATACATACAATTTTACCCCGCTTAACGCTTTCACTTAACGCGTTTTCGCATATACGCGGTGCCTTGCCAAAGCTGAACTTTCACTTAACGCGGTTTTTTCCACATATACGCGGTGAGTGTCCGAGACGCTATTTTTAGATTTGCCCCACCCGCCACCCTGCCTGACTGCCTGTTTTAGCTCATAAAATTCATACAAATTACCAGGCCAGAATATAATTTACATTGCTGGAATTCTTATAATTTGGTGATCATTTTGAATATAAACATCATATATTTTGCTTTAAACTTACAATTTTTAGATAAAAATTTTTCTCTAGGTAACTATGGTATCTTTTGTCCAAAATATATGACATTTATATTCAAAATATTCCTGGTCTTACAAGGAATCCAGCAATGTCAATTATATTTTCCTAACTTTAGTTTGAGGTTATCCCACACATCTCCTTGGGACGGTTGGTGGGGGGTGGGGGGGGGAGGGAGGGACCGACCGACCATCTGTTAGCCGGCTGTGTAGTGTGAGAGGGGGAGGGAGTTGAGTCCATTATTTGAATGGACATTAACTTGGCGACTGTATTTCTCTATTTCTCTTAAGTATTAATTGTGTGCATGTACCATCATAAAATTAAGATGTTATTTTTACTACAACATAGTTATGTGCCTTCAAAAAGTGGAGTTTGGGGGTCGGGCCGGTTTCTATTGGAATTAATCCCATATGTTCTGTTGTTCTATAGAGTTCACTTAGCGGGACCCTCTGGGTTCAATTGACCCGCGTTAAGTAGGTATAACTTTAATGTATATATATATATATATATATATATATATATATATATATATATATATATATATATATATATATATATATATATATATATATATATATATACATATATATATATATATATGTATATATGTATATATGTATATGTATGTATGTATGTATGTATGTATGTATATATGTATGTATGTATGTATGTATGTATATATATATATATATATATATATATATATATATATATATATATATATATATATATATATATATATATATATATATATATATATATATATATATATATATACATACATACATACATACATACAGTCAACCCTCACTTTACGCGGTCCCACATTCCGCGTTTCCACGTTTATGCGGTACCCTGCCGGAACCCGGGATGCTCACATTCCGCGGTGCATGTACCCCTTTACGCGGAGAGTGTCCGGCTCGACGCTATTTTTAGATTCGCCCCTCCTGCCTCCGCCTGGGCAAGCCACGTGGTAAGGTTGCGTAGTGCATGTCTCTGTTGCGTTATCAGTGACGTCATATGACGTATCAGACTGTGATTGGCCATGCATCCCTACCTCCCTCAGCTGTTAGCTGTAATTGGTTTAAAGTAATATGACGTGTCCACCCGGGGGAGGGAGGGAGGGAGGAAAGACGACGCTTGACCTAGCCGCGGCAGTTTCATCCCTCTAGGCCACACCGTGTAATCGTGCATCCATTGTTCTGTAAAATGGCTTCCGCCGGATCACCGCCCCCAGAGAGAAACCTTTCCTTGCCTGGACCCAGCCGCCCTAAGCCAAAGAAGACACAACGTTCCTTAAGCTACGAGGTGAAGTACAAGATCATCCAAGAGTTGGAGAAAGGAACAAGACAGGTTGCTTTGGCGCGCCAGCATGGTGTGAACGAATCTACGATCCGGATGATAAAGAAGGATGCAGCCAAGATAAAGGAGCACATGAAGATCACAAAGTCTACAGGTGCTTCTATGATCAAGTATTTCCACAACCAGTTGCTTCTCAAGACGGAAAAATTACTTGTGAGCTACTTGGTGCGTCAGGCGCGACGGAACATGGCGGTGGACACGCGCTCTGTTAAGGAGTGTGCACGTGAACTGTATGCTGCAGTGTCACGAAAGATGGGAATTACAGAGCCCAAACCCTTTAATGCTTCCTCTGGGTGGTTACAGAGGTTTAAGATGTGGAACAAGATCACCAATATAAACATTGGTGGTGAAGAAGCCAGTGCTGACCGTGTTGCGGCTCGGGAATTTCCCTTGTTTTTACGTGAGATTATGGAGGAAGGACAGTACACCGACGACCAGGTGTTTAACATGGACGAATCTGGTCTTTTTTGGAAAAAGCTACCTTCCAAGACCTTCGTTGTGAAAAATGCCAGCAAGTGTCGGGGCCGGAAGATGCAGAAGGAGCGCATCACCATCCTGTTTACCACCAATGCCTCCGGTACCTGTAAGCTCAAGTTATCGGTGATCCACACAGCACGCAAGCCGCACGCCTACAAGAGCATGGACATGACCAAGCTAAATGTCCACTGGCTGACCGCACGTAAGGCGTGGATGTTCTCTACACTGTCCCTCTCCTGGTTTGATGACTGTTTTGTTCCTGATGTGAAGAAATTCTGTGAGCAACAGAATGTGTCATTCAAGATTTTGTTGCTGCTGGACAATGCACCAGGACACTCGCCCCTACTGTTAGATCGTCATCCCAACGTAAAAGTGGTCTTCCTTCCTCCCAACACTACGTCTATACTACAGCCCATGGACCAAGAGTTAATCTGTAATGTAAAAGCTGCATTCTCTATGAAAAAATTCAAGCTCCTGAACGATTACATCAACACCAGGGAAGAGTTGCGTAACCCGAGTGACACCACCACCGATAGCAAGAGCGAAGACGACGAGGATCAACAGTTGGCAGAGCAACAAGTACTTTTAAAACAATTCTGGAGAATATTCAACATCAAGAAAGCTGTGGACTTCTTGGTGGAGGCATGGGATCAGCTGTCTGTAGCAACTGTTCGTCACGCATGGAGACATGTGTTGCAAGGCATTCCGGCCGTTAGGCAGAGTCAATCTGTGACTGGTGAGGATCAGACTGTTGCAGTAGCAGTGGACCTTGCCAGAGAAGCTGCGCAGAGTGTTACAGCTGCAGGCTTCTCCGAGACCACCAACGACGACATCCTGGAGGCGATAAGGGATCCTCATGTGACTACCGACGAGATGGTAGATGATGATGACGTCAGTGAAGAGGCAGGTGGTGCGTCCTCCCAAGAAGAACACCGCTTATCCCATAGTAATGTTAGGGGTGCCATCGAGTGTATCGAGAAAGTCAAGGTCCTCCTTTCCGACGACCCTGACGCAAACAGGTATGAAATCTTCACTGCCCAGCTGTTGCAGACTATGGAGCCCTACTTCAAGGTTTATCACGACAACATAAACACCAGCCGTCAGCAAAGCATAACAGAGTTCTTCGCCCGCAACCCACTACAGCCAGCCCAAGCCAGTGATAGTGACAGAGGTAGAGACAGTGATGATGACTTTGAGGGATTTGTCAGGGAGGCCCTGACAAGTGTGGATGACAGTGATGGTGACTCACCTGAGGGCCAGTAGCCTTCCCTCTGCCTCAGAACCACCCTCCATACCCGTATGCCGACCCATCTCTTCTACGAACGTAAGTGTTAAACCTAACTTTTAGTTTTCCTAACCTAACGTTTATTTTTCCTAACTTAACCTCTTCTATATTAATTGTGTGTGCATACCATCATAAAGATAAGATAAAATTTTTACTACAACATAGTTGTGTGTCGTCAAAAAGTGGAGTTTTGGGGTTGGCCCAGTCTCTATTTCAATTAATCCCATATGTTATGTTGTTCACTTTACACGTTTCTCACCTTCCGCGGTACCCTGTGGGTTGAATTAACCTCGTAAAGTAAGGGTTGACTGTATAGTATTCCACATACACGTAAGTATAAATGCAAAGTTTTTGTGATGATCGGACAACGTCCATTTTGGTTAACGTCACGTTTCCAAGAACGTATCTAGGACGTTAACCGGCGCATGACTGTATACATATACAGTCGACCCTCGTTAATTCGGACTAATAGGGGGGAAGAGTGTCCGCTTTAGCCGATTGTCCGATTAACCGATTTAGGGGTTAATATTGCATTATATTTCAAAGTCATTGTTTTCGTCACGATTTTATCCCACTTTCCACTATAATACGTACGTCATTTCAGCAAAAATATTACATTTCCGTGAATGTATTATATCAAGCACAGTATAAATAGAATACCATTGTAATATAACAGTATTTTAACCAAAAACTATTAAAAAAGAGGAGTAACTTCTCTTGAACATCGGAAGGTTAGGTAAAATCTTTTGTTTTCGTCATGTATTTTATCCTATTTTACATTGAAATACATCACGTTTCAGCAAAACTACTATTTATTTCCGAGAATATATTCATTCAGGCGCAGTTTAGGTAAAATATACGTGTGATGTAATAGTTTTTTAACTGAAAACGATTCGAAAAACATGTACCCTGTAGCCCTGTTCAAGGAGAGGACTGGGAGAAGCTGTTTGGTGCTGCAGACGATGACAAGGAAAATGATTTTGATGGATTTTAATGAAAATATTCAGAAATATGGTATCGTAGTATTTATTCAAGTCAATTAGGATAGAATATTATCGTAATAAAACAGTTTTTTAATTGAAAACCATTCGAAAAGCGATTACGGTAACATCTTTTGAACGAAAGAAAGCGAAGTCATTGCTTTCGTCACGATTTTATCCCACTTTCCACTGTAATACGTACGTCATTTCAGCAAAAATATTACATTTCCGTGAATGCATTATATCAAGCACAGTATGAATAGAATACCATTGTAATATAACAATATTTTAACCAAAAACTATTAAAAAAACGAGTAACTTCTCTTGAACATCGGAAGGTTAGGTAAAATAGTTTTCGTCATGTATTTTATCCTATTTTACATTAAAATACATCACGTTTCAGCAAAACTACTATTTATTTCCGAGAATATATTCATTCAGGCACAGTTAAGGTAAAATATACACGTAATGTAACAATTTTTTAACTGAAAACGATCGAAAAACACGTGTACCGTGTAGCTGATACACTCAACAGCTGGTGGAGCGTCATGTGTCGTTGTATACAATAGGAGGTTGAAGTAGATTACCGGGTATTATATTAAGTGTGAAATATCAAAAAGGTTTTTATTACCAGTATTTTTTGTAGATCAATGAGAACTGTGATACCGTATATGATATAAGTTAGCCTGTGCTAAGAACTTCACCATAGGCTACTGAAAGCACGTTGTTAGGTAATTTAGCCTATTGTAAGTTGGTGAGCTTCATTTGCTGAAGGAACTGCACAATTTTTCATTACTAATTGGTACATATTTTACATTTCCTTTGTTTACTGGCAGTAAATGGTAAATATTTTTCATGTCTGAAGCTAAAATTGCATCCCCCCCCCCCACACTAGTAGTGGAGATGTTACATTTAACCAAAAAGATGCTGGTGTTTTATCCCAGCAGTGGGTGGACCGCATTTTAGCTTAAGGTCCGCATAGGTAATATTCCTACAAATCTAAAAAAAAGAAGTTCAGATTTTGTCCGAATTATCCGAAATCCGGATTAAAGGGGTCCAAATTAACGAGGGTCGACTGTGTGTGTGTGTATATATATATATATATATATATATATATATATATATATATATATATATATATATATATATATATATATATATATATATATATATATATATATATATATATATATATATACAGTATTACCCCGCCTAACGCGGTTTCACTTTACGCTTTTTTTCATATACGCGGTGCCTCGCCAGAAGCGAACTTTCACTTAACACGGATTTTTTCCACATATACGCGGTGAGTGTCCGGCTCGAGACGCTATTTTTAGATTTGCCCCACCCGCCACCCTGCCTGACTGCCTGTTTTAGCTCATAAAATTCATACAAATTACCCGGCCAGAATATAATTTACATTGCTGGAATTCTTACAATATGATGATCATTTTGAATATAAACATCATAGATTTTGCATTAGACATACAAATTTTAGATATAATGTTTATTCTGAGTAAATATGTTATTTTTTGTGCAAAATATATGACATTTGTATTCAAAATATTCCTGGTCTTACAAGGAATCCAGCAATGTCAATTATATTATCCTAACTTTAGTTTGAGGTATTATTTATTACTAAAAAGTTAAATATTCTGGTTTTCCCACACATCTCCTTGGGACGGTTGGTGGGGGGTGGGGGGGAGGGAGGGACCGACCGACCATCTGTTACCCTGTGAAGAATATTTTTTTTTTATTAACTGAAGATATTTGTTTTAGCTCATAAAATTCATACAAATTACCCGGTCAGAATATAATTTACATTGCTGGAATTCTTATAATTTGATGATCATTTTGAATATAAACATCATAGATTTTGCATTAGACAT
Source organism: Homarus americanus (assembly GCF_018991925.1). NCBI lineage: Eukaryota > Metazoa > Arthropoda > Malacostraca > Decapoda > Nephropidae > Homarus > Homarus americanus. The sequence goes on along the minus strand of NW_024748502.1, from coordinate 10,684,070 downwards.
ACAAATTTTAGATAAAATGTTTGCTCTGAGGAGACATGTTCTCTTTTGTGCAAAATATATGACATTTATATTCAAAATATTCCTGGTCTTACAAGGAATCCAGCAATGTCAATTATATTATCCTAACTTTAATCTGAGGTATTATTTAATACAAAATGTTAAAATTTATTTTTTTCACCCAACCTTTCTCTTGAAGGGAGGATTGGTGGGGGGTGGGGGGGAGGGTTGGGACTGACCGCGTGGTTGGAAGAGGGGGGAGGAAAGGTGGGGTACTTTGATTGACAGATAGTGTCGTGAAGAATTTTTTTTTTTTTATTAACTGAAGATATTTGTTTTAGCTCATAAAATTCATACAAATTACCCGGCCAGAATATAATTTGCATTGCTGGAATTCTTACAATTTGGTGATCATTTTGAATATAAACATCATATATTTTGCATTAGACATACAAATTTTACATAAAATGTTTTCTCTGAGTAAATATGTTATCTTTTGTGCAAAATGTATGACATTTATATTAAAAATATTCCTGGTCTTACAAGGAATCCAGTAATGTCAATTGTATTATCCTAACTTTAGTTTGAGGTATTATTTATTAAAATTTAGTGGTTTTCCCCCAAAAATTTCTCAGAGAGGGAAGAGCTAGCAGTGTAGTGTGAGAAGAGGGGGAGGGAGTTGAGTCCATTATTTGAATGGACATTAACTTGGCGACTGTATTTCTCTATTTCTCTTAAGTATTAATTGTGTGCATGTACCATCATAAAATTAAGATGTTATTTTTACTACAACATAGTTATGTGTCGTCAAAAAGTGGAGTTTGGGGGTTGGGCCGGTTTCTATTGGAATTAATCCCATATATATATATTTATATATATATATTATATATATATATATATATATATATATATATATATATATATATATATATTTATATATATATATATAAATATATATATAAATATATATATAAATATATATATATATATATATATATATATATATATATATATATATATATATATATATATATATATATATATATATATATATATATATATATATATATATATATATATATATTTATATATATACAGTATTACCCCGCCTAACGCGGTTTCACTTAACGCGTTTTATCATATACGCGGTGCCTCGCCACAGCTGAACTTTCACTTAACACGGATTTTTTCCACATATACGCGGTGAGTGTCCGGCTCGAGACGCTATTTTTAGATTTGCCCCACCCTGCCTGACTGCCTGTTTTAGCTCATAAAATTCATACAAATTACCCGGCCACAATATAATTTACATTGCTGGAATTCTTATAATTTGGTGATCATTTTGAATATAAACATCATATTTTTGCATTAGACATACAAATTTTAGATAAAAATTTTTCTCAAATTAACTATGTTATCTTTTGTGCAAAATATATGACATTTATATTCAAAATATTCCTGGTCTTACAAGGAATCCAGCAATGTCAATTATATTATCCTAACTTTAGTTTGAGGTATTATTTATTAAAATTTAGTGGTTATCCCACACATCTCCTTGGGACGGTTGGTGGGGGGTGGGGGGGAGGGAGGGACCGACCGACCATCTGTTACCCTGTGAAGAATTATTTTTTTTTTTATTAACTGAAGATATTTGTTTTAGCTCATAAAATTCATACAAATTACCCGGTCAGAATATAATTTCCATTGCTGGAATTCTTATAATTTGGTGATCATTTTGAATATAAACATCATATATTTTTCATTAAACATACAAATTTTAGATAAAAATTTTTCTCTAGGTAACTATGTTATCTTTTGTGCAAAATATATGACATTTATATTCAAAATATTCCTGGTCTTACAAGGAATCCAGCAATGTCAATTGTATTATCCTAAGTTTAGTTTGAGGTATTATTTATTAAAATTTAGTGGTTTTCCCCCAAAAATTTCTCTGAGAGGAAAGAGCCGGCAGTGTAGTGTGAGAGAGGGAGGTAGAGTCCATTATTTGAATGGACATTAACTTGGCGACTGTATTTCTCTATTTCTCTTAAGTATTAATTGTGTGCATGTACCATCATAAAATTAAGATGTTATTTTTACTACAACATAGGTATGTGTCTTCAAAAAGTGGAGTTTGGGGGTCGGGCCGGTTTCTATTGGAATTAATCCCATATGTTCTGTTGTTCACTTAACGCGGATTTCACTTAACACGGGACCCTCTGGGTTCTATTGACCGCGTTAAGTGGGGTACAACTGTGTGTGTGTATATATATATATATATATATATATATATATATATATATATATATATATATATATATATATATATATATATATATATATATATATATATATATATAAATATAAATATATAAATATATAAATATATAAGTATATATATATATATATATATATATTTCATGTAAATCCACAATGAAAACGTGGATAAGATAAATCTTGATAAAATCACACGGGAAAATGGAAACAACGGAGTACCTTAGCTTTCGTCTTTATTCAAGACATCTTCAGAGGCAACTAGATTACATGGACAGAGAGAGGCTTAAATATACAGGGTGACCTAAAAACATGAGGTCAGGTCATAATGATGACATCCACTAATCCCCACACCAACACAACCGTAGAGGAGCTTAAGAGAAGGGTGGTGACGTGACTAGACAGGTCAGGTCAGAAAAAAAGGGACCCACAAAATAACTGTCATACATCAAGATCAAAGGTTTTCAAAGCAGTTTTAACCTTGGGCCACTGACAAATAAATTTATGTAACATATTATCAGTTTTGAACTGACCATCACTAAGGTTTATTGATTTTAATTCCTTAATCAAACTAGTTTCAACCAGAAGTCTTTCTGTGACACAAGATGATTTGAATACTTCTAAGCTTTTTCCCCAAGCAATGGGGTGATTATTATTCCTAACATGAACGAACAAGGCACTGCTTTCAGATGCAGTTCTGATATTATACTTATGTTGTTTGATTCTGAGCTGCAGTGTTTTTCCTGTCTGACCTACATAATTACAATTACATTTGCTACATGGAATACAATAAACACTTCCATTTACATTCAAACTTGGGCTATTGCTTATTAACATATTGGTAATGGTTGAGTCATACTTGAAAACAACATTAATATTTAGAAGCTTGAGGGACCGAACTAAAGGGACAAATTCATCACGATAGGGCAGAGTCAAAATATTCTTAAGTGTAGGAACTTGTCTGGTTACAGAGGAATGAAAGGATTTTTTAGCCCTTTTAAAGCAACGATCAACAAACACAGAAGGGTACCCAAGTTTCTGTGCAATAGAACGAATGTGTTTAAATTCGTCGTCAATAAATTCAGAGTCACAAATACGCAGACATCTTAAGAACATAGCAGAAAAAACTGACATTTTGGTAGACTCAAGGTGATTCGATAAAAAGTGAATGAAACTGTCTACCTGTGTGGGCTTTCTATATACCTTAAATTTATAGTTTTGGCCATTTCTCATGATAAGCATATCAAGGAATGGAAGGGATCCATTTATTTCTCTTTCAATTTTGAATGTGATACTTGGGACAATATCATTAAGCTTGGACAATATTATTAAGCTTGTCTAAAAATTCCAAAGGGTCACTGTTTTTAGGCCAAAGACAAAGAACATCATCTACATATCTATACCAAGGAGGAATAAAGTCCACTATATTGGGTAGTAATCTAGACTCAAAAAACTCCATATAAATACAGGCTAGAGGAGCAGAAAGACAATTACCCATGCTCATGCCAAATATTTGCTTGTAGAACTTCCCATTTGCTCTAAACACATTGTCAGTTACGCATAACTCTATCAATTTCAGGAAAGTATCATGTTCAATAGTTAAATCTAGCAGTTGTAATTTATCTTTAAGAAATGAAAGTAAGTCTTTCACAGGTACTCTAGTGAACAGTGAATTTACATCAAAACTTATTAATTCGCAAGGTTCGTTGTGTTTCTTGAGTTTATCAATTAAATCACTGCTATTGCGTATATGTGAATTAGATATTTGGCCTGTAAGAGGGGATATCATCTTTACCAGCCACTTGGATAATTTGTAAGTAACAGAACCCACAGAACTCACGATAGGACGTAATGGATTATTAAGCTTGTGTGTTTTGATCAATCCATACATATAAGGTAAAGTGGGATTGATTTGAGAGAGCTGTTTAGTGAGATCGGGGTTCTTTTTCAATAACATATTGAGTGATCCAAATTTGTTCATAAACTTATCATCTTATGATCTACAGACAAATGAGAAACTTGTTCTTGGTTTTGGTAGGAAGTTTTCTATCACTCAACGGTGCGTTAATCCGCTTACTATTGCTAAAGGTTTAATCAACCTGGAAAAGATGAAGTCGTCTGATGTTACAAATGAAGATATTTCCATAGCTAAAGGTTGTATACATAGTGTTTTAAATAAGAAATTTGCTTCAAACATTCCAAAAAGATTTGAAACAGCCTTGATAAACTTGAAAAGAAATAAGAATATCCATATTACCAAGGCTGATAAGTCTAATGCTATTGTTATCTTGGATAAAAGTGACTACAATGATAAGATGAATTCATTACTTAGTGATGAAAGCACGTATTGTGAGCTTACGAAAGATCCCCTGGAAAATATTAATAAGTTATCTAATTCCAAAATGAAGATGTTATTGAAAAAGAACCCCGATCTCACTAAACAGCTCTCTCAAATCAATCCCACTTTACCTTATATGTATGGATTGATCAAAACACACAAGCTTAATAATCCATTACGTCCTATCGTGAGTTCTGTGGGTTCTGTTACTTACAAATTATCCAAGTGGCTGGTAAAGATGATATCCCCTCTTACAGGCCAAATATCTAATTCACATATACGCAATAGCAGTGATTTAATTGATAAACTCAAGAAACACAACGAACCTTGCGAATTAATAAGTTTTGATGTAAATTCACTGTTCACTAGAGTACCTGTGAAAGACTTACTTTCATTTCTTAAAGATAAATTACAACTGCTAGATTTAACTATTGAACATGATACTTTCCTGAAATTGATAGAGTTATGCGTAACTGACAATGTGTTTAGTGCAAATGGGAAGTTCTACAAGCAAGTATTTGGCATGAGCATGGGTAATTGTCTTTCTGCTCCTCTAGCCTGTATTTATATGGAGTTCTTTGAGTCTAGATTACTCCCCAATGTAGTGGACTGTATTCCTCCTTGGTATAGATATGTAGATGATGTTCTTTGTCTTTGGCCTAAAAACAGTGACCCTTTGGAATTTTTAGACAAGCTTAATAATATTGTCCCTAGTATCACATTCAAAATTGAAAGAGAAATAAGTGAATCCCTTCCATTTCTTGATATGCTTATCATGAGAAATGGCCAAACCTATAAATTTAAGGTATATAGAAAGCCCACACAGGTAGACAGTTTCATTCACTTTTTATCCAATCACCTTGAGTCTACCAAAATGTCAGTTTTTTCTGCTATGTTCCTAAGATGTCTGCGTATTTGTGACTCTGAATTTATTGACGATGAATTTAAACACATTCGTTCTATTGCACAGAAACTTGGGTACCCTTCTGTGTTTGTTGATCGTTGCTTTAAAAGGGCTAAAAAATCCTTTCATTCCTCTGTAACCAGACAAGTTCCTACACTTAAGAATATTTTGACTCTGCCCTATCGTGATGAATTTGTCCCTTTAGTTCGGTCCCTCAAGCTTCTAAATATTAATGTTGTTTTCAAGTATGACTCAACCATTACCAATATGTTAATAAGAAATAGCCCAAGTTTGAATGTAAATGGAAGTGTTTATTGTATTCCATGTAGCCAATGTAATTGTAATTATGTAGGTCAGACAGGAAAAACACTGCAGCTCAGAATCAAACAACATAAGTATAATATCAGAACTGCATCTGAAAGCAGTGCCTTGTTCGTTCATGTTAGGAATAATAATCACCCCATTGCTTGGGAAAAAAGCTTAGAAGTATTCAAATCATCTTGTGTCACAGAAAGACTTCTGGTTGAAGCTAGTTTGATTAAGGAATTAAAATCAATAAACCTTAGTGATGGTCAGTTCAAAACTGATAATATGTTACATAAATTTATTTGTCAGTGGCCCAAGGTTAAAACTGCTTTGAAAACCTTTGATCTTGATGTATGACAGTTATTTTGTGGGTCCCTTTTTTCTGACCTGACCTGTCTAGTCACGTCACCACCCTTCTCTTAAGCTCCTCTACGGTTGTGTTGGTGTGGGGATTAGTGGATGTCATCATTATGACCTGACCTCATGTTTTTAGGTCACCCTGTATATTTAAGCCTCTCTCTGTCCATGTAATCTAGTTGCCTCTGAAGATGTCTTGAATAAAGACGAAAGCTAAGGTACTCCGTTGTTTCCATTTTCCCGTGTGATTTTATCATAATATATATATATATATATATATATATATATATATATATATATATATATATATATATACAACCTCACTTTACGCGTCTCACATTCCGCTTTACGCCACGGGTACCGCATGCGAACCCGATGTTCACATTCTGTGCGTGTACCCTTTAGCGAGAGCGGGCAGAGCCGGGCGCATTTTGGATCCAAACTCCCGCCATCCACCATGTTGTGTAAGCGGCGCGAGCAGGGTGCGCACAAGGTCGCCCAGTCATCAAAACATTACCGAGTTCTTCACCCACCACCCACCACAGCTGGCCCAAGTCAGTGATAGTGATAATTATAGTGAGGATATGGACTTATATGGACTTTGAGGGGTTTGACAAAGAGGCCCTGCAAGCCTCTGTGGTGGATAGTGATACAATTGATACAAGTGATACAGGTGAGGGCCAATAATCTGCCCTCTGCCTCAGAACCAACCCCCCATCCCCATGTGCCCAGCCATCTTTTCTACTAATGTAAGTGTTAAAAAAACTAATATTATTGATATTTCTCTTAATTATTAATTGTGTGTGCATACCATCATAAAATTAAGAAGTTATTTTTACTACAACATAGTTGTGTGTTGTCAAAAAGTGGAGTTTGGGGGTCGGCCCGGTCTCTATTTCAATTAATCCCATATGTTGTGTTGTTCACTTTAAGCGTTACTCACTTTCCGCGGTACCCTGTGGGTTGAATTAACCTCGCAAAGTGAGGGTTGACTGTATACACAGGGAAAAAGGGAAACATTTGAGCACCTTAGCTTTCGTCTTTATTCAAGACATCTTCAGAGGCAACTCAATTACATGGACCGAGAGAGGCTTAAGTACACAGGGTGACCTTACTAAACATGAGGTCAGGTCATAAACATGACATCCACTATTCCTCACACCAACACCACCACACATGCAAAGGAGTTTAATAGAAAGAGCAACGTAACTAGTCAAGTTAAGGCAGGTAAAAATTATGGGACCCACTAATCATGTATCCTACATCTAACTCCAAGGCATTCAAAGCATTTTTAACTTTGGGCCACTGACAAACAAATTTGTGTAACATATCAGTTTTGTACTGACCATCACTTAGGTTTATAGAATTCAATTCCCTATTCAAACTAGCTTCAACCAGAAGTCCTTATGTGACACTTGATGATTTGTTTGCGTATTTGTGACGCTGAATTTATTGATGAAGAACTGAAACACATTCAGTCTATTGCACAAAATCTTAGGTACCCTTCATTGTTTGTTGATCATTGTTTAAAAGGGCTAAAAAACCCTTTCATTCTACTCAAACCAGGGAAATTCCTACATTTAAGAATATTTTTATCTGCTTTATCGCAATGAATTTGTCCCGTTAGTTCAGCCCCTTAAATTATTCAATATTGATGTTGTTTTTAAATATGACTCGACTATTACCAATTTATTAATCAAGAAAAGCCCAACCTTGAATGTAAATGGAAGTGTCTACTGCATTCCATGTAGCAATTGTAATGAGAATTATGTAGGACAGACTGGGAAAGCATTGCAACTCAGAATTAAACAGCACAAGTACAATACAGGTTGTACCTCTCTAGTCCGGCATTCTGTGGTCCGGAAACTCCCGTGGTCCGTAACGACTTTAGTTTGTCCAGTAGGTAGATAGGCAGCTTTTTTTTTTACTTATCTGAATTATTATTATTATTACAGGAGTATTAAATTTTTGCCCCTCAGGCCCCAATGTGGGTCAGTGACCTATGCCCGGGTGGGCTAATCCCCTAAAAAAAAAAAAAAAGCCGCGGGAAATTAAGGTTTGTTTACATCCGGCAGTTCGGCTGCTCTCTCTCTCTCTGCTTGTCTATACAGAGTACAACATTTAACCCTTCAATATATATGAGCAGTAAATAAGTGTTGCTTTCATATTCTTATGTAGAGTAATGACGATATATTTTCACATGTGCGCACTTACATACGAGCAGTCTCACTTTTTTTTTACCATTAATGGTTAGCTACTTATATTGTTCCATTTATTAACATTAAATAACATTACAGGTACTTCAAACAACCATATTAATTTTTTTACATTAATTTTACTACAGCTAAAATCAGGGTCTTATTTTCTTCAGTTTTATATGTAGAACCAATCAGTCACTGGTTTTGTAAGCTTTAACATAAACAATGCCGGCAGCCGTCTCGTCTCCTCTAATATTCCACGTATTATTAATAAATTGTATTGTTAATTTTGCACACACAAACATTAATTCAATAAAAACAAATTCAGAAACATTAATTAAAATATATATGAACAGTAAATAAGTGTTGCTTTCATATTCTTATGTAAAGTAATGACGATATGTTTTCACGTGTGCGCATGCGCACTTACATATGCGATCTCTCTTTTTTCTTTACCATTATCGTTAGCTACTTCTATTGTTCCATTTATTAACATTAAATAACATTACTTAAAACAACCATATTAATTTTACTACAGCTACAGCCAAGGTCTTATTTTCTTCAGTTTTATATGTAGAACCAGTCAGTCACTGGTTTTGTAATCAACGAAAACAATGCTGTGTCATTTCCTCGTGCGTTTTAATATTCTACGTATTATTTATGAATTGTATTGCTCATTTTGCACACACAAACATTAATTCAATAAAAAAGACATTCAGTAATAAACAATAATGAATCTTTTGTACATAAGAGAAATGACACTGTTTACACGATTATGAACGTCGTCTGCACGTTGGCGGGCCGTTCAAACCCGTCGAAATTCAAGTTTCCGCCGTCAAAATTTTTATTTACCGGGGTATATATTTTTTTGTGTGTTCCAATAAAATACATTAAGAATTAAAAACTCACGAAATTTGAGATGCTACTATACGACATTTAACCCTTCAATATGTCTTCAAAGAGACCATGATGCAGAGAAATTGGTGCTAGTGCTTCCAAGCATAAGCACAAGTCACTATCTATCCAGGAAAAGGGTGAATTTCCATGGTCCGGCAATTTCCATGGTCCAGCACCGGTCAGGTCCCGAGGTTGCCGGACTAGAGAGGTACAACCTGTATCAGAACAGCATCTGAAAGCAGTACACTGTTCGTTCATGTTAGGAACACTACTCATCCCATGGATTGGGATAACAGCTTAGAACAACTTCATATTTTTCCCGCCTCTGCTGACGGTCGTAATATTTCAATGTGATTCTGATCTTTAAAAATGATTTGTTTTTGCATAATGTAGTATTACTGATATGTAATTTGTCTTTGTATGCCTTTTTGTGTGTAAAAATAAGTCTATATTAAATGCATCCTCTGAAAGCGTGAATGTATAATACTTCTGATAAACTTCCTGTGTGCTTATGTTTGAAATAATGAATGTATGTATCTTTATATAATTAAGCTAAATATCTTTCTTGACAGAAACGGTCATCCAAATGATTATGAATAAACTCATTTAGAAATACCTCATTACTTTAGGACAAAATCGGATAGGTTTGCAACAGCCAATCAGCTGTAACTCTTGGGACGAGGCAGGGCATCTTTTCTGAGCTGAGAAAAAACGCACTACAGTGGTCCCTCGGTTAACGAGCGCCTCGGTTAACGAGATTTCGGTTAACGAGTTACCTTCCATAAGATTCTTAACTTCGGTTAACGAGCAATCCCTCAATTAGCGAGTTTCTTACGAGCCAACCTGAACATGATTTCGCTTGCATTTAGCGGTCCACCAGCTGTAGTATTAGTCCGCCAATACAGTAATCGGTTCTAGGGCTTAAATTCTTTACCATTTTAGCAAATGTAAAGAAGTTTATATTATTCAATAATTTTAAAAGTTTAAAATTAAATTTTTTACTCATTTTAACAATTATTGAACATAATTGAAGGTAATGAAACTAGTTTTATGCGTGCCATCCAGCCTCTCAACACACCATACAGGCGTCAGTCTTTGTTCTTTTCAGTGGATGTAACATCTTGCTTGAGACTCTCTTCAACTAAATGCTTTTTTTCTGTTTTTGCAAGCAAATTATTGGTCATTTTGAAACTTATTTTACATATTGACAATATATAATGCAGTGCAGTGTTGATTTAAAGAAAATAATCTTGAATTGCACCAAGAGAACTAAAATTTTATGGGTGAAATGGCGCCATGGGGTGACTTCTCTTCCACCCCAATGCCTTCTCTTCTCCCTTCTCCACCCCCATTCTAATTCCCATCATCATCATCCAGGAGCCTTCTACATACACACCTCAAAGTAAGTGTACTTTTCAACCTTTTTTGTTGAATTTAGGCAATTTTCGGTGAGCTGGAACCAATTACCCAAAAACCCATTGAAACAATGGTTTCGGTTAACGAGCAACCTTCTAGAACGGATTGTGCTCGTTAACCGAGGGACCACCGTATAGTGATGTCACAAAGCTTTGAAACTGAAACCACATATATTATCAGAACCTGTACAGTATTCAAATGTATTAAGTTTATTACTAAAATTATTATGTATGGTGAAAAATAAGGTATGTTTATACAGTACTCAAATTAATTGCTATCTTACAAGAATTTCAGTAATGCAAAATATATTCTAAGTCAAGTCAGTGGCATTTCATAAGCAAAACAATAAAACTCCTCTGCTTTGAAAATCCTTGAGTATACAGTATAGTCTGGATTTACGCGGTCAATTGAACCCGTGGAGGTCCGCGTAAAACGAGAAACGCGTAAACGAAATAACAGAACATATGGGCCGACCCCCAAACTACACCTTTTCTGACACAATACATATGTTGTAGTAAAAATAACATCTTAATTTTATGATGGTATGCACACACAATTAATATTTAAGAGAAATACAGTCACCGGTTAATGTCCATTCAAATAATAGACTCAACCCACGCTCGCTGGCTCCTCCCTCTCTGAGAAATGTTTGGGGAAAAACAGTATCCTTACATTTTTAGTAATAAATAATACCTCAGACTAAAGTTAGGATAATATAATTGACATTGCTGGACTCCTTGCAAGACATGGAATATTTTGAATATAAATGTCAAATATTTTGCAGAAAAGATAAAATTTTTGTTCTTTCTAATAAAATTCTTAAATAAGATCTAAAATTTGTATGACTAATGCAAATTTTATGATGTTTATATTTAAAATAATCACAATCTTATAAGAATTCCAGCAATATAAATTATATTCTGGCCGGATAATTTGTATGACTTTTATGAGCTAAAACAAATATCTTCAGTAAGTAACAAATTATACTTCACCCGCGTAAATGATGAAAATTACCGCGTAATTAAAAATTTCATTCTGGCAAGGTGCTGCATAAATGACCAAACACGTAAACAAAAACCGCGTAAATCCAGACTATACTGGATGTACTTTAATCTTCCCACGTTCCCCCTCCTCTCGGTGGAAGGGAGAAGGGTCTATTTGGGGTAAAAGTGACTGCCACACCTTCCCCCTAATGGCTAACTTTGGTGTGTGTGTGTTTTTAGAATTTAGTCAGCAACTGTGCATATGAGATGATTTTGATAATACACTGTACAGTACTTGGTATTGGCATTGTGGAAGGATAATGGTTCATACACATGACCCTCACATAACTCAAAATTGCATAAAGTAAATTCTTAATCCTCTGGGGTAAATGGAGATGTGTTCCACAACCATTTCTGGAATTCCCCAATCTTAATTCTGGCACTTTTTATAACAAACACATCCTGGATGATGATGATGATGGGAATTAGAATAGGGGTGGAGGAGAAGGGAGAAGAGAAGGCATTGGGGTGGAAAAGAAGTCACCCCATGGTGCCATTTCACCCATAAAATTTTAGTTCTCTTGGTGTAATTCAAGATTATTTTCTTTAAATCAACACTGCACTGCATTATATATTGTCAATGTGTAAAATAAATTTCAAAATGACCAATAATTTGCTTGCAAACACAGAAAAAAAGCGTTTAGTTGAAGAGAGTCTCGAGCAAGATGTTACCTCCACTGAAAAGTCACAAAGACTGACGCCTGTTTGGTGTGTTGACAGGCTGGATGGCATGCATAAAACTAGTTTCCTTGCCTTCAATTATGTTCAATAATTGTTAAAATGACTAAAAAATTTAAGATTATTGATTAGTATAAACTTCTTGATATTTACTAAAATGGTAAGGAATATAAGCCCTAGAACCGATTACTGTATTGGCGGACTAATACTACAGCTGGTGGACCGCCAAATGCAAGCGAAAACATTTTGAGGTCGGCTCGTAAGAAACTCGTTAATCGAGGGATTGCTCGTTAACCGAAGTTACGAATCTTATGGAAGGTAACTCGTTAACTGAAATCTCGTTAACCGAGGGACCACTGTATAGTGAGGGTCAGGTGTATTGAGCTATAAAATGTGTATTAATGATTTCTCATTTACTTAGATTATTTCCAATGTTTAACATGTTCTATCGGTGATGTGCGCAGGTCTTTTTTTTCTAATTAGATATTGTGACTCATTATTTCAGGGCACTGGGTTGTTTAGGTGCAGCATTAGACCTCAGCATTGCTAGTTGTTTAGGACAAGAAGAAATTATCAATTGCATTTAATTTCTACAACAGCTGAATGATGGTTAGCAAGTCTAATACAGTTAAATGCAACAGTGAGGTGATGTATTGTGTTGAGTGACATTTAACACATGTTATTTCCTTAGACTATCACTCGTGTTTGGTGTTGTAGTAAAATATATTGTTGTGTTTTGTCTCGATTTTCACTCCTGATATGTTGGTCTAGTGGTTACCTATGACACTCCAGTCCACCCAGCTGTGAATGGGTAGCTGACTTTACAATTACAGACGTGAAGGTAGCCTAGTGGCGTGCTGGCCACACTGCTTTCCTTCCTAATGTACTGAAGGCTTAGTATTCAATAATCCCTACTACATGTTCAGCCTGTGGAACCCACTTGTACTTTACTCAGTTGGATTTTCCAGAATTATTTGGTCAATTTAGAATACTGTACTGTACTGTATAGTGTAAACTATTTATTATCTTACATGTACTCTAATTAATATAAATTGGAAGAAACATTGGGTAGTTGCCAAATTTCGAAAATAATATTCCCGCACTGTAACAATTAACAAAGTGGACAGTGTCACTTTTTGTTGAGCATAAGGTACAGGGGAGTATGAGATCATTCTTTTTAATCATAAAACATATCCAGTATGTGTATCTCACCATACAACAGAATGACCACACTGAAGCTTCATTTTTTTACATTATACTGTGCCAACATTCCTTACACCTTACTCTTCTGTTCCAACTACAGTACTGTACAGTACTAAAATCTTCCTCACTTTCCTCTCTAACTGTAGTCAATCACTTCATTGTTACTGCATTGAAATTCTTTATACATTCAGTCATTGATATTAGTGTGGAAGTGATTATTGGAGTGGCTCAGGGAACATTAGAATAGCTGCAGTGTGAGAGGATGGTGATAGAGGTAAGCAATTTGATTTTAGGAGTTTGTGATAGAGAAAGGATGGGAAGAATGCTGTAGAGTGCCAAGAATAAGTGCAAATGAAGAGTGATAAAAGTGTGCTCAGGAAGGGTTTATGCAGAAAATTTATTAAAAAAGAGATAAATTTATAAGTACCCTACAGCATGCCCTTAAAATTCGCGGGGGTTAGGTTCTCAAATTGGCCGTGAATAGCATTTGCTGACGGGGGGGTTACATGTTTACTCGTGTGCAAAGAAATGTATATTCCTTTATGTGTTTGCCCTTAGGACAATTTTTTTCTTTTACCTATATTGTGTGTGTGTAGACACACACACAAAACACATACAAATAAATAATAATGGGAAAATTCTCTCACAAATAATCAGAAACAAAACAATATTTAGAATAATTGTGAGAGTCTACCCTCAAGCCAACTCTGTGCTTTGTTATGAAAGTTAACTTTAATAACAAAAAACAGAGTTGACTTGAAGGTAGACTCACATTTTTTTCTAAATTATGTTTTGTTTCTGATTATTTGTGAGAGAATTTCCCATTATTATTTATTTGCATATGTTTTTTGTGTGTGTGTGTGTCTACACACACACACACATATACAGTATACAATACGGGTAAAGAAATTACTTTCTCTAGAATGAATGGCTCCCTCACCCAGCTGCAAAAATGCCAGCAAGTTTAAACTACCTGCAGACATTCCTGGGTACATCCAGGGTGTCGTTCGTGAATACTCGAGGACCACAAATTAAAAATCTGCGAATTGTCAAGGCATGCTGTACTGTAAATGGAAATGGAATAATGAAGAAAGTTTGACATACTGGGTATTTTTGCATTTCACATGTATGCACTTTTTTTACATGTGAAGTTTTGGAGTGAAGGGTGTTATCTATGTTAATTGAAGTCATGTTTCAGTAACGATGCCAAAAATTACATACTTTACGATTTGGATGTCCTTTAGTCCACATTGTTTTGATAACATGACAGTTACACTCTTCTCTGTAATGTTTTCTTCACTCTAACTTGGTGAAATCATCTGTAAGTTTTCACTAGGGTATAGAAGTACCTTTTAGGAAATTTTATTGCATTGGAATAAATAACTGAAATTTACTTTCTTTTAACAAGATTGTGTGAGTCACTGTCTATATTCAGAATTTTTCATGCACCTAAACACTTTTCTTTCACTCCAAGTTTTCTCAAGTTTGAGTTCTGTATTGTTCACAGTTTCAGCACACATTTATGTGATGAACATTTAAATATGCTTTGTAAATGAAGGATGTTTCTTAGTGAGGTAAGAAGTGGCCACTCAGTAGCTTCTGTCACTCCTTTATATGTGCAGGATTTTATTTTATTTCATCTATTTTATTTTATTTTTTGTTTGTAGTTTAATATGACATTTTTGCTGTCCATTTTGTGAGCAACAATTATTTTGTATTTATTTTTAAGTTTGACATTTAAAAAAAATTAAGAGATACACTGTATCACAGTTTTTGCTTGGTTTTATGAATATTGATTTGACCTTTGGTTTGGTGTTTGTATTTATCTACATATTTGTATCCAAATACACTTAAATGATGTACTACTGTACTGTATTTGTATATTGAGTTTGATGATGTTTACATAAATTGGAAATCTGAAGCTAATTTAATAAGGCAAACCATGAAATATTGGTAGGCAGATGTATCTGCATGTGTGGCATCTTAATACTTTCAAGTTAAGGAAATTGTGTTGGTATAATACATGGTAAATATTTTCACTAACTGGAAAAAAGGTCTTGTAGAACTATCCAGACAGGCATGACTTGATTGGACAAACTGACACTTTTTTCCAAGTAATAGCCTTTAGCTTTCCTAATAAGTTATGAATGCTGTTTTGTTCAATTATGAACTATAACTAGCTTGATTGCCTTAAACAGTGACCTTCATTAACCCCTAACTTCTAACAATTTCAATTTGAAAATTGCAAATCATTTCAGTATACTGTACAGGGAATGATTTGGGGAATAAAATGGTCTGGTTGAGAAATACTGTAATGCACATCATAATTATGAATGTGAAATGAGAATTTATTCAGTTTTTGTCTTTAATCTAAACTTTCTTATGGCCCAAAACTAATAAAGTTTGGAATATACAAATTAATGATTACTAAATGTAAATATGAAATAATTACCTTGGCTAACATTAACAAGGCTGGTAATGGTATCTCAGGCACTGGAGTCGCGTCTTGCCTCGTGTCGTACACTCGTGAAGGACAACCAACGCCCCCTCAGCCTGCCTCCACCCGGCAACCACTCTGCCAGGTAACACACTAACGCCCAAACCAAAAACTGGCATGCATTGCCGTTAACCAGATTATGGGGCACTTGTTCTTGCATGTAGAGTTATTTAGGACCTTCCAAAATAGTCCTAATGAGTTTGCATTGTGGCATGTTTCCTGGTTAACTATTATTTATTATGGTTAACTATTGTTTGTTAATGTTTCTCCATCTATCAGTCAGATGAACATTATCCAAGGATCTATTATCTAAACCTTAAGAAGGTAGAAAATACTAAGCCATCTCTAGGAAAAATAGGAAGAAAAATTGTACATGAGAAATTTTGCCACTGAAAATGTAGCGGTACATAACATCATGACAGAATCAAAATATATTTTGTTTCAGTTTTTTCATTGAATTTCTTAAGTTTATTTACTTAATAATGTAGTTACATGATTGATATATGGACTTGGTTGTGAACAACATCAGCATGCACTTAGGATATATCACAAACATAAAAATTACTTTCCTTGACTTGCATGTGTATGTGCTCTTGTTCTCAAACTTAATCATGCATTAATTTTCTACATTTTTGTGATTTGAATTTGTATTGAGGTAAATGCTGACATGACTGTCTTATTATATGACTGAAGACAGTTCCTGTGTTATTATTCTGCTTCTTTTAATGTTTTATTGAAAGTATGATCTGTGAAAAGGTGTTTCTACCAGTATTGATATTAAATTTTGTTAGGGTGTGTTTTTTAATAGCATTATTTTTACTGCAAGGATGTGGTACAACCTGAGAATAGTGATTATTTTTACTATTGTTTGTGCTGGATGCTCATATTCTCCTATACTTATTGTTAATTTCTTTTCTTATAATTTTCCCTTTTTTAACGTCTTTTCAATAATATATCACAGCTTGGGTTTGTACATGTAATGTCTTTCCAGCTTATTGGTCCATGCTCAATAATTCAAAGCTGTTGAATGTATATTTCTTTAAATCTTTATAGAATTTAAATTCTCTTAGTTCTTTAGCTGATTTTTTATAACATGATAAAGTAATATAATTTCCTTAGTTTTTATTATATGCATATTTTAATTTTTATTTTTTTTTAGAATTTATGAGCTTGGAACTAGAGCCTTTTTAAATTTTGTTTGAGAACCCTGTCATACCAACTGGACTGTGTCACCTCAAGCAGTGATTACATGTGTTCAGGTATACGGTAACAGATAAAGTTTTATTGGGATAGAAAGATGTTTGGGTCTTCTGACTTGATGTTGGTTACTATGGCAACCCAACATTCTAGTCCAGTAAAAGAAGATTACAAAGCATTGAATATAATTTTAGAATCAATCAAGTGAATTTTGCTGAAACTATTAAAAGAAATGCTGATGTAGATTCATAAAGGTTTGTTTACTAACACCTGAAACAGTTCAGTGCCTGGGGAGAACAGACCTCACCAGTCTAAGGTATGAAGGGGTCCGCTACTTTTGTTTATCAGTGTTTTTCCTTTTTTGACAGATGAAAATCCAGCAGATTAACAGGGACTTGAATAGGGTGAACTCAGTATTCAAAGCAGGTAAATGTCAAACACATTTCTTTCTACTGACACCTTTCTTAAGATACTGATAATTTGTTTGTAATTAACATAAATACTTTAATTATCTTATTTCATGTGATGTTTTACTAAACAAGTACTGTATAAGATTTATTATTTTACACTTATGGAAAACTTCAAGGTAGGAGTGATGCAGCCTATTTTATTGAATATATATGTGGGGGGGTGGATTACATGATTACCTGGTCGAGCATAAAAGGTCAAGGGGAAGAAGACGGGACTTGAGGAACAAATTTTGTGTGATTAACAAAGTAAATCTATTATTATGAAATTAAGAACTATGGATACAATTATGTATACTTTTACTGAGTATTAAACCATTTAAGTTAGGGGATATGTCCTCTGATTCTATAGAAAAATCTTTTGAAAACCATCTTTTGAAAGGGTTTGTGAAGACAGCTAGTCATTGATATAGGACAAAAAGCATTAGGGGATCTTGCCCTTGGTTTTGACACAACACTGTTTGTCCATGAATGTGGACAGTTGACTTGTGTTAAGATTCGTGGGTTGCCAACAATGTGACACTGTCCTCACCGGGGACAGTAGATCTTCACCTGATGGGAGCAGCATTGAGCTCCTCTGGTATGTGGAACATTACACTTGTCATTTTATTTGTCTAGATTCTCATAAAGTGAATAAGATCATTTCTTTGTATATTTCCTACAGAAAAGCTCTAGTGTTTTTTTGGGTATCATATAATAGCTAATAGCATGATTCTAATTTGTTATCAGCTCTTTCGCTTGATGCAGTCGGCTTGAATAGATCATTCTACTTTTTTCTATGATTGTATTTATATCTCCAGTCTTTGTATAAGGGAGTATGGGAGTATGCCAATTCAGACATTTCCTTAGTTTATTCTTACATTTGAGCATTATAGCAAGAGAAGTCTTAAACAATTTAACCCTTAAGCTGTTTTTTATGCAAACTTGATAAATGTTCATCGAAGTACTGATATAGTCTATTGAAGACAATAAGAATGGTTACTATGAGATCATCATTGTAACTTTGTACATTGTCATAAGAACTTGGTTTCATATTTGTGCTTTCCTAATAGCCTTCATCAGATCAGTTTACTACAGTACCAAACAGTGTGGGGGTAACCACAAGAAGGTTTGCGAAGTTTAGTTTGTAATTAGGCATAAAATTAATGACTACTCCAGAGCTCTGTGTTATGTATGGCAAGATTAAACCAATGCTCTTCGTAACACTCCTGGGGTTTTCATACTCAAAATTTCATATGATATAAATTATCGCTTTAGGGTTTTCCTACACAAAATTGTGTATGAAGTAAAAATTTAAAATAGAATACAGTAGCTTTGTTTGTGTATGAATGCTAGATACACAAGTTGCACATTTGACAATTTTGGCACAATCCAGCAACTCTATAGACTGCTCTCCTAGGTTAGGTTGCCACACCAGTCTCTCTTTCTGTTTCAACAATGCAGGACATAAACTTGACCCACATTTTCCATGCATTTTCCCACAACTTGTGGTGATTTCTCGTTCATCACTATAATTTCATTTATTCATAACAGTTTTGTGAAAGTTGTGAACCATGCCTTGTGTTGCTGGCAAAATTAGAGAGGTGGGAATATGTAAAAAGTGCACGGAGGTTGCACCACGTGGTGATAGTATGGTGCCCCCGATGCCTACTAGTTATGCTTACGTGTAGAAATAATTAGTTTATTGTGTTTACTCATAAAAAACTGTTTGTAGTTTATTTACTTACAATCCTAATGCAACAAATCCCATATTTTTATCTCAGATAACAAGCTTTCTATGACTCATTTAGTACAATTATCTCTCGCATGGTGCAGTGAGGTGAGTAACAGGCCAGACCCTGAGTGACCTGCGGGAGAGCACCTACCTTAACCCAGGAGTGTTAAGAGCTCCTTTGGTTTTTTGCTGGAGTGCCCTTACCAATAATTAGGATATCATGGCTCTTCTCTGGTAATGAGATGGGTCATGTTCCACCTGTGTTGATGAGAGGGTATCTTAATTTATTTTTGTCTGGCATTTGGGTCCTCAGTTAGGATGGTAGGTTCGGTATGTACAGTTCCGCTCAGAATTTCATTATACATCGGGGATGTGTTCAAAGAAACTCGACTTATAGTGAAAAGTTTTATAATGAGGATTGTATTAAGTCCCCATAAGAATTAATGTAATTAGAGGTATGTGCATTCCAACATGTAGAGTAATGCCCCATGAAATCTCAGGATGTGATCTTGGAGAGAAAATTTTCAGCAAATCTGCTTACAATGGGATCATTATAGCATACTGAATAGTATTTAATATGGAGATAAGTTCCTGACAACATTATTTATTGCATTTGAGATGGTGAGTGCTGGCAACATTATTAGGGAGAGTGTGAATGATTGGCTGTTACTGCTCTGTAAACAAGAGACCAGGAGTATAATATTACACAATAACTCACCTGGGGTTGGATGTGGGATTTGGGGGGAAATTTTATTAGTTTGCAATAATGTTTTATTAACCCGGCACCAAATGAACCTAAATTATATTGAAATTTTGATGAAATAGCATACTGCCGATAAAGGGATCACAGGATAACAAGCGTGGAAGAGAGATGTCCCCTCAGTCCAACCAGCCACCTCCTATCCCTGCCTATGCACCCTGCTTTGGTTTTATGTATCATCCCATTTTTTTACATTCACACTGAATAAGGTTTTCTAAGCTTTCATTTTTAGGTGTTGGAACACGTGTGTGATATAACTGTCTGCGGTGAGGTGTAATATCTGCTTTATCCGGAACCCCTCTTAGCCGTAACATTACAATAGCTGGAATTGAAATTTGCTTATAAATTTTCAGAACATTCTGAGAGATTGCATCTCTCTTAGGGATTATGGGGAAACTATTGTCGTGGCGCTCGACATCTCCAAAGCATTTGACAGGGTATGGCACAAGTCTTTGCTTTCTAAAAGTTAAGTAGTGAGAAACGATAGATATGAGTTGTGTTGTCAAAGTAAGAGAAACAAACGAGACCCTGCAATTGTGTGTAAATGAGGCACAAAGTCAGATCAGCAACCTGGGACTTGGTCACAATTTTTGTGATGCCATATGGCAGCAGGGTTTACCATTAGACAACACATTATGTTTCCAATATCTTCCCAGGCGGTAGTACCTCCCTGTTTGATAGCTGCCTACTTCCTACTACCTTGGGGTTAGGTTAGGTTTCTCTCCCCCATATTCTCTAATTTCTAGCTTCCTTGAAAACCAATCCATGGCATTTGTTGTTGAGGGATCGATCTCTTGCTCGTTCTTTACCAATAGTGGTGTTCCACACGGTTCTGTTCTTTCACCTCTTCTCTTCTTTTTATCAACGATTTACTTCACACTACTACTAAAGCTGCCTCCCGAAAGCTGGGAATGTTGTACAGATGCCATAGCTACTTCACTCCTGAGCAGTTGCTTTAAGGGATTCATTCATCCTAACTTGGAGTACTGCTCTCATATCTGGGGTGGCTCTTCTTCTGTCCCAACTGGTAGATAGGGTGGAATCAAAGGCATTTTGTCTTACTAACTCTCCTCCTTTAGTTGATAATCTTTCTTCCCTTTCTCTTCGCCGCAATGTTGCTTCACTCTCTCTTTTTTACAGGTACTTTAACGGGCAATGTTCGGTGGATTTGGCATCCTGTGTACCGCCGGCAAGGCTATAAGCTCCTCAGAAAATATTTTGGAATGTGTCCACTATTATGGGCATTTTGAGGCCATTTTGAAGCCATATGCACTTGATATTAGGAGATATTCAGAAGTCAATAGTAATTACTTCCTATTATACAAAAATGCCTGAGTACAATACTGCATTAAAGAAAAAGTATTGGAAATTTCTGATGAAAAGGGGGTCCTGACCCCCAGGACCCCCTGGGATCTGCCTCTGCTCCCTCCACCCCTGCAAAGGGCTCCTCTCACCCTGTGCTTGTCACCGACTCCTGCCTCTCACTCATTTTGTCATTCATTATACAATATTGTTTATTTGTTAATCATTAATTAGTAAAGTTAAATTACTGTAATAATCTGTGCTTATTAACACTCTTGGGATCGCCTGAAATTTTTTTAACGAGCCTGTCACTCGCCCTGCTTGGAGCCTGCAGAATGATCAGAAATCGTGGAGAAGATATATTTTTCCCGAGCACTATTCGTGTTAAGGTATTGTTAAATGGTTTATTCAAATGATGCCTTCCTATGTAAAAAAAATATGGCTGGGAAATCACTTTAAACTCTTTAAAATAGAAATAATAAATAAATAAAGCCATTTGACGAGTATAAGTGAAAAGTGAGGATTTACTGTTGATTTATTTTCATGCTGTACCCACATCATTGCAACAGTCAGTATAAAATGCACATGACAAATAGGATCTCGTCGGGACTACCTTGTCAAGATGGGTAGTGGCTGCATCCTGTTGGAGGAACAGGAAGTTCCTCCGTCCCCATCATACGTTGGTGCCAGAGAGCGTCTTGGAATCTACATCCGAGGCGAGGGCTCCACCGGAAGCAGACATCCGGAGTCCTGCACCGTGCCCACAGCGACTGGAGATGTGATGGGATTCTCAGACTTATTGCGATGAGATGTAAAGATGAATCCAGACATCGTGGTTCCTCAAGTCGACCCCAATGTCTTGGGGGAGGTGTGTGGTGTTTATATAATGCTAACGAGCCGAGCGAGTGGCGTGATTGACGTGTGCATAAGTGCTGCCACCTAGCGGTGTGAGTGAAGTTGGATGTCTGAGTATAGTTATAGGACATAGCACGAGGTTTCGTGATCATATGTATTACCCTGTGAGACAGATTATTTCCTGCTGCACCATTGTACAGACTTCTCCCAGTATCTGTGAAGGCTGTGTTTCATTGAGCCATCAGGAACCAAGTAAAACTTGAACACCAGTGTGTGGGTGGCAAAGGGCATTGTCTAACAACAGGAGGCACTTTTTAGACAGGTTGTTAGCTGCTGTGTACCTTGCTATGAATGGTGACATATATAATTATATATGAAATCGTGAAAGATTAATTTAGTCAACCAGGCCTTTGGTGTTGACTTTTAATAGATTGGCAGGCTAGATTTATGGATTTTTTCAGACCCCTGGGTTTCTCAGAATGGTACACAAGGAGCGGCTTCAGTTTGGTGACATGGTTGTTGGTGGCCCAGTTTTGGAGACTGTTAAATAAATCCTGGAGGGCGGTGTAGTGTGTGTGCGCGCGCGCTCCGGTGGTCCCTCGGTTAACGAACGGTTCGATTAATGAAATTTCGGTTAACGAATTAGCTCCCAAAAAGGATCTTCAATTCGGTTAACGAATAAAACTTCGATTAACGAAATTCTTACGACAAACGCTTTTCGTTGTGAGCATCAGCTGATCGGCTAGTCCGCCAATACAGTAATCTGTTCTATGTTTTCATATGTTTCCAATGGAGTAAATATCAAGAAGGTTGTGTTCTTGAATATTTTTGCATTTTGTATGTTAAAATTATTGGTCATACTAAAATTTAGCCATCCCAGCTCTGTCTACATAAAGTTTTTCAACTATTATTTTTGGCTCGATATATGTAACTTTATTCATTTATTGAAACTCATTTACATGCACACACTGTCCTAAGGGCAAAGCTGTACTGTACATGCAATCAAAATAATGTACAAAATGATTACTAAAATTTTTGTCTACTGCAAATTACAGTAATACCCCGCTTTACGCCGTTCTACATTTACGCGGTACCTCGCCAGAACCGGACTTTCACTTTATGCGGTGCATCTACTCATATACACGGGAAGCGGCGCGGGCAGGATGCGCACAAGGTCGCCCAGTCATCAAAACATTACCGAGTTCTTCACCCACCACAGCCTGCCCAAGTCAGTGATAGTGAGGATATGGACTTATATGGACTTTGAGGGGTTTGACAAAGAGGCCCTGCAAGCCTCTGTGGTGGATAGTGATACAATTGATACAATTGATACAGGTGAGGGCCAATAATCTGCCCTCTGCCTCGCAACCAACCCTCCATCCCCGTGTGCCCAGCCATCTTTTCTACTAATGTAAGTGTTAAAAAACCTAATATTATTGATATTTCTCTTAATTATTAATTGTGTGTGCATACCATCATAAAATTAAGATGTTATTTTTACTACAACATAGGTATTGTGTCTGAAAAAGTGGAGTTTGGGGGTCTGGCCAGTCTCTATTGGAATTAATCCCATATGTTCTGTTGTTCACTTTACGCGGTTTTCACTTTCCGCGGTACCCCATGGGTTCAATTGACCGCGTAAATCGGGGTACTACTGTATAGGTTGTTTACATTCAAATTAATCACTATCTTATAAGAATTCCAGCAATGCAAATTATATTCTCCCCAGTCACTTCTATGAAATTTTATGAGCAAAAAACAAAAACTCAATCTAAAGGACATAAATAAATAAATGTCAAACATGTCACTGCCACCTCCCCTACCTTCCCCCCCTCCCAGCAAGGGTTTGGTGGTTATACTGTACAGTAGGCTTTTAAGTTTTTATCTTATATAATATCACAGACAAAAGTTAGGAGAATATAATTTGCCTTGCTGGAATCCTTGCAAGACAGTGAATAATTTGAATATAAACGTCATATATTTTGCACAAGAGATACAAATTTTAGTACAGTAGTCCCTCGGTTAATGAACACAATTCGTTCCAGAAGGTCGCTTGTTAACCGAAAATTTCGTTAACCGAATCCATTGTTTCAATGGGATATTGGGTAATTGGTTCCAGCTCACAGAAAAGTACATACAAAGTAAAGAAAAATGCAGTGAAGTACAGTCGGCCCTTAACATACGCGTGGGTTACGTAACAGAGATACCCGTGAATGTTAAAAATCTGTGTACTTTTGCTGCCTCCTCCCCCTAAAAAAAACCTGGCTCCCCATGTCCTTATTTACCATATATACCTATGTGTAGTTCGAGTTTTTAAGACCAAATTATTTGGCAAAAAATTGGGGGTCGACCTCTAAACGGGTAATAGTTTCATTAGGTTGAAAAATATTAACCAGTAACTACCAGTAAACAATGGAAACGACGCACCACCAGCTGTGAGTGTCGGTACAGTTGCCAGGGCAGATCTCTCGCGTCATCATAGCAAGCCCAAAGTAGCCAAATGCATGGTATGGTATGCACAGGACGATGTAAAACATAAAGTATTAATTGTTTAAAGTTTATTCAATTTCAATTGTTTATTCCTTGATAGAGGAAGCGGGATCCTAGTGCTGTCACTAGGTACCCCTGTACAATGACACCAGAAGCAGGTTGTAGATTCCACGAAGCTCCTCGGCGTCACCATAGACAACAAACTAAATTGGAAACCACATGTCAGTGAAGTTATCAAATCCTCCAGTTTCCGTCTCCACCTCTTACGCCGACTCAAGTCCCTCGGAGTTCCTGCACACGAGCTCCTCAGTGTTTACACAACATTCATACTTCCCAAGCTCACCTATGCCTCCCCCACCTGGTCTTCCTCCCTAAATGCCACAGCGTAAACACCTAGAAAAAGTGCAAAAGAGGGCATGCAAGATTATTCTCTCCTTCCTACTCCACATATCAAGAAGCGCTCAACACACTGACCCTTTCGACTCTCACTGACCATCACCACGACCTCATCTGCAAATTTGGTAAGAAGCTTCTACACCATCCCGACACCGGCTCCTACTACCACCTGAGATCCCTAGTCCGAGAATTGCTGTTCGACACCACAACCGCATCCAGCCCATACGTGCACGAACTGATCGCTATAAGAACAGCCCAGTCCCAACCATTGTAAAAATTATCAATAACTTGTAATAAATCAGTGTATTCACTCCCAGTAAACACTACTCCTTGCACTGTCACTATGTTGAAATGAACTGTAGTTTGAGCTTTTCCCCATTATTATATGTCTTATTTGTGTCACTCATGTTACTTGTATATTATTTGTAATTCGTAACCCATTCCCCAAATATGTAACTGTATATTTTCAGCCTTCTGGCTGCCAAGCTCTTTCAATAAACCGTTAATTATTATTATTATTATTATTATTACAAGTATATACAGTATAAATATTATAAAGGGGCTTACTAAAGCCTAAGGAAGGAAATTTATTCCTTTTACACATAATCAATTACAAAATATCTGGCCAGTATGGGAAGGATCATCGTGTCTCCGTTACTGGGTCGTGGAGTGGTGGTCCAGCAGGCGTCACGGAAGCGTTGTGTGTGTGGGGACATCTTAGGAGGTAGTGGATAAGGGTGCTGCTGTCGGATCTTCTGCATAATGCACAAGAGCGTTGCTCAGGGGATGCGGGGATACCAATCTCCAAAGCAAAGTCATACCCAATGATGATACGGGCAGCAATCACGTCCCCTTTACGCGACCCTTTCCCGTAGGCGTACGAGAGGTCAGGAAGTTTACGGAGGACATCGTACCAGGTGGGCGGGGAGTCCAGGGGGATGGCTGCTTCCCGAGCTTCTCTCTGTTTGCAGCTAAAGTTTATTTATAGATACTGTACATAAATTTTTGTTCATTACATTTGTAACATCAGTCTTTGTTAATTAAATTTGAAACAAAAGAAAACTACGCTACCGTATTTCTAAATACCTGGTATTTTCTTTAAAATATTACATCACAAGTATATTTTACCTTAACTGTGACTGGATGAATATATTCTCGGAAATAAATATGGAAATGTAATATTTTTGCTGAAATGACGTACATGTTACAGTGGAAAGTGGGATAAACTCATGACGAAAACAGTGACTTTCGCTTTCTTTCGTTGTTCAAAAGATTTTACCGTGGAACAAACCTGTACTGTACATGTAATAAATGATTATGGTGCTTAAATTGTTATGTCTATTGCAGATATAGATTGTTTATACAGGTATTCAAATAAATCACTATCTTACAAGAATCCCAGCAATGTAAGTTATATTCACCCAGGTTGTTTGGGTGGCAAATTATGAGAAGAGCTTAGTTACTCTTAAGTAATGATAAATAAACACGTAGGCCTTCAGCGCCAACTGTCACATCTTATGTCAAATAAATAAACAAACACCACACTGTCACCTCTCCCCCCCAAGCTCGCTGGCTACAAAAGATTGGTGATAACTTTATTCTTTGAGGCGTTTATTTTATATAATATCACAGACTAAAGTTAGGAGAATATAATTTGCATTGCTGGAATCCTTGCAAGACAGTGAATAATTTGAATATAAACGTCATATATTTTGCACAAGAGATACAAATTTTAGTACAGTAGTCCCTCGGTTAATGAACACAATTCGTTCCAGAAGGTCGCTTGTTAACCGAAAATTTCGTTAACCGAATCCATTGTTTCAATGGGATATTGGGCAATTGGTTCCAGCTCACAGAAAAGTACATACAAAGTAAAGAAAAATGCAGTGAAGTACAGTCGGCCCTTAACATACGCGTGGGTTAGGTAACAGAGATACCCGTGAATGTTAAAAATCCGTGTACTATTGCTACCCCCCCCCAAAAAACAAAAACCTGGCCCCCCATGTCCTTATTTACCGTATATACCTATGTGTAGTTTGAGTTTTTAAGACCAAATTATTTGGCAAAAAATTGGGGGTCGACCTCTAAACGGGTAATAGTTTCGTTAGGTTGAAAAATATTTACCAGTAACTACCAGTAAACAATGGAAACGACGCACCACCAGCTGTGAGTGTCGGTACAGTTGCCAGGGCAGATCTCTTGCGTCATCATAGCAAGCCCAAACTAGCCAAATGCATGGTATGGTATGCACAGGACGATGTAAAACATAAAGTATTCATTGTTTAAAGTTTATTCAATTTCAATTGTTTATTCCTTGATAGAGGAAGCGGGATCCTAGTGCTGTCACTAGGTACCCCTGTACAATGACACCAGAAGCATCTGGCAAGTGTGACAATTATATACAGTATAAATATTATAAAGGGGCTTACTAAAGCCTAAGGAAGGAAATTTATTCCTTTAACACATAATCAATATTATTTACAAAATATCTGGCCAGTATGGGAAGGATCATCGTGTCTCCGTCAGTGGGTCATGGAGTGGTGTTCCAGCAGGCGTCACGGAAGCGTTGTGTGTGGGGACATCTTTGGAGGTAGTGGATAAGGGTGCTGCTGTCGGATCTTCTGCATAATGCACAAGAGCGTTGCTCAGGGGATGCGGGGATACCAATCTCCCAAGCAAAGTCATACCCAATGATGATACGGGCAGCAATCACGTCCCCTTTCCGCGACCCTTTCCCGTAGACGTACGAGAGGTCAGGAAGTTTACGGAGGACATCGTACCAGGTGGGCGGGGAGTCCAGGGGGATGGCTGCTTCCCAAGCTTCTCTCTGTTTGCAGCTAAAGTTTATTTATAGATACTGTACATAAATTTTTGTTCATTACATTTGTAACATCAATCTTTGTTAATTAAATTTGAAACAAAAGAAAACTACGATACCGTATTTCTAAATACCTGGTATTTTCTTTAAAATATTACATCACAAGTGTATTTTACCTTAACTGTGACTGGATGAATATATTCTCAGAAATAAATGGAAATGCAATATTTTTGCTGAAATGACGTACATGTTACAGTGGAAAGTGGGATAAAATCATGACGAAAACAATGACTTTCGCTTTCTTTCGTTGTTCAAAAGATTTTACCGTGGAACAAACCTGTACTGTACATGTAATAAATGATTACGGTGCTTAAATTGTTATGGTAAACAATTTGCCTTCGGCACTCGTGTTTCATGCACGGCGAGCCTCAGTTTATAGGACGTAGAGCATTTTTATTGAAGGTTTTGTTGTTCCAATACCTTGAAAAACTTGGGTCGACCTATAAACAAGGAATATCATAAATTAACTATGTTTTGGTAAAAATATCAGGGTTGACCTACAATGCTGATGTCAACACAAGCGTTGTTACAGCGAGACTGACTGAGTGAGGGAGCGCGGGGGTGGCGTGACGTGTGTGGGGTGGCGGGCGGTGTGCGGTGCCACGAGCGATTTGAATGTACTTCAATTACTTCAATGTACAGAATATTCCTCCGGCGGGGCAATCCGTGTCTTTGCGAATCCATATACCGTATATCTCGGCCTATAAGACGACCCCAAAAATGTTCATATATATATATATATATATATATATATATATATATATATATATATATATATATATATATATATATATATATATATATATATATATATATATATATATATATATATATATATATATATATATATATATATATATATACAGTATTACCCCGCCTAACGCGGTTTCACTTAACGCGTTTTTCATATACGCCGTGCCTCGCCAGAGCTGAACTTTCACTTAACACGGATTTTTTCCACATACTGTACGCGGTGAGTGTCCGGCTGGAGACGCTATTTTTAGATTTGCCCCACCCTGCCTGACTGCCTGTTTTAGCTCATAAAATTCATACAAATTACCCGGCCAGAATATAATTTACATTGCTGGAATTCTTATAATTTGGTGATCATTTTTAATATAAACATCATATTTTTGCATTAGACATACAAATTTTAGATAAAAATTTTTCTCAAATTAACTATGTTATCTTTTGTGCAAAATATATGACATTTATATTCAAAATATTCCTGGTCTTACAAGGAATCCAGCAATGTCAATTATATTATCCTAACTTTAGTTTGAGGTATTATTTATTAAAATTTAGTGGTTATCCCACACATCTCCTTGGGACGGTTGGTGGGGGTGGGGGGGAGGGAGGGACCGACCGACCATCTGTTACCCAGTGAAGAATTATTTTTTTTTTAACTGAAGATATTTGTTTTAGCTCATAGTATTCATACAAATTATCCGGTCTGAATATAATTTACATTGCTGGAATTCTTATAATTTGATGATCATTTTGAATATAAACATCATATTTTTGCATTAGACATACAAATTTTAGATAAAAATTTTTCTCAAATTAACTATGTTATCTTTTGTGCAAAATATATGACATTTATATTCAAAATATTCCTGGTCTTACAAGGAATCCAGCAATGTCAATTATATTATCCTAACTTTAATCTGAGGTATTATTTAATACTAAATGTTAAAAACCCTGGAAGGGAGGATTGGTGGGGGGTGGGGGGGAGGGTTGGGACTGACCGCGCGGTTGGAAGAGGGGGGGAGGCAAGGTGGGGTACTTTGATTGACAGATAGTGTTGTGAAGATTATTATTTTTTTTATTAACTGAAGATATTTGTTTTAGCTCATAAAATTCATACAAATTACCCGGTCAGAATATAATTTACATTGCTGGAATTCTTATAATTTGGTGATCATTTTGAATATAAACATCATATATTTTTCATTAAACATACAAATTTTAGATAAAATTTTTTCTCTAGGTAACTATGTTATCTTTTGTGCAAAATATATGACATTTATATTCAAAATATTCCTGGTCTTACAAGGAATCCAGCAATGTCAATTGTATTATCCTAACTTTAGTTTGAGGTATTATTTATTAAAATTTAGTGGTTTTCCCCCAAAAATTTCTCTGAGAGGGAAGAGCCAGCGAGTGTAGTGTGAGAGAGGGAGGGAGTTGAGTCCATTATTTGAATGGACATTAACTTGGCGACTGTATTTCTCTTAAGTATTAATTGTGTGCATGTACCATCATAAAATTAAGATGTTATTTTTACTACAACATAGGTATGTGCCTTCAAAAAGTGGAGTTTGGGGGTCGGGCCGGTTTCTATTGGAATTAATCCCATATGTTCTGTTGTTCATAGATTTCAACAACCCCCAAAATAACTATATAAATATATATATATATATATAATTATATATATATATATATATATATATATATATATATATATATACAATTTGTACTCACTTACTGCTTCAATTGAACCTAGAAGTCCCGTGAAACGCAAAGAACAACAAGATTAAACCAGAAACCGCCCGACAACCTTTGAAGGCACATACCTATGTTAGAAAATAACATCTTAATTTTATGATGGTACATACACAATACTAAGAGAGAGAAAATACAGTCGCCAAGTTAATGTCCAATTCAAATAATGAACTCCCCTCTCACACTACACAGCCGGCTAACAGATGGTGGTTGGTCCCTCCTCACACCCCCACCCAACCGCGTCCCAAGGAGATGTGGGGAAACACTCAAACTAAAAGTTAGGAAAATATAATTGACATTTCGGATTCCTTGTAAGACCAGGAATATTTTGAATATAAATGTCATATATTTTGGACAAAAAGATAACATAGTTACCTAGAAAATTTTTATCAAAAATTGTAAGTTTAAAAGCAAAATATATGATGTTTATATTCAAAATGATCACCAAATATAAATTCCAGCAATGTAAATATATTCGACCGGAAGAATTGTATGAATTTATATCCAGACTAAAAAAAATAACTACGACAC
The DNA here is from genome assembly GCF_018991925.1 of Homarus americanus. Taxonomy (NCBI): domain Eukaryota; kingdom Metazoa; phylum Arthropoda; class Malacostraca; order Decapoda; family Nephropidae; genus Homarus; species Homarus americanus. The sequence continues at coordinate 10,652,867 of NW_024748502.1, read as the reverse complement.
TATCTGTCAATCAAAGTACCCACCTTGCCTCCCCCTTCCAACGCCGGTCAGTCCCAACCTCCCCACCCCCATCCTCCCTTCCAGAGTTTTTAACATTTAGTATTAAATAATACCTCAGATTAAAGTTAGGATAATATAATTGACATTGCTGGATTCCTTGTAAGACCAGGATATTCTGAATATAAATGTCATATATTTTGGACAAAAGAATACCATAGTTACCTAGAGAAAAATTTATATCTAAAATTGTAAGTTTAAAGCAAAATATATGATGTTTATATTCAAAATGATCACCAAATTATAAGAATTCCAGCAATGTAAATTATATTCTGCCTGGTAATTTGTATGAATTTTATGAGCTAAAACAGGCAGTCAGGCAGGGTGGCGGTGGGAATCTAAAAATAGCGTCTGGACACTCACGTATATGTGGAAAAATTAGCGTTAAGTGAAAGTTCAGCTTTGGCAAGGCACCGCGTATATCACGAAAGCAGCGTTAAGTGAAACAGCGTTAGGGAGTAAAACTGTGTGTATATATATATATATATATATATATATATATATATATATATATATATATATATATATATATATATATATATATATATATATATATATATATATATATATATATATATATATATATAAAAAAAATATATATATATATATATATATATATATATATATATATATATATATATATATATATATATATATATACACACATGCAAGTAAATCACAGCAGGTCCGTGATCTAGGTATATGCTGATAACCACAAGGAAAGAATAAAACACGAAGTTCCCAAGCGCACCGTGTAATTCATCTTCAGGGGTGAGTACAGACTAGAGAGAAATACAAACCCAAAGGTGTATATATACAGAGGAGGGTGAGACCAGGTCCCAATGGTCAGGTATTGGTAATGACCTACTAATCTTTAAATAGCACACACGGTTGGTGGTCAGATCAGATGGTCAGGTGACCGGCCTTCTCACCTGGTTACAAATCTTCTTAATTACAAAAGTGTCCAGCTTGTACATGCCGTTACTCAAATTCATGTTGAATGCTTGGTATGTTTAATAAGACTAGATTCTATGATGTTCCTACTATCAATTGAATTACATGGTAATATTGAGGAGGCATTATCCCAGTCAATGCAATGCTTGTTATCCCTCAAATGAACAAACAGAGCATTGGATTCATGGCTTGTCCTAACACTGTATTTGTTTTGTTTAATTCTAGTTGCAAGATCTTTACCTGTCTGGCCTAAGTAAAACATATTCATAGCAGGCGTGTCAGACCGCCATGTTCGATAGCCCTGGCGCGCAAGTGAGCTCACAAGTAATTATTTTGTCTTGAGAAGCACCTGGTTGTGAAAATACTTGATCACAGAAGCACCTGTAGACTTTGTGATCTTCATGTGCCTTCCTTTTATCTTGTCCTTCTTTATCGTCTGATCGTAGATCTGCTCACACCATGCTGGCGCACAAATCGAACCTATCTTGTTCCTTTTTCTCTAACTCTGAATGATCTTTGCACTTCACCGTAGCTTACGGGAATCTACGGTCTTCTTGGGCGAAGTGCTGGGTCCAGGCATGGTGCTGCTCTCTGGGGTGTTGACCGCGCAGCCATTTTTACAGAAACAATGATGCACGTATTGCGCGGTGCCTGAGGGATGAAACTGCTGGCCAGGCTGAAAGCGCCGTCTTTCCTCCCTCCCTCCTCCTCCCGGTGGGACACGTCATATTTCTTTTAAAACCAATTACAGCTAGCATGGAGGGAGGTAGGGATGCATGGCCAATCACAGTCTGATACGCCATAAGGACGCTGCGATAAATGCCAAACAGACATGCACTGCGCAACTCACCGCAGACGTGCTTGGCGAGGCGGGAGGAGGGAGAGGCGAGCAGGCGGGTGGGGCGATTCTAAAAATAGCGCTTTGCGCCGGACACTTCGCAATGGGTTACATGCACCGCGGATTGTGAGCATCCTGTTCCGCAGGGCAATCACAGAATCATGGAAATGCGGAATGGGACCAGAAGTAGAGGGTTGACTGTGGCGGATAATTGAAGAAGCAGAAGAGACAGGGCTGGTGGGGCATCAATGTCGCTTTCTTCAGACAGGGTTTATGTGTTGTGAAATCTGCTGGTTGAAGGTATTGGATCATCTTGAGGGGAGTGAAGAAGCAGCACTGGTGGGGCGGAGAGAAAGCACTGGGGGACACTTCGAACAGATGTCCAATTTAGACTGCACAGCTTGCTTTTTTTTCTTTTCATTATAAATTTCTCTGAAGTGTTAGGGTGCATCTTGGATCGTTTCTGTCAACTTGGCATAACGCCTCATAATTTTGATCCATGTCAAACATTTGCATTGCTTTATTAATTGTAGCAAATGCCTCTTGCCATTTAAGGTTTCACTGAAACTCATGGGGGTGCAGGTTTCTACATTTTGTCTCTTCTTCCTCTGCAATTTTCTGCATCTAGTTCAATAAGATCCTCGTCATTGAGCCTTTCACACTTTCAACCAACTGTCCAACATCTTCTAAAGATCATCAATTTCTACCCAGCTGTTTACCTAACTCCACTATCTTGTTACTAATATCCATAAAATAATCCCATTAATAAATCCTTTGAAACTGTGCACATATCTTTCAGATTTTCCATATTCCATTCATGCAATGTTTTGTAACTGGATCCCATGCCATGTACTAATGTTCTTATATACGACAAAATGTTGTACTCCTTCCAAACTGTCTGAGCGCTTCTCATCTTCAGTAGCAACAGCCTGAAAGCAGTCGTATGTAGTTGTTACCTTTTAAAGGCAGCAATAGCACCTTGATCCACATGTATGATGGATAGAGGAAATAGGTGGAAATGTACACTACCAACATTAGGGTGCATGTCAGTCTAGGTGTGTGGGTGTCCCTGAGCATTATCCAAAAATCTGAGTGAATCCATGACAAAGACAATACCTTGGCTCTGGAATGAAACAAGTCAGAACCAATCCTCAAACAGTACTAGGTCATCCAGGCCTTCTTGTTACTGTGATAAAAACACTGGCACTGTGTGCTTGCTTGACATGTTTAAAAGCCCTAGTCTCTGAATGATAGATCATGAAGGGCTTTCGCTGAAACCAGCAACATTCCCCCAACAGAAGTGTAATTTCTGTCCTGGATGTCGAATCCGCATTGTTTTTAAGTTTCTTGTGGGATGTGTGTGTATGTCACAGGCATGCCTACAATAATCCAGTCTATCCATATTGAAACATTTGGGTTTTGGTGTACCAATTCTCCATGTAATCACATCGCCTAACTCCTCCTAAAAGCTGCCGGCAGGCACCAACATCGCACCAGCTGCCTCTGTACCTCCTTCTAACGCTGTGTGGACTAGCCGCTTTTTAAATCTATCAAACCACCCATGACTTCCTGTAAAGGTTTGATCATACCTATCTCCTGCTCAAGTTCTTCAGGGCTTTGCAACAGGCTTCTTTGCTTTTATTTGTATGTTAAAGTTTAAGGCACGCCTAGTATCTGGTCTTCATCCATATCACCAATAATTTTTCCATATCGTGAATAGGACCTTGTTTCTTTTGATATTATAGTTCCTTCTTTTATAGGTGTTGTTCCTTTCACTATCACTTAACACGCTCCTTGTCCCTTCAAGAATAGTGGATATAGTCGAGTGTGAAACCTCAGGTCGCGGAGATTGCTGCTACTTTGTTTTTCCATTCTTACACTAAAACATTATCTTCGCCCATCTCAAAAGTAATTGCCTGTCTCTTCCTTGAGCACCACCAGCACTCTCACTTTTACGCCTAAATATAAAGTCAATCAAATACTTATAAAACGAAAAGTCTGCTAAAAAGCGACAGTATGGTATACGTTAGCCAAACGACAAACAAAAGCGCCCATCATAGAATAATGAGAAGCTAATTCGAGACGAGACCTCTCTCAATTCGCCAGTATGAAACGCTTCGTATAGAAATGCATGTCATTCATAAATATTTTGGTCACGACTGTTTTAGTCAGAGCAAAGCATATGGACATACTAAAAGAAGTTTTTGAATCCCATGAGTAAATGAAGTCGGGGTCTAGCTCGTTTAAGGAACTCAATCCGTTCCAGAAGGTCGTTCGTTAACCGAAACCATTGTTTCACTGGGTTTTTGGGTAATTGGTTCCAGCTCACCGAAAATTTCCTAAATTCAACAAAAATGGTAGAAAAGTTCACTTACTTTGAGGTGTGTATGTAGAAGGCTCCTGGATAATGATGATGATGATGGGAATTAGAATGGGGGTGGAGGAGAAGGAAGAAGAGAAGGCATTGGGGTGGAAGAGAAGTCACCCCATGGCACCATTTCACCCATAAAATTTTAGTTCTCTTGGTGTAATTCAAGATTATTTTCTTTAAATCAACACTGCACTGCATTATATATTGTCAATATGTAAAATAAATTTCAAAATGACCAATAATTTGCTTGGAAACACAGAAAAAAAGCGTTTAGTTGAAGAGAGTCTCAAGCAAGATGTTACCTTACAGTTTTTATCTTATATAATATCTCAGACTAAAGTTAGGAGATTATAATTTGCATTGCTGGAATCCTTGCAAGACAGCCAATAATTTGAATATAAACGTCATATATTTTGCTCAAGAGATAAAAATTTTTGTACATTAGTGTACAGTACTGTAGTACATTTTATAAAAAAGTTTTTCAACTGTATTTTTGGGTAGATTTACATAGATTTCTTAGTGCAAAGCTGGAGTGCACATGTACTAATTTGATTACGGTACTAAAATTGTTTTGTCTAGTGCAAATTATAGCATGTTTATATTCAAATTAATCAGTATGTTACAAGAATCCCAGCTATGTTAATTATATTCACCCAGGTCATTTCACTGGCTTTTTATAAGAGAGAAGCTTAGTCACCTAAGAACTGATAAATATACACGCGTTAGACCTGGGCCTGTGCCAACTGTCAAACGTACTACCTCCCCTCCCCCCACGCCCCATCGCTTGCTCCCTCCCTCTCTCTCCCCCATCTGCTTGGCGTTGCTGGAATCCTTGTAAAACAGTGAATAATTTTAATATAAACGTCATGTATTTTGCACAAGAGATAAAAATTAATCACCTGTATCACATTACAGTAGTGATTTAAGAGTAAAAGTGTATATGTACGTATATAGTATTCCACATACACATAAGTATAAATAAAAAGTTTATGTGATGATCGGACAACTTCCATTTCAGTTAACGTCAAGTTTCCAAGAACGTATCTAGGACGTTATCCGGCGCATGACTGTGTGTGTGTGTGTGTGTGTGTATGTATGTATGTATGTATGTATGTATGTATGTATATATATATATATATATATATATATATATATATATATATATATATATATATATATATATATATATATATATATATATATATATATATATACAGTGGGGTATGCTATAACGAACGTAATTGGTTCCAGAACCTCGTTCGTTATAGCATTCGTTCGTTATAGGATTAATCCGTTCCAGGCCCCCAAATACAACCGCTTAACACTGAAAAAATTATGTGGAAAATGTAAAAAATACGGTACTTTATCTTACCTTAGTGTTATTCAGCATGCAGGTACCCCTAAACACTGGCACATCACTATCACTTCCACTGGGAGTCTTGGCTTTAAGGTCCTCAAACAATTGTTTAGCCTTCTCACAAATTATAGCTTCACTAATGTTACCACCTGCCATTTCTTTCTCCTTTATCCACACTAAGAGTAAATTTTCTATCTCTTCAATCACATTACACCTTGCTTTGCTAAGTCTAAAGATTCCCTTAGCCACTTGCACAGTTTTAACTCCTCTTTATTCTTCAAAATCGTACATATAGTCGATTTAGCCATCCCATATTCATCACTAAGTTTCGCAATGCTTCTTCCATTCTCACGTTTCTTTACAATTTCTTTCTTAGTTTCAAGGGTTATTAGCTTTCTCACTCGCTTTGGACGACTCATTGTTACAATTGTATACTTGTATAACAAAATAGTTATACAAATAACGCGAATTTCCACATCAAAAGACGAAATTTCAACAATAACAGTGGTGCACTAGCTACACAATGAGACAAAGATGGCGCCTGACGCTCTTGTTGTGGGTCGCGGTACAACAATATTCATGCGCCAGGTGAAATAGTCCCGTATTCATCCGCGTTCGTTGTAGGAGTTGCGTTCGTTATAGCATTCTCAATTTTATAGGTAAAACCGTTCGTTATAGGAATATTCGTAGTAGGATCTAATTCCCATATATATATATATATATATATATATATATATATATATATATATATATATATATATATATATATATATATATATATATATATATATAACTCAACAATAACCAGCATGTGTATATGTGTGTATGTGTGTGTAACCAGCATGTGTATGTAACAACATGTGTGTAGCAGCAGCATATGTATGCTATGTGCCAGCCTTGCTGCTGCTGCTGCCTTATGCTTATATATATATATATATATATATATATATATATATATATCCTTGTCTATACAGAGTACAACATATATATGAGCAGTAAATAAGTGTTGCTTTCATATTCTTAAGTAGAGTAATGAGGATATGTTTTCACATATGCGCAGTCTCAATTTTTTTTTTACCATTAATGGTTACCTACTTATATTGTTCCATTTATTAACATTAAATAGCATTATAGGTACTTCAAACAACCATATTAATTTTTTTACATTAATTTTACTACAGCTAAAATCAGGGTCTTATTTTCTTCAGTTTTGTATGTAGAACCAATCAGTCACTGGTTTTGTAAGCCTTAACATAAACAATGCCGGCAGCCGTCTCGTCTCCTCTAATATTCCACGTATTATTAATAAATTGTACAGTAGTACCCTCAATTGAACCCACAGGGTACCGTGTTAAGTGAAAAACAGAACATATGGAATTAATTCCAATAGAGACTGGCCGGACCCCCAAACTCTTCTTTTTCCGACACAATACCTATGTTCTAGTAAAAATAACATCTTAATTTTATGATGGTACATGCACACAATTAATACTTAAGAGAAATAGAGAAATATAGTCGCCAAGTTAATGTCCATTCAAATAATGGACTCAACTCCCTCCCCCTCTCACACTACACTGCTGGCTCTTCCCTCTCTGAGAAATTTTTGGGGTAAAACCACTAAATTTTAATAAATAATACCTCAAACTAAAGTTAGGATAATATAATTGACATTGCTGGATTCCTTGTAAGACCAGGAATATTTTGAATATAAATGTCATATATTTTAGTACACAAAAAGATAACATATTTACTCAGAGTAAACATTATATCTAAAATTTGTATGTCTAATGCAAAATCTATGATGTTTATATTCAAAATGATCATCAAATTGTAAGAATTCCAGCAATGTAAATTATATTCTGACCGGGTAATTTGTATGAATTTTATGAGCTAAAACAGGCAGGCAGGGGTGGCGGGTGGGGCGAATCTAAAAATAGCGTCTCGAGCCAGAGCCAGACACACTGCACGTATACATGGAAAAAACCCCGAAGAAACCTGTTCGGCTCTGGCGAGGCACCGCGTATACGTGAATTCGCACGCTAAGCGAAACCGCGTTAAGCGGGGTATTACTGTATTGTTAATTTTGCACACACAAACATTAATTCAATAAAAACAAATCCAGAAACATTAATTAAAATATATATGAACAGTAAATAAGTGTTGCTTTCATATTCTTATGTAAAGAAATGACGATATGTTTTCACGTGTGCACATGCGCACTTACATACGCGATCTCTCTTTTTTCTTTACCATTATTGTTAGCTACTTCTATTGTTCCATTTATTAACATTAAATAACATAACTTAAAACAACCATATTAATTTTACTACAGCTACAACCAAGGTCTTATTTTCCTCAGTTTTATATGTAGAACCAGTCAGTCACTGGTTTTGTAATCAACGAAAACAATGCTGTGTCATTTCCTCGTGTGTTTTAATATTCTACGTATTATTAATGAATTGTATTGCTCATTTTGCACACATAAACATGAATTCAATAAAAAAAGACATTCAGTAATAAACAATAATGAATCTTTTGTACATAAGAGAAATGACGCTGTTTACACGATTATGCACGTCGTCTGCACGTTGGCGGGCCGTTCAAACCCGTCGAAATTCAAGTTTCCGCCGTCAAAATTTTTATTTATTTTTTTTTGTGTGTGTTCCAATAAAATACGTTGAATTAAAAACTCGCGAAATTTGAGAAGCTACTATATGACATTTAACCCTTCAATATGTCTTCAAAGAGACCATGATGCAGAGAAAGTGGTGCTAGTGCTTCCAAGCATAGGCACAAGTCACTATCTATCCAGGAAAAGGGTGAATTTCCATGGTCCGGTAATTTCCATGGTCCGGCACCGGTCAGGTCCTGAGGTTGCCGGACTAGAGAGGTACAACCTGTATTGTAATTAAACAAAATAATGTACAGTATACAGTACAACTACTATACTGTATACAGGGTATACTATACTCACCAGCAGATACCGTCATGTTGAGCCTACAGTAGGCATACACTTGTTCACTCTACTGAATGTTATACTGTATGTATTTGTAATCACTTTTTAGTTTTAACATTTGCGATGGAGGTGTGGTAGGAGATTATTGGGTCTCATATTACTGACCTTCTGATGCAATGTTATGTCTCCCATTGTCGGGGTGGGGGATTAGTGGGTTCTCATGACCTGAAGAATGATGTTTTGAATTAAGACAATAGCTAAGGTGCTCCAGTGTTTCCATTTTCCTGTACTTATGTGACTTTCACACTTACTGAATGTTCAGAACAGTATACGTAACTGTATAATTTTTTTTTTGTCTTAACACTGTATTCTTAGCTTGTACAATGGCAGAGGACTATGAACTAGGTGCATCATGATGCTAGGTTTAGAGGGGATAAGCTGGGAGATGCATCAGTCTATCACAGGCATCACTTGCAATCACATGATAGCATTAAGTAATTGCAGCCTGCAAGCCTAAGCTCAAGTTACCCAAGCGATCTTCCCACCCATGCACCAAGCACGTGAGGACGCAGCTATGCATGATGCACTCTTTCATCACTCCCAGTACCATTGTCCCCAGGTCCCGGAGCAGAAAAGGTTTGGAGAGATTTTCAAGGATTTTTTCAGGAAATTGTACATTTTTTCATCCCAGACCCGGAAAAAAAAAATGGAGTAATTTTCTAGAAAATGCAGCTGATTTTTAACCTTGGAAACTCATTCACAGACCCGGAATTGAGGAAACATTTTCAGGAAAAATTCCGGAAGTTAACTTCTGCTGGTTAACTTTGGAAGGCCTTGTTTGAATTTAATTTTAATATGAAATTGTGTTATGAAAAGTATTTTTTGGGGGTGGCTTTAAATTTATCGCCATTTGCATTTGAGGAAAGAACCATTTCCAAAGTTATGATTTTTTCATGCAAGGGTGTAGGTTAGTAATTATTAGATAAATAATGGAGTAATCCTTTCATCTAACAGCCTTATCTTTAGCTCTCATGGGTATTTCATGCTCCATGATTCATTGCTCAAGGAAAAGTGAATTATTTAATGCAGAGTTAATGAATTGTAATCTTGTTTACAGACAGAAGCAGCTGACATACGGTCACCCCATTCGCACCACTGTGACTCCTGCATAGAGCACCCCTGCCCTCAGGTGGATTCTTCACACACAAGTGAGACAGCAGCTGAACTCCAGAAAAGGTCTCAAATATCAAAACAGTGTTCTTGTACTTTGAGAAAGAGTCATTCTATGAAGGAATTAATGGCGTTTGGAATTTCCAGAGTGACTAATGACGTGGATAGCAAATTTTGTGATTCAAATAAAATCTGTGAAGTTTCTGATTTGAGACCACGAAAGCTTGGAAGGCAGCAAAGTCAATACAATTTTATTTATAACACTTACCATCTGTCTGCAACAAAAGATGAATATTTTTTTTAAAAGCCTTAATCATTTTAAGTTGTATTTGTTTTGTGTATAAGAAAAGTTGTTCTCCAGGAGGTTTCTGTAAATATATAGGCTTATTTTTGGAAATTGATGGATTATTCATTATCTTTTTAAGATGTGAGTGATGGAAGTATGCATCTTTGGACATGAACATTGCTGTTGCACATCTTAGATCTGCTTTTACTTCTACAATAAATTGCTTGTAGTATATTGGGTGCTCCAGTTTTAATGCCAACCTTGAAAAATAACAGCTATCAGATTCTAACTTTCACTATTAATATGTATAAATGATAATGAATAATGAAGGTGGACACCAGGCAGGAGGTGTTCACCAACAAGATATAATGAAAGCGAACACCAGGCAGAAGATTTTCACCAACAAGTGGTAATGAAGATGTACACCAGGCAGGAGATGTTCACCGAACAGCAGCAGCACATTGTTAGTGATGTATTTCACTCATTGTTGTCACACATTGTGATGATACAAGTGCCCCCACTTCTTCCACACACAAAAAATAAGTAGTTACAGTGTGATGGAAAAGACATTTAGATATGCCATCTTTTATTTATCACCCTCCATAATATTTGGAAGTGGTATACAGCATCTTGTAAGATTATGTACCATATGAATTGTGCTTTACATTCACCTTTTTTATGTATGCCATTGATGTAAGTAAAAGAACATTTTCTGCAAGCTATGACTGAATGATAGTGCCAGTCATTCTAGAGATATTCACTGGAAGTTGCTCCTGTATACGAAGACCATCTAGAATACACGTACCCGCAAATTTGATTTTCAGTATATATATTTTTTTTTATTGTCAGCAAGTATTTTATTTTTTCCAACAGCACAAATATATATATATATATATATATATATATATATATATATATATATATATATATATATATATATATAACCAAGGAACTGTTAAGATAATTATATTAATGGAGGTAATGATAGAAATTATCAGGTAAAATTATATCAGGAATTATATTTCAAAAACATTATCAATGCCCCATCTTCCATTTTGAACTGTCAAATTCAACTACTGTATGTAAATATTATGCTCATTCTTTTCCTAGACCCATCACAGTTATACCATCTGTCATTTTACCATAACTTCATGCTTGACTGAAGCTTCAGAAGTTAACTATACAATGTTGTAAGTATAAACATAAATTGCATGGTTGAAATCTGTAAATTAAGATTGGTCATATTTCTCCAGCAAATGATTCATAATTGCAAAAATCTAACATGAAATTGACAAGTTAGATGTAAAGCCATATGACTGTGCACATTTTAAAGTTTGAGGGTTCAAACCTATAGTCATGATCAGTCTGGGCATATTGTCTCGACTTAGTGGAAATGTCAGCTTTAATCATGATTGTTATGATTTCTAAACCAACCTAGTTTCTGTTCAAATGCTTTGATATGGCAGAATCATAATTTGATTTTATCATTTGTTCCATACATATTCATTATAAAAAATGTATCATAAATTAAATCTTAGTGCAGTGTATTGGATATTATTTTCAGTCATAATACATGTACTGTACTGAAATTTGATGGTATTAGACAGTATGAAATTACCTTAAAACTTTGATATTGAAAGCTGGATATGTACATTTATATGCAAATTTTGCATTAAGATTGGTTTCTATTCTCATTAAAATTTGGCAAAAATTCCAGGTTGTTTAAATTTATGAATATATTCCAATGTAATTTTTGAGACTGAATATTTTTTGGAATACTGGATTACAAATAATATACACCGAACCCTCATTATTTTGATATTGCCAGGGCTCTGAGTCAAACGAATTAGCCTGGAATATTGAAGTATCCCATACAGTAGACCCTTCCAATTCGCGGGTTTGCGATTCGCGATTTCTACAATTTGCGGTAAGCATATGGTGACCAGCTTGCAAGCTTTTTCCCGGAGCACAACAAGTCATCCTACGCAGCATCTTGTGTGGGTACTCTGAAAATTTTAGCGTTTCTGTGTGAAATGGCCCCTAAAAGACTGCCTAGTGTCATTTCTAGTGATGCTAGTGGAGTGAAATGTAAAAGGCAAGCCAGTAATGACCCTGACAAAGAAAGTTTAATTATTAGATAAGCTAAAAGTGGGGATGAGTGATGCCGTGGCTGGTCAGTTGTTTGGTATATGTATTAAGTAGTACACTAAGGTAGTATAATTTGCTATTCGCGCCATTCCTTGGAACCCATCCCTCGCAAATAACAAGGGTTACTATATTGAAATTATCTCGCAAAAGAAAAAGAGAATTCCAGAAAACACATTTAAAGCAGCAATTTTAAATAAATAAGTATGAAAGAATAATAAACACACTACTACTACAGTTGAACGTTCCAAGAGAGGTCGCTTTAAACCAAATTTGCACAAAATCGAAGTGTTGTTTCAATGAAATAATTTAGTTTGGTACTTGAGAGAAACACAAAATACTAAAAAGACTGACAGTCTACCCAGATGCACCTCAGCCCATCTCCCAGATTAAACAAAACATTGTTTTTTTTTAGTATTATGTTAAAACAAACACTCATAAATCAACACAGCTAAAATTATGGGACGTGAAATGGTCTGTTTACTAGCGATCAGCTGGTGGGGGGGGGGGAAAGGTGAGGTGATATGTTTGACAGTTGATGCCAAGGTCTAGTGCTTATGTATTTATCTGTCCTTAAGAGTGACTAAGTTTTTCTCTTATAAAATGTCACTGAACTGACATGTTCAAATTAATTTTATTACAAAGGGCTTAAAAATTTTATCTCGTGCAAAATAAAAGACGTTTATATTCAAATTATTCACTGTCTTGCAAGGATTCTAGCAATGCAAATTATATTCTCTTAACTTTAGTCTGTGAGATCATATAAAAAACAACTTAAAGCCTACTTATATAACCCTTAGTGCACCCAAGGGGTGGGCCCATGAGGCGCCCCCTTAATCCCAAGGCTCCTTAACCGTCTGTGGTCAGATGCTGAAATCCTACATGTCATCCCCTGGTCAGGCAAAAGTGAATTTTTTTCTGCCTAATAGGTCCCATTTGGTCTGAAAATAAAGGAAATAAACCTCAATTTGCTCGTAATTGCCAATTTAAAGCTCCCGCGCGCGCCCAAGTTGCCAAGGCAGGCCTCTGAGATGACGTCACGCGGATTACCTTACCACAGTGGTGCCGCTGTTACATGTTTTTTCGTTATAGCATTAAAACCCTTTACTTATCAATATCTAAACGTGGCCAATTGTAATCAGTTTATCATCTAAGGAAATAATTTTTTTTTAATCTAAAATAATCAAATATATTTTGACCAAAATTATTTAAAACTCCGATTATTTGCCAAATTTTTTGCTGGCTTTTATACTGTAAAAAACAATTTATTAGGTCTCGGCTTTCACCAAATTCCTTAAAAAATCCCACTAACTCGGTCTTCGGCCACCCAATTTTGCTTCCTCCTTGACGAATTTCTGGGTATGTCCATGGCCTCCAGGCCCCTCCCCCTCTCCTTACAGAATTTCTGGGTGTGCTACTGTATATAACCACCAAACCCTGGCTGGGAGGGAGGGAGGGAGGTAGGAAGGGGAGGTGACAGTGACACTTTTGACAGTTGGGGCCGAAGGTCGAGTGAAATATTTATTTGTTTATTTATGTCCTTTAGATTGAGTTTTTGTTTTTTGTTTATAAAATTTTCTCGGAAGTGACCAGGGAGAATATAATTTACATTGCTGGAATTCTTATAAGATAGTGATTAATTTGAATATAATCATGCTATAGTTTGCACTTGACAAAAATTTTAGTAATCATTTAGTACATTATTTTGAGTACATGTACAGTACAGCTTTGCCCTTAGGACAGTGTAACATGCCCAGAAGAACATTAGGCGCGAATTTTAGAATATGATGCGCCAGATTGACTCGCGCAAAATAGGAAAGATTCGCTTTAAAGTAAAACATTGTCCTTAATTGTGGGTGTCACTTTAAATCAATAATCTTAAATTGAATCGCTTTAAATCTACGTTCTACTGTGCTACTTTTTTTTTTTATAAAATGACCTCCAGCCTTCTCTAATAGCCACACCTTCGCCGCCATTTTATTACCTTAAAATTAAATATCATAATACAAAAGTAACTACCCTAGCTATGTTGAGTTAGTTGAGCAACAGATCTATGCGTCATTCAGTAACTGTTGCTCATAGTTGATATCTGCGACCGTTGTCGTCTTTGGGGGCGAAGATCTCATTCCCCTGAGGCAAAGCACTACAGGCCTAAGGAGAGAGAAGGACAGTCAACATCTCAACCAGGCTGTAACGTAACTTTTGGGCTGCTGCTCCTGTTCAGATATCACCTCCGCGAGTCTGGCATAGGAGACATCTTGAACTTGGTCCCATCCCACCAGAGGTTGTGAACACCAGAGGAGTGAAGCTGCTCTGATCAACATTCAGAATTCTCTCCCCATATGCCCTGATCTTGTCATTCTCGTTCCTCCTGTGTCCAGTATCGAGAACTAGGTTATGGTGATGTGCGGCCATGGGATAAAAAATCCTTATGTCAAAGAAGACTCGCCATCCCCACGTCCAGAATCCTTGAGCACTGACGTCCACACAGGCTTCGTTGGATGTGTTTGAAGTCCTGTGATGGAAATTTTCACCATCTAATGAAAGGAGGGTCGGTTGTAGCCTGACATCATGACAGATTTCCTTCAACTTATTTGCTGTGGGATCCCTTACTTTGCCGTGCCTTATGCATATGAAGCCCCCTTTCTTGCACGCCATGGTGTGGTCAATATCATATGATTAACCACACATACATTCGGAGGTGCAAAACTTCTACTGGCCTACTGTACCTTAGACCAATGGCATTTGTAAATTCTTGTTTATTAAGACTGAAAACCTTTTGCCCTTATCCGAAATGTTGTTAACCCACCTCCTGCGCTATAGCTACTTTTTTTTTCAAGTTTTTTGACACTTGCAGCATCAGTTGCTGCAGTTTATCACTTTGGGTGCGCTGTCGTTCTGTAGTAATGGACTGTCGAATCTTGTTTAATTCGCTGGTATCCACCTCACTTGATGCATTCTCAGCTATTATGTGCTGAGTGAGGGCTGCCGTGAGCTTGACTGAGTTCTGATGTTCGGTGGCAGTAAGCTCTTCTGGATTGGTCAATCCCATTCCCCCCAGTTTCTGTGGTAGTGACCTTTTTGCTGGAACTAAGTGAAGGTGCTTCACTAATTTTGGAATAAAATTGAGGCTGATGGCTTCTTCCAGAGGGTGGAAGAGGGGTCCAATATCAGGGATAGTGCGCATCAGGTAATTCCAGCGATGCTTGACTCCATGGGTGAGTCCCGCAAAAGCCGCATGTGGCTCTGTTTTAGCAATTTCAGACAGAGCTTGGATTTCCTTCACCAACTCATTTACCTTTCCCGTTACGTACTGTCTTGAAGTTCTTTGTGCCGATTACCGCACCTATGTGTCTTTGGCCCTCCTTTGTTATTTTGACTTCACTTCCACCGAATACCTCCACTGCCATTTCATAGTGTTCTGGCTTCTCAATGAGGAAGGACTTGCTGGCATTTGGGTGGTACCCTATTTGTGGACCATGTGATGTTATCAGGTCCCAACACTTTTTAATATCCCACTTTTCCTGCTCCTGTTAGGTCGTCAGCGAAAGCTGCTTGCCTGACAGCGGTTATTTCAAATTTTATTATGTGTTGGAGTTGGAGCACGGATAGGCCTAGTGCGTATATTGCCATGGCGCCACGGTCCCCCTGCATTGTTCCGTCATTTGACTGTATGATGGTATCTCCTTTTAAAGCCTTGATATTTGTTATATAGAGGTCTGATGGGTTCCTATAAGTGTTTTCAACATACATTGCAAAGCTTGGACACTTGATCTTGATGTTGTGCAGTGTAGCTTTGCAGTTGATTATGTTGAATGTGGTGGAAACGTCAACAAGGAGTACTGCCTCACAATCACCCTGCCTAAATATCTTTCTCATGGCATGAATGGCAGCTTCCCCTCCAGCCTGGGGGCCAGCAAATACTTGCAGGTTACCTGCAGCTGCTGTGACATCATCATTTACCACCACCATTATGCATTTTCCAATGATCCACCTCAGAACTTCGCCCCCACTGTTATAGGCCTACATCCCAGATTTTTATCCAGGGGAATGAGGCGGCAGGCCATTAGAGCATGAAGGTGATGGCAGCGCGAGGTTGCTAGCTTTCTCGCAAGGGTGGCGGTGGCATTGCAGAGATCACTTGCTACGGCGCCGAACTTGTTAGTGCTGAGGATGACTCTCCAACCGTCTACATCCAGGCCTGAAGGGCTTGCTCCTCCCAGTGTCTTCAGTGCTTTTTTCTACAAAATCCCTCCTGTTATTTGTTTGAACATGACAGTGTTTGGAGAGATATAGGCACCCTGGATCCTGATGCCTTCCTCTTCACTTGCAGGGGGATGTTTTTCCTTCAGTTGTTGTAATGTCTCTCTGTTTATTGGCAGAACACCACCGGAAGAGGCCTCTGTGAGAGATCTTACTGCCAAAGACACTTTTCCCACCCTCATCATGTTTCCAAACTTTCTGGCAACATCCTCGGTGTTTTTTCCATTTCCCATAAATTTTAGTCTCTTCTGCAGTGTTCTTGCTTCATATAGGAGATCATCAAGGGCCCCTTTCTGCCACATTGTCAATCTTCTCTTCATTGCTGCCCCATTTTCTTTGTATTTTGTCCTTGCATGTGTCCTCTGACAGAATACATGGGGTATTATTGCCAATATTTGAAGAGCTTATGGGGCAAGGAAGCAGTCCTGAGTGTACTCGATTATGAGGTGAGTCATCTCCCAAATCATTTCTTTGGTGGCCACACATTTGGGTGGTACAAAAAGGTTAGCCGGCGACCACCTGACAGCTTCTGAGTAAGTTTCTTTAACTCATTTATCTGCATTTTTCATCTACATGCCATTCCACTGTGGTGGCTGTCTGTCATTCACCTCATGGACACCTGCTAATGTTGGACCAGCAATTATTGGTACTACATTTTCAAACCGAGTTGACTCGCTGCTATCATCGGGCGGTGGTGTCCGGACGATATCCACTGTGTCCTCCTGTAATGGCTCCCTGCCCTGATTTCGACAATTGTTTCCCGTTCTGCACCCTACACATCGGCGGTTGTTTCTTGCACATTCTCAGCTTGTGCAATTTTGGTTTTGGCCAGCACAGATGCAGCAAAAGCAGTGTCCCGGCAAAATACTCCATACTTCGAGCAACAGGATTGTTTTGCCACTTACATTGGCTTTGGTCTCATACGGAGACTAGTTCTCATGAGATAAGGGCAGAGAGGTGACAGGTTGGACAGCAGCGTCCAGGTAGTAGGGACATACGTGCATGCGTGGGTGTGTAGGCCACCCCTGGGGTTTGAGAGCAACAATCTATACAAAATTGTAATAATACACTGGGAGCAGGAATTGTCACACCTGACTCTTACTTGTATATCTGTGGCAGGAATAATCACAATTTCTGTGATCACACTGATGTAAGTATTGTAATAAAGTCTTCCTTCGTCAGGTGTGGAGGGTGGCTGGCACTTCCCGGAGTATCTGTTTACGTGTGGATAGCTGCAGCAGATTTAGAATAGTTGGTCTTTTGTAACTCGTGGGCGGGAGTCGCGAGACCGCTCCTTCTTAAGTAGACCTATCCTACACTGGCACCACCAACCGTCACCCCAAACACTGAAAACTCACCTGGTGATTGCTGGTACACACACGGAAAATTTGCAATTAATGCCGTAAGGCAGCGGTTCCCAACCTCAGGTCGCGACCTAAATCAGGGTCGTGGGGTGTCTTATCATAAAGTCAAACAAAATTTTGTTTAACATTCCAGCTATATAATATATTATATGCCTGAGGGTCACGATACCGTATTGTTGGGAAATTTAGGGTCGCAGCCAAAAAACGTTGGGAACCACTGCCGTAAGGGATGAGGAGAAACTTCAGTGGCAATGACTAGGGTGATGAGAGATATTCACTGACACACTATGAAATTCCTCCTCCCACCTACTGAGTGTGAAGAGTGTTATGTATTATACTGTATGTTCATATTGTATTATGTAATTATTGTAAATTCTGAAATGTATGGAGGATCATTTTTGTTATTTGTTTATCAATTGTTGAACTGACCCCATGGTTGTTCGGACCCTTGGTCCGCATTGTCAGCTGAGGTGTGGTAACGCCAGTTGCCTGCCAGCCAGGGGAGTTGTACCCTACCGGCATCGAGAGAGGATCACTTGTAACATTGTCAATAAATCCAACTAGAACTCACCATTTGCTTGACTTTGACTTGAGTATGTCCCCTCCAAAATCACAATAGATCAGGGAGGATACACTATTACACCCACACACCCCACACCCCACACTGTACCTACCTACCTCATAAGATGAGTACTACCACTACTACTCTATAAACGTGGCCTCCATCCTCCCCAATAGCCACAAATTCGCCGCCATTTTATTACCTTAAAATTAAATATCCTAATACATGAGTAGCTATCCTAGCTGTGTTGAGTCAGTTGAGCTGCAGATCTATGCGGCATTCAGTGACTTGCCTCATAGTCAATATCTGCGACCGTTGTCGTCTTTGGGGGCGAAGATCTCATTCCCCTGAGGCAAAGCACTACAGGCCTAAGGAGAGAGAAGGACAATCGACATTTCATCCAGGCTGTAACATAACATCTGGCCTGCTGCTTCTGTTCGCATAGCACCTCCGCGAGTCTGGCGCAGAAGCATCTTGCACTTGGTCCCACCCCACCAGAGGTTGTGAACACCAGAGGAGTGAAGCTGCCTTGATCAACGTTCTGAATTCTCTCCCCGTATGCCCTTATTTTGTTGTTCTCGTTCCTCCTGTGTGCAGCATCGAGAGCTAAATTATGGTGACATGCGGCCATTGGATCAAAAATCCTGATGTCGAAGAAGGCTCACTGTCCTCGCGTCCAGAATCCTGGATGTGTTTGAAGTCCTATGTTGGAAATTCTCACCGTCTAAAGGAAGGAGGGTTGGTTCTACCTTGACATCATGACAGATTTCCTTTAACATGTTTGCTGTGAGATCCCTTACTTCGTCATGCCTCATAGGAAGAGACACACATGCATTGGGAGGGCAAACCTTCTACTGGCCTACCGTAATGCCATCTGTAAGTTCTTCTTTATTGAGACTGAAACAATTTGCCCTTATCGGTAACGTAGTTAACCACTTTGAGGCGCCCACCTCCTGTGTTATAGCTAGTTTTTTTCTTCAAATGCTCTGGTACTTGCAGCATCAGTTGCTGCAACTGATCACTTTGGCCGTGCTGTCGTTCTGTCATAATGGACCTTCGAATCTTGTTTACTTCACTGGTATCCACCTCACCTGTTGCGTTCTGAGCTATTATGTGGTCAGTGAGGGCTGCCATGAGCTTAACTGAGTTTTTTTGTTCTGTGGCAGCAATCTCCTCTGGATTGGTCAATCCCATTCCTCCCAGTCTTGGTGGTAGTGCAAGGAGTGATCTTTCTGCTGGGGTTAAGTGAAGGTGTTTCACTAATTTGGGAATGAAATTGACGCTGATAGCTTCTTCCAGAGGGTGGAGAATGTTCGTGTTCTGGATATCAAGTTCTATATACAGGGGCGAACACAAACACCTGTATAGTTTTTGTAGGTTCTATTTACTGGATAACAGATATGTACACAAGGGAAGTAGCTCTCCTTACTCTGTCCGGGGGTCAACTGCTCTCTAGGCGACGTATGGTAAGTGATACATTAGCAGCTTCCATATGTCGCCAGGCACATTAATTAGGCATGTGGGACATCTTAAATACATTGCCACACGCTGCCAGCTAGGCTAAATAAATAATGTATATAAATGGAGCACATACATAATATACATACATAATATAAATACAGCATACAGAATATACATACACCTCCCTCCCCCCTATACGCTCATAGCAAAGTCTTGGGCGGACCTTTTCTTTTGGATCCATTCTGAGCGTCGAGGGACTTGATCACTGGGAGTGGTATGAGACTCAACACTGGTGGCGGGGTCAGCAGAAGGCATTGTTACAGGGCGGAGAAAATTGCGGTTCCTCCACCACACACGACCACTGGGTAATCGCACCTGGTAGTCCCGTGACCTACCGAGACCCATGACTACGCCTAATTTGTCCCAACGTAGGGAGGTCGGGTCCTGAACACGGACTTGGGTGCCGACACTCAACCTGGGGAGAGAACGGGCGTGGTCGTTGTAGCGGGCGACGACGTCTTGAACACGTTCGGCAGCTTGGCGATCACAATCCTCTGTCTTGGCCTGCCACGCCTTGGAGAAGGATTGAGGGTGAGCAGAGACACAAGAATGAAGGGGGCGTCCATACAAAACCTGGGCAGGGGAGCGTCCGGTGTAGTTAGGTGTGTTATTGAGTTCAAGAAGACCCCGGTCGAAGGCCTCGCAGTCGATATTCCCAGAAGGGGCCACCTTAAGGATGAGGTGCTTCAAGGATTTGACAGCAGCCTCAGCGTGGCCGTTGGACTGCAGGTAATGGGGCGATGACAACACATGCCGGACTCCCCATCGGTCAAGGAACACAGCAAAGTCCCGGCTTGTGAACTGAGGCCCTCTGTCGGTTTGCAGGCGCACAGGAACGCCCACGTCACGGAAGTAGTGGCGGAACTTGCTGATGGTGGTGGCAGACGTCGTGTCATTACCGCACTTGATGACAACTGGCCAACCAGAGAGATGGTCGACGATAACAAGGAAGGACTTTCCTGACACAGAGAAAAAGTCGGCCGACACAGACTCAAAGGGGCGGGTGGGTTTGTCGTCACTCATGAAGGGTTCCTGCTGCTGGCTGGGTTGTAATACTTGGCAGGGCTCACACGCACGGACAACATTGGAGGTGTCGGAGTTGATGCCGGGCCAGAACACAGTCTGTCGTGCACGTCGTTTGGTAGCCTCAGCTCCACGGTGACTGTCGTGAAGGCGAGCCAAGACGTCGGGACGTGAGGCAGCAGGGACAACTACACGTGCTCCGTACAGAACAAGGTCTCCGTCGCAGTAGAGTTCATCGCGGAGTTTTCAATACGGGAGCAGGGTGTTGTGAAGGTCGTAGCGGTTGCTAGGAAATCCATTCCTCACACACTCGACGAGTCGGACGTAGGAAGGGTCATCTCGGGCTGCTGTTCAAAGGTCCTCCATTGCCTTGTCGTCATCTGGTGACAGGTCCGAACGAAGGGATTGGACGGCGTGTGGAGTGACCACAGTCCTGACGGAAAGAGCGAAGTCGGCGTTGAGCACATGGTCTTCTGGAGTAGGGCGGCTGACAGGAGAGCGGGATAAGGCATCAGGGATGCAGAACTCCTTACCGGCACGCCACACTGCTGTGAAGATGTACGCCGAGAGCTTCTCTTTCAGACGCTGGAGGCGAGGGTTCTCAACGGCGTCCAGCGTGTAGTGGTTGAGGACCGGGACAAGCGGGCGATGGTCGGTCACTAGGTGAAAGTGTTGCAGGCCAATGAGGTAAAACCTGCATTTGGACATCGCCCAAACCACAGCCAACAGCTCCAACTCAATAGTGGCGTAGCGCGTCTCGGTATCAGAGAGGAAACGCGAGCCACACTGGACGAGCTGGAACTGCCCTCCACCGTGATCCTGCAATAGGGCGTATCCCACACCGTACAAGCGTCGGCAAGGCTGGGTCAAACGTGGCGAGGACAGGTGGACTAGACAGGGCCTGTTTCACTTGCTGGAAGGCCTTGTCGTGGTCGGGGGTCCACAGGAATGTCCTCTTGGGGCTCATCAGGGGGCGAAGTGGTTGGGCAGCTGCCGAGATGTCCGGCGAAAACTCTGCTAACTGGTTGACGAGACCGATGAAGGACCTCAAGTCGGTGAGGTTAGCAGGGGTGGGAAAATCCATGATGGCGCTGACCTTTTCCGTGTCAGCTGCGATACCATTCCTTGAGAGGGTGTACCCACAAAAGTCCACTGAAGAGCTGGCCAGAACAAACTTGTCGGCATTTAGGGTGATGCCGTGCTTCCGGCACCTGTTGAGTACCTCGTAGATACGGCAGAGGTGATCCATGTAATCCTCATCGTACACGAGTATGTTGTCGACAACTTTCACGCAGTTTGCCAGACCTTGTAGAGCCGTATCACCTCGAAGACAGAAAGCGTCTCCTGTAGCGGCGAATCCCATGGGGCCACGGCAATAACTGTAACGTCCATGCGGGGTAATGAAAGTTGTGAGTGGTCGGTCTTCTTCGGCAAGCTCTATCTGCCAGCATCCACACAGGGCGTCCATCGCCGTGAAGAAGCGCGCCTTCGGGTTCACACTGCGTATAGCTGCAAAGGGCGTGGGAGAAGGGTGCGCAGGACGAGACACCTGGCTGTTGAGCTTGGAGAGGTCAGTGGTGATCCGAACACCACCTTTGGGTTTTGCGACGACTACCATAGGGTGACACCATTGAGACGGGTCATCACCGTCTGGTGCAATAATTTCTTGGGCGACCATGGAGTCCAGCTCGTTTTTGACCGCCTCGCGGAAGGCCAGGGGGACCAGTCGAGGGGTGTAAATAGTGAAGGGCTTTGCGTCGTCCCTCAAGTGGATCCTCATGGGGGGACCTACCATCTTCTTGAGAGGCTTGGATTCCAGAGCGGACTTGGTAACCAGAACGTCGCTGAATTCCTTCAGGAAGTACTTCCGAGCATCCGAAGGAGAGGTGTCACTGGCTAGAGGCAGGGGTAGGGCGGCAGCAGGGTCGTTGCTGCTCCCTTCTTGTACCCTGTTGGCGTGTTTTACCTCGAGAATAGGTTTGGGGAAACCCTGGGAGATGATGGCCAACTCTTGACAATGTCTGTAGGACAGCAAAGGAGTCGGGACACCGTTATGCACATCGATCCAGGCTTGACACGACCTGTTGCCAAAGGTGACTTGTGCGTGGAGTGAACCTAGGGCTGGGGCCATCTGTGAACCATCTGCCGTGAAGTGGAGATCCTTGGGGGGCGGTCCTAGATCACTTGGAGAGAGCCCCAAGCATTGCAAATGCTGGGGACCGATGACTGTAGCATCAGCGCCGGTGTTGGGCAACATCTGAAGACGGGATGACACACTGCCGTAGGTCACGATGACACTGATGTACTGGGGGACTTTGGTCCTGGGATGCGGGGGGCAGCACACATTCCTAATATGGCTCGAGCATTGTCCAAGGTCGTGATGCTTCTGATTGGAAGACTGTGGGCGGCCCTCACTGGTGGAAGGGCGCTGAAGCTTCCGCCGACGCTGTCCCTTGGGTTTGTTGGTAGGGCAACACTTGTCATAGTGGCCCAGACGACCGCACACATTGCACTGGACATACTTAGCTGGGCACCGTACTGTGAGTGACCAGTGGCCCTTACGGTCACAACTGTTGCATGTAGACTCAGCAGCTGGACACACCTGTGTTCCGTGCTGCTTACCACAGTTGTTACAAAATGAACCGGGCGTGGACGTGGTGGGCGAAGGCGTAGGAGCAGACTTTTTGTCCTTCTTGTACCGGGATACAGCACATACAACTGTAGGGGGAGCTCGGATGGCAGAGGTGGCACACCTGGCAGCCTCATAGGAGCGACATATCGTCAACACATCCTTAAGAGAAGAGGAAGAGTCGAGGGAGGTGAGGCGTTGGACAAGCTCCTCGTCCTTAACACCCATGAGGATCACCTGCTTCAACTGGGTCTCCTCGCACTGCTGGTGGTTGCCTAGGCATATATCTACCCCTTCCGAGGCTCTCTTGAGTCGTACATAAAAGGCATCAAAAGTCTCGCCCTCCATCTGTCTGCAGCTAAACAATTCCCTCCTGTGTAGAGCTTCATTCCACTGCCCTTTGATGTACCGTTGTAGAATGTCCAGTACCTCCTCTACAGACAACGAAGAGGTCGGAGGTACCTGCAACGAATGTTCTAAGACACGCTGAGTTTCCAAGGACAGGCACATACGCAGCTGAATGAGTTGTTTAGGCTGTGACAAACTCTGGAGATCCACCATTGTAGAATAATCAGTCCACCGTCGCCGCCATTCACGAAAAGTCTGGAAATTCACATCAGGCTTCAAGACGGGCGGTGTTTGAGCAGCCGCTTTAGGTGGGGCTGGGGGGCGTGAAGGAAGCATTGATGAGGTATCTGAACCAGTCAGTACCAAGGCAGTGTTAGAGCCAGGGGCTTGGTTAACAGTGAGGCGAGATATCAAAGCTTCAAACCGTGCACTGTCTTCCAATCTCCGTTGGTGGTCTCTCTCTGCCTCTACTTGTCTTCTTTCTTCGTCATCCACACGTCTTTTAGCAAAGTCGTGACGCCGTTCATCTCTCATAAACTTCATTAAAGCAATTATCTCTGGCGACAATGCTGAATATCGAGGTGAAGGGCTGCGCGATGTTGTGGGAGCTGGAGTGTTATGGTCAGCCTGGTCATCCATCTCTGCCGAGCTGTCATCCGACTGACTCATCCGGGCGTTGGCTCCCCGACTGCGTAAGGCACGAGACATAATTACTTAATCTGTGTACTGTCTTAAATCAGTGTTGACCGGTCAGCCCGTCGTATCAACAAGATCTCAGACAAAAAATTAATTAAATGCACAGATAAGTAGATTATATATATAAAATATATATAAAGGAATCGCCGCAGTCAGTGTGTGTGTGCTGGGCGGGCGAGAGCACTCTCGTCGAGCTGTGAGGGGGGGTGGAAACGACGATTAGCGTCAGTTACCCTCTAGACATGGCGAGAGGAGGATGCGAAAAACTTTACTCCTTACAAATGCCCAGAACATGCCGTGTACCTTGGGAATCCTTTAGAACAAGGTCACACATTTATAGCACGAAACACACAATGCACTAAACACTGCACAGAAAATCACTGTCACTGACACTGCTCAAAGTTGCTAAAAATTCTTCGAGGAGACGGCGGTTGGTTGACACAGAGGAGGAGGAGTCCATAAGCCGGCTTCCCACAAAGTTTACACTGTCACTCGTAATTATCCAGTAAAATTAGACACTGCACCATGTTCGTGTTCTGGGTATCAAGTTCTATATGTAGGAGCGAACACAAACACCTGTATAGTTTTTATAGGTTCTATTTACTGGATAAGAGATATGTACACAAGGGAAGTAGCGCTCCTTACTCTGTCCGGGGGTCAACTGCTCTCTAGGCGACGTATGGTAAGTGATACATTAGCAGCTTCCATATGTCGCCAGGCACATTAATTAGTCATGTGGGACATCTTAAATACATTGCCACACGCTGCCAGCTAGGCTAAATAAATAATGTATATAAATGGAGCACATACATAATATACATACATAATATAAATACAGCATACAGAATATACATACAGAGAAGGGGTCCGATATCAGGGATAGTGGGCATCAGGTAGTTCCAGCGATGCTTGACTCCATGGGTGAATGCTGCAAGAGCTGCATGTGGCTCTGTATTAGCAATATCAGACAGAGCTTGGATTTCCCTAACCCACTCATTCACCTTTCCTGTTACGTACCGGTCTTGAAGTCCGTCGTGCCGATTACTGCGCCTAGGTGTCTTTCGCCATCCTTTGTGATTTTGACTTCACTTCCACCGAATACCTCCATTGCCCGTTCATAATGTTTTGGCTTCACAATGAGGAAGGAGTTGCTGGCGTTTGGGTGGTACCCTATTTGTGGATCTCGTGATGTTACCAGGTCCCACCACTTTTTGATGTCCTCCACTTCTCCTGCTCCTGTAAGGTCGTCAGCATACGCCAATTGCTTGACCTCGGTTGTTTCAAATTTTATTGTGTGTTGGAGCGTGGAAAGGCCTATTGCGTACATTGCCATTGCAACAGGGTCTCCCTGCATTGTTCCCTCAGTTGACTGTATGATAGTATCACATCTTAGAGCCTTGTTGTTTACTATATAGAGGTCTAATGGATTCCTATAGGTGTTTTCAACTTACATTGCAAAGCTTGGATACTTGATCTTGATGTTGTGCAGTGCGACCTTGCGGTTAAGTATGTTGAATGCGTTTGAAGCTTCCACCAGGAGAACGGCCTCACAATCACGCTGCTCAAATATCGTTCTCATGGCGTGAATGGCAGTTTCCCCTCCAGCCTGGTGGCCAGCACAAACTTGCAGGTTCCCTGCCGCTGCCCTGACATCATCCTTTACCACCTCCATTATGCATTTTCCGATGATCCGCCTCGGCACTTCCCCCACCTCTATAGACCTACATCTTGGATTCTTATCCAGGGGAATGAGGTGGCAGGCCATCAGAGCATGGAGGTGTTGGCAGCACGAGGTTGCTAGCCTTCTTGCAAGGGCGGCAATGGCAGTGCAGAGATCACTTGCTACGGGTCCAAACTTGTTAGTGCTGAGGATGACTCTCCAACCGTTTGCATCCAGACCTGAAGGGCCAGCACCTCCCTCAGTTTTCAGTGCCTTTTTCCACACCATCCCTCCTGTTATTTTCTCGAACAGGACAGCATTTGGTGGGATATATTCTCCCTGGAACCTGAAGCCTTCGTCTTCACTTGCAGGGGGATGTTTTTCCTTCAGTTGTTTTAATGTCTCTCTGTTTATTGGCAGAACCCCACCAGAGGGTTCCTCTGTGAGAAATCTTACCGCCGAAGACACTTTTCCCACACGCATTTTGTTTCCAAATTTTCTTGCAACGTCATCGGTGTTTTGCTTTCCGTCTCCTATAAATTTTAGTCTCTCCTGCAGTGTTCTTGTTTCACATAGGAGATCAGCAAGGGCCCCAGTCTGCCACATTGCCAATCTTCTCTTCATTGCTGCCACATTTTCTATGTGCTTAGTCTGTGTGTGTCCTCTGACAAAATAGATGTGGTATTATTGCCAGTATTTGAAGAGCTAAAGGCGTGAGGAAGCGGTCCTGAGTGTAATCAGTCATGAGGCGAGTCATCTCCCGAATCATTTCTTTGGTGGCCGCACACTTGGGTGGTTCAAATAATTTAGCGGGCGACCACCTGATAATTTCTGAATAGGTTTCTTTGACCCATATGTCTGCATTTTCCATCGACATGCCATTCCACTGAGGTGGCTGTCTCTCATTCTCCTCGTGGACGTCTGCTACTAAGGGAGCAGCATTTATCAGTATTGTACTACATTTTCGGGTTGATTAGACTCTCTGCTATCATTTAGGATATCATCGGGCGGTTGGGTCCCGGCGATATCCACTGTGGCCACCTGTGTCGGCTCCCTGCGACGTGGGTTCCGACAATGGTCTCCCTTTCTGCAATCCACACCTGGTTGGTTGTTTCTCACACATTCACAATTTGTGCAGTTTTGGTTCTGGCTAGCACAGACGCAGCAATGTCTGTTACCAGGCATAATGAACAGCACCTTGGGTGACAGCTACTTCCGCCTCCGACCTCTGCTTTGGTCCCATACAGACGAAGAAACTAGTTCTTATAAGTAAAGGGCAAAGAGGTGACGGGCTGGCCTGCGGTGTCCGGGTAGTAGGGGCATACGCACGCGGTTGTGTCGGGCATCCCCCCCCCCACCCCCCTGTGGGCGACAATCCACACATCAGAATGATCCACTGGGAGCAAGAATTGTCACACCTAACACTTGTTTATGTATCCTTGGCAGAGATAACCACTATTTCTATGGTCTCACTGATGTAGTATTAGTTATATATACTCACTTGGTCAGCCGACACTACATGAAGTGGCCGTTACTTGAGGTGGGGGGACGGGGGGGGGGGCGACCGCAAGCGCAAGGCACTTGGCCCCATAGGGGCGAGAGTAACGATGCCACCCCTGCTCAAGTAGGCCTATCGACACACTGGCACTGACATTTGGCAACTGCAGTCGCTGTCCATTCAAATACTCACAGGCTTATTTGAAGATCGCCGGTGCACACACGCAATATTTGCGTTTAATACCGTAAGGGATGAGAAGAGCCGTCGGTGACGATGCTCAAGGTGACATCCAATATTCATGGACACACTGTGAAATTCTCGCTCCCACAAACTGAGTATATCCCCACCAATAACACTTTAGATCAGCGAAAGCACTCCAACACACCCACGCCGCCCGGGCTCGGGCCTACTACAGTACTACTACTACTACTACTACTACTACTACTACTACAGGTATTACTTGCTCTTTTTTTTATTGTCTTCCAGCTTCCCCCAATAGCCAACTCTTCGCCACCATTTTATTACCTTAAAATTAAATACAGTATCCTAATACAAAAGTAGCTACCCTAGCTGTGTTGAGGTAGTTCATACACAGATCTATGCGGTATTCAGTGACTGTTGCCTCATAGTCAATATCTGCGACCATTGTCGGATTTGGGGGTGAAGATTTAGTTCCTCTGAGGCAAAGCAATGCAGACCTAATCATAGAGAAGGACAATCGACATCTCAACCAGGCTGTAACGTAACTTCTGGGCTGTTGCTTCCGTTCAGATAGCACCTCCGTGAGTTAGGCACAGAAACATCTTGCAATTGGTCCCATCCCACCAGAAGTTGTGAACACCAGAGGAGTGAAGCTGCTCTGATCAACATTCAGAATTCTCTCCCCTACTCCCTGATATTGTCAGTCTTGTTCCTCTTGTGTGCAGCATCGAGAGCTAGGTTACGGTGACCTGCGGCCATAGAATCGAAAATCCTTATGTCCAGAATCCTTGAGCACTGGCGTCCACACAGGCTTCGTTGGATGTGTTTGAAGTCTTGTGATGGAAATTCTCACTGTCCAATGGAAGGAGGGTCGGTTCTACCCTGACATCATGACAGATTTCTTTCAACATATTTGCTGTGGGATCCCTTACTTCGCCGTGCCATATGCATATGAAGCCCCCTTTCTTGCACACCATGGTGTGGTCAATATCATATGATTAACCACACATACATTCGACACACGCATTGGGAGGGCAAACCTTCTACTGGCCTACTGTACTTTAGAGCAATGGCATCTGTGAAGTCTTGTTATTAAGACTGAAACCTTTTATCCTTATCGGTATTGTTGTTAGCCAGTTCGAGGCGCCCACCTCCTGCACTATAGCTACTTTTTATCAAGTTCTCTGACAATTGCTGCAACAGTCGTTGCAGTTTATCACTTTGGATGTGCTGTCGTTCTGTCGTAATGGACCGCCGAATCTTGTCTAATTCATTGGTATCCACCTGACTTCTGAGCTATTATGTGCTCAGTGAGGGCTGCCCTGAGCTTGACAGATTTCTGATGTTCAGTGGCGGCAGGCTCCACTGGATTAGTCAATCCCATTCCTCCCAATTTCTGTGATAGTGCAATGTGTGATCTTTCTGCTGGGGTTAAATAAAGATTCTTCACTAGTGTTGGGATAAAAGCGACCTTGAGAGCTTCCTCCAGAGGGTGGACGAGTGGTCCAATATCAGGGATAGTGTGCATCAGGGAATTTCAGCGATGCTTTTCTCCATGGGTGAATGCCACGAAAGCCGATCCACATGAACATATCTCAAAGAGTTACCACATTTCACTAAATATGTCCTAGATCCACATACCTTGTCAATGACACCAGTTATCCACTTTGCATGTACAGCACCATAACCTTTAGCCATGTTCCTAACTCTCACCCTATCATTTACCTTGAACACTCTTTCACTGGAACTCTTATCATGATACATTTTTTGTTGAGCTTGTTTCCTCTCTACAACTTCAAACAGACTTGGCTTAACTAAACTTAATCTTGTTCTCAACTGTCTCTTCACCATTAACTCTGCAGGAGTACATCCTGTCACACTATGTGGCGTGGTTCTGTATCTGAGTAAGAAATTTGCTAGTCTGTGTTTCATTGATTTTCCTACAGTTCCTTGAATTACCTGCTTGGAAAGTGCTTCCTTTACAATTCTAACTGATCTCTCAGCTGCACCATTAGAGGCAGGATGATAGGGTGGGGTCAGTACATGCTTTACACCGTTGAGTCTCATGAAGTTTTTAAACTCTGATGATTGGAATGGAGGACCATCGTCAGAAACTACCTCTTCTGGTATTCCATGTTCGGCAAACATTAATCTTAATTCATCAATGGTGCTACCAGCATTAGTACTGTACATGTGCTTAACATCAATCCACTTTGAATGGCTATCAATTAATACAAGAAATTTGTCTGTTCCCTTATCACAGAAGTCAATGTGTACTCTTTGGAAGGGACGGGTAGGCCATTTCCAGGTTTTCAAAGGTGTGCTGGGTGGCATACTCCTAACATTCTGACAAACAGAGCACTCACGTACCATCATTTCTATTTCACCATCCAGTTTAGGCCACCACACAAAACTTCTGGCCAGTGCTTTCATAGCACATATACCTGGATGTTCAAAATGCAGTTCATTCAAAATTTGCCCTCTAAAACACTGTGGAATTAACACCCTCATACCCCACAACACACATCCCTGTTCTACTGATAATTGACATCTCCTTAAATGATACGGTTGAAAGTCTAAGGATGGACAAATCTCTGGCCATCCATTTAGTGTATACTCCAGGACTCTTCCTAATACAACATCTTTCCTAGTTTCATGAGCAATCATTCCGGAGGTGACTGGAAAATCTTCTGCTATCATGGTTACAGCATAAACCTTAGGCTCTACTCCATCATTTGATCCACTACCTGGCAACCTTGACAAAGCATCTGCATTGGAATGATCATCTGAACGTCTGTACTGTATCTCATAGTCATATGCCGACAATATCAAAGCCCATCTCTGCATTCTTGCTGCAGCAAGTGTAGGAACAGGTGATTTAGGACCCAAAATTGCCAAGAGAGGCTTGTGATCAGTTATTAAAACAAAATTCCTCCCATATAGATACCGGTGAAATTTCTTTACTCCAAATATGATAGACAAAGCCTTTCTCTGTTTGTGCATAATTTTTCTCGCTTTGGGTAAGAGTTCTCGAGGCATATGCAATGGGTCTTTCTTCACCGTTATCCATTATGTGACTTATGACAGCACCTAATCCATAGTCCGATGCATCACAAGCAAGCTTTAGTGTTCTACTGGTATCATAGTGGACTAAAACATCAGTACTAGATAGAGCAGCTTTACAATCTTCAAATGACTTCTGAGTTGCACTGTTCCATTTCCATGGTATCCCTTTCTTTAATAGTTCATGCAGAGGGGCTAAAACTGATGAAAGTCCACTCAAGAACCTTGAATAATACTGTATCATACCTAGGAAAGCTTTCAATTCACTGACATTTTTTGGAGCAGGTAAATTTACTATGGCTCCTACTTTATCTTCTACAGGTCTCAGCCCTTCTGCATTCACTTTGTAGCCAAGATAAGTTACTTCTTTAGCTAGGAATGAACATTTGCTCTTGTTGAGCCTGACATTGTGTGCCAACAATCTTTCGAATACTGTGGCTAGGGTTTTGACATGATTTTGGATGTCACTGTCAACAATAAGGACATCATCCTGAAAACATAACACATTGGGAAGACCCACAAGAATTTTGTCCATGATGCACTGAAATAACTTTGGTGCACTTTTAACACCATAAGGCAACCTTTTGAACTTATACAATCCTTTATGAGTGTTGATGGTAAGGTACTGTTGACTTTCAGCATCAACAGAGACCTGAGCATATGCTTGGGACAAGTCTAACCTAGTGAAAATGGTTCCGCCTGTTAGTGCAGCAAACAAATCTTGAGATGTGGGTAAGGGATATTGCTCATCCTCAACAGCTTGGTTAATGGTAACTTTATAATCACCACATAGTCTAACCGATTTATCAGCTTTAGGTACAATTACTATTGGAGCAGCCCAATTGCTCTTGGCGGTTTTCACAATAATTCCCTCATTCACAAGTCTGTCTAATTCCTTCTCAACCACACCTTTCAATGCATAAGGAACAGGTCTGGACTTAGCATATATGGGTGTAACATCTTTGTCAATGGTGATATGAGCTTCATAACCCTTTATACCACCCTGTCCCTTTACAAATAAAATCTTGTATTTTTCAAGCAATTTCTCAAGACCTGGAATACTGTTACACATTCTAACACTAAATATCTCCTTCCAGTCCATCTGAAGTTCACACAACCAGTTCTTACCTAACAAAGTTGGTCTATTCACATAACTAGCTATAATTAATGGCAACTTTAAATTCTGATTTTTGTACTTTACCTCACACTCTAATTTACCTTCTGTGTTCAAAATCTCTCCAGTATAAGTTCTCAACTTGACACCTGAGTCTTCTAAAGGCACATGCGCAAATAGTTTCTCATACATATCTTTACTCATTATGGAGAAATCAGCTGCAGTATCCATTTCCAGGATTACAGGTGTGTCATTAATACACAAGTCCACATTATACCTATGTTTAACTTCCTCTTCACGACTGGTGTAAATAGTAAACACATGGGCACTCTCATCACTATCAGATCCAAAATTACTAACACTCTCATGAATACTGTTTTTCATTTCCTTCTCTCCACCTTCAACTGCATATACTCTACCTCTATCACTTCTACAGGCAGGAGCAATATGTCCAATACGTTGACAATTGTAACATTTTGAATTCTTGAACTTACACTGAAAGCTTTCATGTTTCCCTCGGCACCTCTTACATTTTAAATCAGCATGAGTTCCTTGTTTTGTGGCATATTTATTCCTTTTGGCTACAGTTACTTTACACACTGAGCCACTACTGCCAACTGTTTCACTACCAGCATTGGGAACAAATTCTCTGGTGTTTTTCTCGGCCAATTCCATGCTTGTAGCTATCTGACATGCACTTTCAAAAGTTAAGTTAGTGGTGTTCATTAACTTATTCTGTATTTTTTCATAATTCAGGCCTATTAAAAACCTGTCTCTTAGAGCTCGGTTCAAGAACTGTCCAAAGTTACAGTGAATGGATAACTTCTTCAAAGCTACTATATAATTACTTACTGATTCATCTTTACCTCTATCTTTGGTGCCAAATCTGTAACTTTCAGCGATCTCAAGTGGAGCAGGATCAAAATGTTGCTTCAGAATCTTGGTAATCTGAATCAGTGAGGAGTCTTTGGGTTTGTCTGGAGTAAGCAGATTGACCAGAGTAGAATAAACATTAGCTCCTACCTCTGTCAAAAAGATTGCTTTCCTTTTCTTTTCAAGGACTTTTCTTTTCTCCGCATCCCCACCGTCATCCATTAATTCATTTGCCAGAAAGAAGAAGTCCATTCTCTCACAATATGATGTGAAATCTTCCTTGTCTGCATCATACTCCCCCACTCGTCCGATGTATCCACTGACGCCAGCCATGGTTGCTCTCTTCACTTAATTTCTCCAGGTTCAGAGTAGCCTTCCCTTCAGTGGTCACTATCCTCTCTTCAAGGACTTCACCAGCACTTTGAGAATCCCATCCTCGTCGCCAGTGTAGTATCTTGGGTTATTTAATGGGAGAATGAAGAGTCACATGGTCTGTCTGGCTGGCTTTTTATTCTCTGTTCTTGGTTACAACGTGCCTAACACATTTCGTAAGAAGTAACATAATATATAATATATACATTCAATAAAGGCAGCATATAAACATACATATATATAACAGACTGTATGATGATATCTTCTCTTAGGGCCTGGAAGCTTGTTATATAGAGGTCTGATGGGCTCCTATAGGTGTTTTCAACATACTATATTGCAAAGCTTAGACACTTCATCTTGATGCTGTGCAGTGTAGCCTTACAATTGATTATGTTGAATGCGTTGGAAGCGTCAACCAGGAGTACTGCCACAATCACACTGCTCAAATATCTTTCTCATTGCGTGACTGGCAGATTCACCCCCAGCCTGGGGGCTAGCATATACTTGCAGGTTCCCTGCAGCTGCCCTGACATCATCATTTACCACCTCCATTATGCATTTTCCAATGATACGTCTCAGCATTTCCCCACTCCTATAGGCCTATTTTTATCCAGGGAAATGAGGCTGCAGGCCATAGCAGCACGAGGTTGCTAGTTTTCTTACAAGTGCGGCGGTGGCATTGCAGAGATCACTTGCTGTGACACCAAACTTGTTAGTGCTGATTATGACTCTCCAACTGTCTGCTTCCAGGCCTGAAGGGCCAGCCCCTCCCTGTGTTTTCAGTGCTTTTTTCCCACACCATCCCTCCTGTTGTTTTCTCAAACAGGTCAGCATTTGGAGGGATATAGGCACCCTGGAACCTGATGCCTTCCTCTTCACTTGCAGGGGGATGTTTTTCCTTCAGTTGTTGTAATGTCTCTCTGTTTATTGGCAAAACGCCACCGGAAGATTCCTCTGTGGAAGATCTTAACGCCAAGGACACTTTTCACTCACGCATCTTGTTACCAAATTTTCTGGCAACATCCTCAATGTTCTACTTTCCATCTCCTATGAATTTTAGTCTCTCCTGCAGTGTTCTTGCTTTGCGTAGATCATCAAAGGCCCCTTTCTGTCACATTGTCAGTCTTCTATTCATTGCTGCCACATTTCTTTGCACTTAGACCTTGCATATGGCCAATATTTGATGAGCTAATGTGGCCAGGGGGCTGTCGTGAGTATAATTGATGATGAGGGAAGTCATCTCTCGGATCATTTCTTTGGTGGCTGCACACTTGGGTGGTTTAAAGAGGTTAGCTGGCGACCACCTGACCACTTCTGAGTAGACTTCTTTGACCCACTTCTCCGCATCATCCTCTGACAAGCCTTTCCAATTTGTTGACTGTATATCACTCACCTCATGAACAGTATTTTCCGACTGAGTGGGTTCACTGCTATTGTCTGACCTGTCGTCATCAGGTGATGGATCTCTGCCATAGGAATTTTGACAGCTGGTCCTTTTTCTGCAACCCACACATTGTGTGTTACTTCTCACACAAATGCATGTTGTGCATTTCTGATTCCGGCCTGAGCACTGACAAACACATTTGCCAGCCTTGATATCGACCTGGGAAGGAGAGAGCAGTGGGAGAAGTAGGTTGAATTGAAACAGTTTATTTAGCCAGAAAAACACATATACGGAGTGGATAATAATAGCAATATTAACATGGCTGAGCCAGTTGGGAGGGGAAGAGGGGGGGGGGAGGGTCAGTTTTGGTGTACGTGCCGACGGGGCACAGCGGGGCTGGGCGGAGGAGGCTGGGGCTAGGCTCGGGGCAAGCGGGACCGTTACCACCCTTGACCTGTTAGGGTTACAAGCCACGGCCTACATTGGCACATACAAACACCAGTGCCACCTACTATACAGTTCCCTTATCTCCAATAACTATCTACTACTATTTTTTTTTATAATGGCCTCCATCCTCTCTTAATAGCCATACCTTCGCCACCATTTTATTACCTTAGAAATTAAATATCCGAATACATAAGTAGTTGTCACTCAGAATCGAGTACAGCATGCCCTGAAAATTCGCGGACCTCGATTATTTGCGGATGACACCCTGGATGTATTTGTAAATAGTAATAGGACTTTGCAGCAGCCTCACAACTAAATTCCTATTCGAGCTACCATGGTTGCATCTACCAAGAACAAGTGGCTTACCTCATACTCTTGCTAGCTCTACAAGTACAAAGCATTGAGGAGATTTTACACATGAATTCTCGAATGAATAACACACACAAAGTAATCTGTACTTAACATTGGACTCATACAACAACACTGCATGAGCGGGTCATGTTTATGTCACGGGTGATTGACAAGTAGACGGTGAATGAGTCCGGCCAACAATCTCTCAGCGGCTGGCTGAGCTTGGCTGCGGGTGAGATCTCGGCTCATCCCATGACTGTGTTATACGACACAATCTGATTGTAAAATCTGCCATCCTTTTCCTAGAAAGATGTTGGATGACATCCGGGCATACACCAACTAACCAGGGTCTGCCTAGCACCTATGAACGGAGTGGAGTCGTGGCTTAGAATGAAGTCAGGGGCCCGCGGACTCTCCCCACAGCCAGCGTCTCGACCAGTACCAGACCCATACACTACTAGAAGCTCACCCCGACATCAGAAGGACGAAGCAACTCAGGGGCAAGAATGCAGTCATTGCAGACTGGGTTGGCTTGGGGGACCCACCCAAGACCATTCAAGTCCGTGGTGCCTATCGGACTCTGAAGGTAACTCTATATCAGCCTCCTACTCGGAGGTGTTACAATTGTCAACACTGGGGCCATGTGGCCCGATTATGCCCCTCGACTAAGCCGTGGTGTGGTTTCTGCTCAAGACAACATGCAACACAGGCTTGCAGAAATACAGTTGCTCAAAGGGGTGTCACTCAACAGAAGTGTATTAACTGCAAAACAGTTGGAGTTCCTGTATGGCACCCTGACTGTCCTAGAGCTCCTATGCCCCTTCAGCGCCCAGACCCGCCACCCAGGCAGGTCTCAAGAAACACTACTGCTGCTAGGGTACTCCCTACGGCCAACCCCTGGCCCACCCTCCACACCAAAGCTCCAGGATCATCACCAGCAGTCATCGAAAGATCAGCATGGGGCAACACAGACGTACTGACACAACAGCTAGCTGCCAACACACCCCGTGAACACGCACAAAGTGAAGAGATCAATGATTTGAAAAATGAAATTAAAGAACTGAAAGCTCAATTTACAGCTCAAACTGATATGTTAAAGAGCCTCTGTGATACACTCCAGAAAAAGAACACCACCAACACAGTGCAGCAGCTATGGAAAGATTACAGTCAAACTGAAGACATTCAGATGTCAGTACCGGATGTGGAAACTCAAGACCCACCAGGAACTAGTGTCCATGCAGAGGAAAATAGTGATACTGGTAACAGTTCTACTGATGCCTCTCGTGGACATGGTCAGTGAAGATGAACAAACACAAACAGAAAATGGTAGTGATGTCGAGTGTAACCAAAGTGTGTTGTTGTCTGCCACTGAAATACAACTTGTTGATCAGGACATGCTCCAGAAATGTTTCAAAAAGGTTAAATGGCCTACTGCCTGCCGAAGGGACAGGCAGCTTTGAGAAAAAAAAAACAGTATCATACAGTGCCTATTGCTTCTTTCCAAATGCAGTTCATAATGGCCAGTGTTAATACCAGACAAAGATACAGAGCGGTGAAGGTGATGAGTTGGAACATCTCATCCCTTACAAAACGATACCCTGACCTACACCACAAAGTTGTGACTGAGGACATCGATATTGTGTGTCTGCAGGAGTGTCTCACACCTAATGGTAAGCCCCCACCCAGTCTGCCCAATTATGTGTATTATGATCCTAGTTCTACTCACACATGTTTGATGTATGTTAAGAAGTCACTCCTGCTTGTACCTCTTGTATCCAAAAAGACTACCAACCTTCAGCATCATGGGATCACTATCCACCTGGGCAACTCCACACTCAACGTGCTAAATGCCTATGCTCCCTCAGATCAGCTTCAGTACACAGATCTCCCAGACTTTTTACACACTGAGCCCACTGTCCTGATGGGTGACCTGAATACTAGACAAAAGAAATTAGGTGACTCCACCACTAACACCAATGGTAGGAGATTTATCTCACTTCTCAGCGCATATGAAGATGTTTCATATTATAGGTAATAATGAACCAACACACATCTATGGCGGGGCTCTAGACAGGTGTATTGGTTTTAATCTATCATACACAACTCATAGCTCTGATGTTGTTACTAATCTTATGTCTGACAACAGTCCAATCCAAGCTAGTATACATGTAGCCAATGACACCCCCACTGGTGGTAAACTCAACAGGCTTAGTGTGGAGGTATGAGATATTGGTTCACACTCAGGATAGGATGGAGAAAGGAAACTCACAATGTGCTCACTGTATTCATATTGTATTGGATGTACAATGCAGCTTGTTGCTGGGTAGGTAGCAAGGTAATAAGCGTTGAGTAGAGAGAGCTGAGTGGTAAGGGTGCCCAGAGGAGGGACATGCGGCTTGAGGGACGCCAAGGTCGCTGGCGGGAGCGGCAGCCTTCAGGCTGGTGCGGAGGAGATGGTGTTGCTTGAAGGTGGCACTGGGTAGAAAAGAGGGTGGTCACAGCGGTGTCAGGTCTTATAAGGCGGGGGTAGGCGTCGGTAGATAGTTGACCCCCGCTCCGTGGGCGGCGCTGGAGGCGTAGGCTGGGGAATTCGAGAAGGTTCGGTGCTTGTAGGGGAGGAATCCACTGCAGTAGAATCACAGTCAAGCAAGAACATGAAAGCCAGTTCATAGACTTCATCCATGACTGGTACAAGGACTACAAGCCTGACAACTACCAAAGTTTCCATGACGATCTGATAGATAGGACTTATACATACTTCACCAACAATGCCTCCACCAAAAAAAAGGAGAAAACGTGGTCAGCAACAGGCAACAGCAGTGCTATGATGACCCTAAACTGAAAAAAAACTCAGGGCTTGAGTCAGGAGGGTGGGTAAGGGTTACAAACAAAATAGAACACCTCAAATGTTACAATTGTATCAAGCTTCCCTTGCTGCTGTCAGGGAACGTGTAAACGAACTCAGACAAAATGTATGGGAGACAAATGTCAACAACCTGAACCAACACACATCCCTCAGCGAAGCCTGGAAAGACATAAACACAATCAGAGGTAAAAACAGTAGACACGTCTCCCATCCAAACCCTCTGCAAAAGTCAAATGAGCTAATAACAAAGTGGGCTCGTGTCTAGCTATGACATGTTACCAACTAGGACTCGGGGACTCCTTGATGCGAAGTCTGTAGAGAGAAGTAATCTTATCAACTTTATGCTGGGCAAACAGCACGATGAGTGTGATGTTTCATGTACTGAGTGGGAGCTTGACGCCACCCTCGCCAGGGGCATATCTACTTCCCCTGGAGAGGACGGAGTCACATACAACATCGTTAGACTACTAAGGCGTGTGCCGGGCAATCCACTATTGGTATTGTACAATATGAGTCATGCTGAGGGCCAACTACCCACATCATGGACCAGCAGTATTGTTGTACCAATACCGAAACCAGGACAGCCTGATGCCTTTCGTCCCATATCACTAACCAGCTGACTGTGTAAAACCTTTGAGAGGATGGTTCTTGGCAGACTCTTATATAGAATCAGAGAACACATGTCTCCTAACATAACTGGCTTCACCCATGGTAAAGGTGTACATAATTGCATCACCACATTCCTAACTGTGCATGGTGATGAAAGGCACAGATACACCACCATTCTTAACCTAAAAGCTGCATTTGATATTGCCAATAGACAACTGATATTGTACGAACTAGCCAAACTGGATATTGGAGGTAGGCTGTTACACTGGATAAGTGGTTACCTAACCAACAGAAGGGCTGCTGCACTGTTTCAGGGTTACAAAAGTGAAGTTAAAGATATGCAACTTGGTACACCTCAAGGTGGAGTACTTAGCCCCACTTTGTTCAATGTTCTTATGAATGCATAATTAAATTTAATACCAGACAACCCCAGCAATATCACAATCAGCTATACTGATGATATTCTTATACATACTAAAACTCATCGTGAAATGCAAACCACCCCGAACCATGTTATATGCAGCCTGTGAGAACCTTGGTCTTATTATCTCCACTGAGAAAACTAAGGTGTTCAACAAACAAGCTGGTAACCGCAAATGCGGCCCCGCCAAGTTCAAGATAGGTAACAACACTATTGACTATGTTTCTTCTTTTAAATATCTTAGTGTCTCCGTCCCTTGTACCCTACCTGCCGTACAACAGCTAACCCGCCAATGTACAGACAGACTGAGACCTCTTAAAAGTGTAGAGGGGTACAGCCCACATTATGGTGCTAATATTAGAATTGTTAAAATAATGTACTACCGTGCACAAAAGTCGTGTCCACGACCCAGCCAGTGAGGTTTCGAAAAGCCTTGAGTCTGAATTTTCGAAACAGCTGGGGGAATTCTGTGGTCGGCCAACAGATGTCGCCCACTGTAGTGTGTGTGTGGGGGAATAGAGGAGGTGGGGGCTGGATGAGAGGCAGGTCTATTTATTATTTACAGTAAACCCTTGCTTTACGCGGTTTCACTTTACGCGTTTACGCGTTTCCACGTTTACGCGGTACCCTGCCGAACACGGAATGCTCACTTTCCGCTGTGTGTGTACCCTTTTACGTGGAAAGCGGCTGGCGGTTCTCTCGCGCCGCGCCATTTTTGGATCCAAACCTCCCGCCATCTCTCCCGCCCTCTCCCGCCATCCGCCATGTTGTGTAAGCGGCGCGAGTAGGTTGCGCAGTGTATGTCTTTGTTGCGTTATCGGTGACATCATGTGACGTATCTGACTGTGATTGGGCAAAGCATCCTTACCTCCCTCCCCGCTAGCTGTGATTGGTTTAATGTACTATGACGTGCCCCGCCGCGGGAGCGTTCAAGCCCCTTGACCTACCAGCGTCAGTTACACCCCTCCCTGCTACACTGTGTATATCGGTATCCATTGTTCCATAAGAATGGCTTCCACCGGACCACCACCACCACCACAAAGAAACCTTGCATTACCTGGACCCAGCCGCCCTAAGCCAAAGAAGACACTACGTTCATTAAGCTACGAAATTAAATATAAGATCATACAAGAGTTGGAGAAAGGAACAAGACAGGTTGATCTCGCACGCCAGCATGGTGTTAATGAGTCTACGATCAGGACAATTAAGAAGGATGCAGCCAAGATAAAGGAGCACATGAACATCACAAAGTCTACAGGTGCTTCTATGATCAAGTATTGCCACAACCAGGTGCTTCTCAAGACGGAAAAATTACTTGTGAGCTACTTGGTTCGTCAGGCGCGACGGAACATGGCGGTGGACACGCGCTCAGTTAAGGAGTACGCACGTGAACTGTATGCTGCAGTGTCACGAAAGATGGGAATTGCAGAGCCCAAACCCTTTAATGCTTCCTCTGGGTGGTTACAGAGGTTTAAGAAGAGGAACAAGATCACCAATATCAACATTGGTGGTGAAGAAGCTAGTGTTGACCGTGTTGCGGCTAGGGAATTTCCTCCGTTTTTACGTGAGATTATGGAGGAAGGACAGTACACCGACGACCAGGTGTTTAACATGGACGAATCTGGTCTTTTTTGGAAAAAGCTACCTTCCAAGACCTTCGTTGTGAAAAATGCCAGCAAGTGTCGGGGCCGGAAGTTGCAGAAGGAGCGCATCACCGTCCTGTTTACCACCAATGCCTCCGGTACCTGTAAGCTCAAGTTATCGGTGATCCACACAGCACGCAAGCCGCACGCCTACAAGAGCATGGACATGACCAAGCTAAATGTCCACTGGCTGACCGCAAGTAAGGCGTGGATGTTCTCTACTCTGTCCCTCTCCTGGTTTGATGACTGTTTCGTTCCTGACGTTACGAAATTCTGTGAGCAACACAATGTTCCATTCAAGATTTTGTTGCTGCTTGACAACGCACCAGGACACTCGCCCCTACTGTTAGATCGTCACCCCAACGTAAAAGTGGTCTTCCTTCCTCCCAACACTACGTCTATAATACAGCCCATGGACCAAGAATTGATCTGTAATGTAAAAGCTGCATTCTCTGCCAAGAAATTCAAGCTCCTGAACGACTACACCAACACCAAGGAAGAGTTGCGTAACCTGAGTGATACCAACACCGATAGCAAGAGCGAAGACGACGAAGATCAACAGTTGGCAGAGCAAGAAGTACTTGTGAGACAATTTTGGAGAACATTCAATGTCAAGAAAGCTGTGGACTTCTTGGTGGAGGCATGGGATCAGCTGTCTGTAGCAACTGTTCGTCACGCATGGAGACATGTGTTGCAAAGTATTCCGGGTGTTAGGCAGAGTAAATCTGTGGCTGGTGAGGTTCAGACTGTTGCAGTAGCAGTGGACCTTGCCAGAGAAGCTGCGCAGAGTGTTACAGCTGCAGGCTTCTCCGAGACCACCAACGATGACATCCTGGAGGTGATAAGGGATCCTGATGTGACTACCGACGAGATGGTAGATGATGATGACGTAAGTGAAGAGGCAGGTGGTGCGTCATCCCAAGAAGAATGCCAG
The DNA here is from genome assembly GCF_018991925.1 of Homarus americanus. Taxonomy (NCBI): domain Eukaryota; kingdom Metazoa; phylum Arthropoda; class Malacostraca; order Decapoda; family Nephropidae; genus Homarus; species Homarus americanus. The sequence goes on along the minus strand of NW_024748502.1, from coordinate 10,610,891 downwards.
TTATCCCATAGTAATGTAAGGGGTGCCATCGAGTGTATTGAGAAAGTCAAGCTCCTCCTTTCCGACGACCCTGATGCTAACAGGTATGAAATCTTCACTACCCAGCTGTTGCAGACTATGGAGCCCTACATCAAGGTTTATCACGACAACATAAACACCAGCCGTCAGCAAAGCATAACCGAGTTCTTCGCCCGCAACCCACCACAGCCAGCCCAAGCCAGTGATAGTGACAGAGACAGAGACAGTGATGATGACTTTGAGGGATTTGTCAGGGAGGCACTAGTAAGCGTGGATGACAGTGATGAAGACTCACCTGAGGGCCAGTAGCCTGCCCTCTGCCTCGGAACCAGCCTCCATTCCCCTACGCCGACCCATCTCTTCTACTAACGTAAGTGTTAACCCCAACCTTGTTTTTTTCTAACCGAACCTTCAGTATATTATTCTCTTATTAATTGTTCCCTTCTATATTATGTGTGTGTGAATACCATCATAAAGTTAAGATGTTATTTTTAGTAAAACGTACGTATTGTGTCGGGAAAAAGTGGAGTTTGGGGGTCGGCCCGGTCTCTATTTCAATTAATCCTATATGTTATGTTGTTCACTTTACGCGTTTCTCACTTTACGCGGGCCGCCGTGGGTTCAATTAACCGCGTAAAGTGAGGGTTCACTGTATACCACCATAATTTCAAGCTGTCTTTTTAACTACGTTTTGTCTTACAGTTGTTTCTTTATGGTTACGAATTCATGGAACAGGTGCAGTGTCCTGGGTGCTTAATACCGCTCAGGTCACAATGATACTTTAAAGAGTGGAATATATTAAGGAAAAAAGTGAAATTTGCAAGGATCAGCTAGTTTTACTCAGCGACCACGTCACAATTTTGTTGTTATTCCGACAAAGAGATTATGGTATTATTTATTTATATTCCACCCATCCTTTGCTTAATAAATATTTGTGATAATATGCAATATTATGTAATTATATACCTATGTTAAAAAGAGTGGAGTGAAAAAGATATCAGTTTTGTAAAATAGTATTCAGACTTAATCTAGTTCCAATTCTTCCAAGTTTCAGTGTTTAAACACCCCACCACAATATGCAAGTTTCATATATTTTGGAGTGTGCTCAGTTACCGTGAATATTGTGTGCTGAATATCATGAGCATTTCAATGATGGTAGTAGTTGTAACTACATAATTATATTGTGTTATAAGACAACACATTCCACGACGTGCCATACAGATCATTGTATACCACACAATACATAATTTGTGGCTGTTAAGTTACTTTGTTATGAATTTTCATGCCATATAGTTTAAGACATCATTAAGGACATGGATTTAAGATAACACTGTAGGTGTGTTAATATATATTAATTGTATTTACAAACAAAACCAAAATCCAAACAATACACCAATACACACATCTTAGTATTTGGTCCAGCCACCCATTGCATTCAGGACTTCATCAAGGCGATTAGGGATAGAGTCAACCAGCTTCAGGCACACCCCTGGTCGTCGACGTATACTCTCCCACACGTCTTAAGCTTTGGCCTCTATTGCTGCACAGGTTCGCTGCTCCCCAATATCCCAATCACGTTTCATCATGGCCCAAATATGTTCAATCGGATTAATATCACATCCTAGTGTTGGCCAGTCGATGACCTCAATTTCAGGGTGATCCTGGAGGTAGTCCTTCACTATGTTGCTGGTATGAATGGGATTGTTGTCATGAACCAGCCTGATAGTTTGGGGGGCTGTAACTGCCATAGCCCGGACTGTAGGAATTAGCACTTGCTCCAGGATGTCTATATACTGCTCACCAGTGAAACGGCCATTGATCTTGACTAGTTCACCTGGCCCATGTGTCCACATCCACCCCCAAAATGACACTGACACCCTACCACTCACTGCGCGATGTTGAATGTGTTTCTCTGGGCGGTCGTCAGCACTGCCTTACTTCGGCTCCCACTGACCTGAACACCGTTTCATCGGTAAATATAATGGTTCTCCAGTATTCTTCTCTATGTGGAAGATGTTCCAATGCAACGTCGAGTCGACACTCCTTGTGAGTAGGTGTTAGCCACCCTTTGTGAGCTGGAATATGGCAGTCGATCCCGGCTTCGTGTCTCGTCGTCATGTGATGGCAGTCGAGGCCCAAATTTCTTGTATGCTCCACTGATGTTCGCATTGGATATGCCGTTGCAGCTGCCATGATCATGGCGTCCATCCTTGCCGACGTTACTCGTGGCCTCCCTCTTCGAGGTTTCGTCTCCACTGAGGCCTCTTTCTCCCACCGGCAGATCCACCTCCTAATCGTCTTGGTGCTCCTCCCCACTTCGAGAGCAATATTCAGCACAGTTGCCCTGGCTCTCCACATCCCAATGATTTGGCCTCGCTCAGCAATCACTGCCGACGAATTTGCTTGTCCTGCAGGCATATCTGAAATGGCAGAGTAATATTATGTTGTGGTAACTGATGCAGGCTTTTATATACTAGAGTAAATTAATGGTATTAGTAACACCTAGGTTAAGTATTATTACTCTGACATAACGTTTTGGTAAATCTTTTAGGATCAACTGCCCAAGAAACCCTTCCTATTTCATGTATTCATATTGAACTGCAAGTAGATCCCCCCCCCCCAAACCTCCACCACCACCCCTTCGACTGTAGAGTGAACATTCGCCGATAATCATCATCATCATCAAGATTTAGTTTAACGAGACCACTGACACCCATTTGAGTCTCTCCTAGGGCTGGCCAGAGGGATTAGTTAACACATATTTGTGCTTCTATAATTTAGTGTAATATTGTTTGGAGGAGATTACAGTACAGTATTTCAAAAAGGTCAAAACTGAACTTAAGGAAAATTTTTGGGTCTCTGCTAAAATATCTTACATTGTAGGGTTAGTGAAGCACATTGTTCGATACCGATTATAAATAGGGCATTCAATGAGAATATGTTGGACTGTTATTTGTGTTCGGCAGTTGGAGAATATAGGTGGGGCTCCACTAGGGGAAGACATGAGTTGGCCATGCGTCAATCGCGTATGCCCAATTCTTAGACGATTCAGAATAGTTTCATGATGTCGAGAGGATTGTTTTGATGGTGACCAAGGATAAACTGATGATTTGATCATTTTTAGCTTATGACTTGTTGGTTCATTTTCCCAGGACTTTTGCCAATCGTCAAATATTAATTGTTTATAGGTAGTTAGCCTCGCCGATAATCAAAATATATGGTTTTCCACTGCTTTACATATATCTTTGACAATTTTCAGCTATGACATACTTATTTCTTATAAATAATTCATTTAAATTTTATTTTTTTCAAAGAATATTCACTGGTTCCAGAATGTATCTAAGCTTATGCCAGTAGGGTGTGTCATAGGAGGGAAGATCAGCTAAAACTAATGGCCCATCACTTTTTTGGTAGATTTTAGTGTATATAAACAGAAAATAATTTCAGTTTCAATACTTTGCAACCTTTTGCTAGGTAAATTTTAGCGTGAAATTTATCGAAAATCTAACGTACAGCTGCATTAGTACATTACAATTAAATAGTGAACATTGCTTTCTGACTTCATTCTTTAACAACCCAACTAACAATATTTTTTTCTGTTTCAGATTCTGATGCATTTATAAGTTGATAATATTTGCGATGGCTGCTTGTGTCAGGACGAGGAACCAAAAATCCAGCCATCTCAGTCACTATCTTGGGTCTGGGAGAGAGCTCCTGAAGTCGGAGTTGCCTACATTGAGAGATGCTTTGAGATACGGTGTTTTAATCAGGCAAATCAGTGAAAAGAACCAAAGAACTTACACAAACAAAGACATTGCCAGTGATATGACCAAAGCTGTCTTGGCACAGTACACTCTGGCTAACGCTCAGTTCAAGCCTCCAGTCATAACAAGTCAGAAGAAGATTAGTGAGAGACTGCTAGCCAGTTGGGAAAAGGCAAGAGATATCTCTCTTGGGAGAGGAAAACTTGTAGTTAAGGACAGCTTTGCCAAGCAACTGGACCAGTTATTTGACATAATTACTTGCAAGTGCCCAATTGTGCTCTGTCCTGAGTTTGGATGCGATCGTGACTGTAAATCCGAGGCCCACATCTCCTCTATTTGCAAGCGTGAACTAAAGATTCCTGTGATCGAACTGGCATTTGTCAAAGCACAGAGAGAGAAGACTGGCAGTATAGGGGCTCTCATGATTTCTAGCCAAGATATTCCGGAGTCCAAGAGACAGGAGGCTGCCACAGAGAGACAGAAGAGGAGAAGAGTTGCCGAGGAAAAGAGACTTGAGAAGGCCCAGGGTGAGGTAAAAAAGGCCGATGATTGGAGTCAAGCTGATTCAGAGTTTAATGACTTCCCCATGGCTGATCCGAGTGCTGACCAGGAGAATGGTGACTTTGTCCCTAACCCAGAAAATAATGATCCCAAACCTTCCAGGCATAAGATTCGAAATAGGAAAGATATCCTGAGCATAGCTCTGGCCAGCATGCGACACCACACTGGTCTCAGAGAAACTGCAGAGATAGCAACAGCTGCCTGGATTGACGGTGGTTTGATAACACCTGATGATGTTCACCTGGTGATAGATCATAACAAAGTAAGGAGAGCTCAGGAGAAACTTGTCAGTAACCTAGAAGAGGAGTTTGATAAGGGGATAAGAGAAAATGGAATCAATTGTTTGTTCTTTGATGGGAGAAGGATGACACTAAAGTGTTCATGAAAGTTGGAGATTCTGACAAGTTGTTCCCTGCCATGGTGAAGGAGGAACACTACTCCTGCTGCAGTGAACCAGGAGGGAAGTATTTGTGGCATTTCACTCCAGAGAAAGATGACATCAGGAAACCAGCTGAGATAGTGGCAGATAACATTGTGAACTGGCTCAGAGAGAGGAACGTAGACCAGACCCTGCAGGCCATTGGAGGGGACAGCACCAACACGAACACAGGGTGGCAAGGGGGGTCATACAGTGGATAGAGCGGAAGATTGGGAGGAAGCTGGTCTGGATTGTTTGTGACCTCCACACCAACGAGTTGCCACTCAGACATCTGATCCAGGAGCTGGATGGCAAGACTCTTTCAAACAACAGATGGTCTGGTCCTCTTGGCAAGATGCTGGACTCTGCCACCGAGTTGAAATAAAATCCGAGCTTTGAAAAAATCACAGTTGGCCTCACTCGTTGAGCTTGCACATACTGTCATTGACGACCTGAGTACTGACCAGTACTATGGTTACACATGATTTGCAGTGCCATCAAAACTGGGGTCATGCCTGATAGACTTGCTTACCTGCAGATAGGCCCAGTCTCACATTCTAGGTGGCTCACAACGGCTCTCAGGTTCTGCAGAATTTGGGTCGCTCATCATAAGCTGAAAGGGAACCAGCTTCACAACCTGAGACTTATTGTCCAATTCATCGTGAGTGTCTACTTGCCAAATTGGTTCAACACCAAGGTCAAGTCATCGTTCTCCGAAGGTCCGAGGCATGTTCTCTTTCAGCTTGAGCTCCTGAGGAGTCAGCCAAGGAAGGTTGTTCAGATTGTGGAGCAGACTGTGAGGAGATCTTCCTGGTATGCTCATCCCGAGGCAGTTCTGCAGACAATGCTCTGCAGTAAGGATGAGGAGGAGAGAAGAGTGGCAGTCAAAACGATCTTGGATATGAGACTTATGAGAGGATCTGGGCATGACGAATCAGTTGGTGACGATTCCTTCAGGGTCAGGAAGACTCCTGAAGTCAATCTAGGTGCAAGACCCTCACTGATCTCATAAGAATGCTGGACAGCTTACATCCAGGCTGGCAGTGAGCCCCTCTTACCTGCATCACCAATGTTCAAGTCAGAGCTTTCCTGGACAACCCCATGCGTAAGCCCTGCCTGGCCCTAAGCACACCCAGGTATAGGCGTTTTTACGGTGGTAGCAGCAAGTGGCGGGCCAGCAGTCCGTGTACAACCAGGAGGAGGAAGGCTACATCCGAGCTCAGGTGTGGTCAGCAGGAGGTGATGAGTAGAAACAGAAGCAAGAAAGACATGTTCTCTATGGTGTGCAGCAACACCGAGTCGTAGTAGTAAAACCGGTTTTTGTATTTGATGATTTTGTTTTCTAAAGGAATATTAAATTTAATAATTGTGTCAAGATCATTCGTTTCACTATTCTGGATCATTTTCATCCTAATAAATTAACCTGATACATTTACTTTACTTTAAATAAGCTATTTAGTGGTGTTGGTAAAAGGGTGAGAATACTGAATTTTCATAAGATTTCAAGTTAAAATTTACCTAGCAAAAAATGAAAACTTTTCAAATCTGAAGATATCACATGATTCTGCACATAGAACTACATCATTAATACCATGGGCCGATTTTTCAAACTCAAAAAAAAAAATTCGCCTCCGTATGACACCCTATTATCCCAGTCAATGCAATGCTTGTTATCCCTCAAATGAACAAACAGAGCATTGGATTCCTGGCCTGTCCTAACACTGTATTTGTGTTGTTTAATTCTAGTTGCAAGATCTTTACCTGTCTGGCCTAAGTAAAACATATTACATTCCTTGCAAGGAACTTTATATATGCAACCAATTGTGTTGTTGGGGGAGTTCTTGATTAACATTTGTTTAACAGTGCATGAGTTTTTAAATGCCACATTGACGTTCCAGGATTTTAGTTGTGAAGGAATGTGTGAGAAATTTTTGTGAAATGGTAATATTAAGATATTCTTATGGTCATGGGTGGGCTTGGGATCAGTTCTATAAAAAGTTTTCTTAGTAATGTGTAGGTATTTGTCTATGAAAGATCTAGGGTATTTAAGGTTTGAGCCAATATTATATATATATATATTTGTATTCCTCATCGATGAATTCCGGACTGCAAATTCTCAAGGCACGTAAAAACATTGTTGAAAATACTGACTGTTTGACTTTATTATGGTGGGCAGAATAATAATGAATGTATGAGCACACATTAGTTGGTTTTCTATAAATACTGAACTTAAAAGTGTTACCTATTCTGTGTATCAGACAGTCTAGGAATGGCAATTTACAGTCTTGCTCTAATTCCACAGTGAATTTGATCGAGGGGGCTAAGTTGTTAAGTTGTGGCAGGAAAGCTTTTAGGTCCTCATTACATGGCCAGAGACATAATACATCATCAACATATCTAAACCAGGCTGCTGAGGGTGGTAAAATATTACTTAATAGTTTCTTTTCAAAGAATTCCATATATAGGTTGCTTAATACAGGTGAGAGTGGATTACCCATTGCCATACCAAATTTTTGAGCATGTACAAGCTGGACAATTTTGTAATTAAGAAGATTTGTGACCAGGTGAGAAGGCCGGGTCACCTGACCATCTGACCTGACCACCAACCGTTGTGTGCTATTTAAAGATTAGTAGGGTCATTACCTAATACCTGACCATTGTGGACCTGGTCTCACTCTCCTCTGTATATACTGTATATACCTTGATTTGTATTTCTCTCTCTAGTCTGTACTCACCCCTGAAGATGTGAATTACACAAAAGCGCTTGGGAACTTCGTGTTTTCTTCTTTCCTTGTGGTTATCAGCATATACCTAGATCATGCGCACCTACAGTGATTTACTTGCACATATATATATATATATATATATATATATATATATATATATATATATATATATATATATATATATATATATATATATATATATATATATATATATATATATATATATATATGTGTGTGTGTGTGTGGTTGCCATATCCACACATGCTACAATTATGGTAGCTCCATGTACCACTGTTGCAAGTATGGACAACATATTTTGAAAACTTGGTATATAATAGACAGAACCACATCTCATATTTTATGTTTCAGCAAAGTCTCCCTTCAATAAATTCATAATATTTACTCTACATCTCCCACTGACCTCCTATGCAAATCTTATATAAGTCTTCTGACTGCTCTTCAAAATACGCCTGAGTAGCCTCCTTCAGATCCACCTCTTCCTTAAAGCAGTGCCCTCGGAGATGGAAATTAAGGTCTCATATCCCCTGAATCTCCTGGTGTGAATAGTTTCATGTTCTCTTATTAATTTCACTGTCATAAGGCATCACTGGAGCCAAGATCTATTTCAGTGGGTTTTGAGAGCCTTACCTAAGTTGGAAGTCACTGATTGGTTGAAAAGTTTAATTACAAGGTATCAATGAAGAGAAGAGGGAAGGGAGGGCCGAGGTGGTGGCACAACAAGGAAAACGTACTGAACATACAGTACGATCAAATGAGATCAGTCACGCACACACACACACAGACACACACCACTACTACTACCACTACTTTTTTTTTTTTTGTAAATGGCCTCCAGCCTCCCCCAATAGCCATACCTTCGCCACCATTTTATTACCTTAATATTAAATATCCTAATACATAGGTAGCTATCCTAGCTGTGTTGAGTTAGTTGAGCAGCAGATCCATGTGGCATTCAGTGACTGTAGCCTCATAGTCAATATCTGCAACTGTTGTCGGCTGTGGGGCCGAAGCTCTCGTTCCCCTGAGGCAGAGCAAAGCCGAGCGAAGGAGAGAGAAGGACAGTCGACATCTCATCCAGGCTGTAACATAACTTCTGGGCTGCTGCTTCTGTTCGGATATCAGCTCCGCAAGTCTGGCATAGAAGCATCTTGCACTCGGTCCCATCCCACCAGAGGTTGTGAACACTAGAGGAGTGAAGCTGCCTTGATCAACGTTCTTATTCTCTCCCCGTATTCCCTTATCTTGTCGTTCTCGTTCCTCCTGTGTGCAGCATCGAGAGCTAAGTTACAGTGACAGTCGGCCATGGGATAAAAAATCCTGATGTCGACTAAGGCTCGCTGTCCCTACGTCCAGAAGCCTCAAGCACTGACGTCAACACGGGCTTCGTTGGATGTGTTTGAAGTCCTATGTTGGAAAATCTCACCGTCCAATGGAAGGAGGGTCGGTTCAACCCTGACATCAGGGCAGATTTCCTTCAACATATTTGCTGTGAGATCCCTTACTTCGTCATGCCTCATGCATATGAAGCCCCCTTTCTTGCACACCATGGCGTGATCGGTGTCATAGGAAGAGCCACACACGCATTGGGAGGGCAAACCTTCCACTGGCCTACCGTACCTTAGAGCATTGGCATCTACTACTACTACTACTACTACTACTACTACTACTACTACTACTACTACTACTAACACTGTTTTTAAATGGCCTCCAGCCTCCCCCAATAGCCACACCTTCGCCGCCATTTTATTACCTTAAAATTAACTATACTAATACACAAGTAGCTACCCTAGCTGTGTTGAGTTAGTTGAGCCGCAGATCTATGCGGCATTCAGTGACGGTTGCCTAAAAAGTCGATATCTGAGACTGTTGTCAGCTTTGGGGCCGATGCTCTCGTTGCCCTGAGGCAAAGCAATGCAGACCTAAGCTGTAACATAAATTCTGGGCTGCTGCTTCCGTTCAGATAACACCTCCGCGAGTCTGGTGTAGAAGCATCTTGCACTTGGTCCTATCCCGCCAGATGTTGTGAACACCAGAGGAGTGAAGCTGTCTTGATCAACGTTCTGAATTCTCTCCCCATATTACCTAATCTTGTCGTTTTCGTTCCTCCTGTGTGCAGCATCGAGAGCTAGGTTGCGGTGACATGCGGCCATGGGATAAAAAATCCTTATGTCAAAAAAGGCTCGCTGTCCCCCCGTCCAGATTCCTCGACCACTGACGTCCACAAGGGCTTCGTTGGATGTGTTTGAAGTCCTGTGACGGAGGTTCTCACTGTCCAATGGAAGGAGGGGCGGTTCCACCATGACGTCGTAGCAGATTTTCCT
>NW_024748502.1:10591505-10600962 GCF_018991925.1 Homarus americanus | reverse complement strand
GTGTTGTTTAATTCTAGTTGCAAGATCTTTACCTGTCTGGCCTAAGTAAAACATATTACATTCCTTGCAAGGAACTTTATAAATGCAACCAATTGTGTTGTTGGGGGAGCTCTTGATTAACATTTGTTTAACAGTGCATGAGTTTTTAAATGCCACATTGACGTTCCAGGTTTTTAGTTGTGAAGGAATGTGTGAGAAATTTTTGTGAAATGGTAATATTAAGATATTCTTATGGTCATGGGTGGGCTTGGGGTCAGTTCTATAAAAAGTTTTCTTAGTAATGTTTAAGCATTTGTCTATGAAAGATCTAGGGTATTTAAGGTTTGAGCTAATATTATATATATATTTGTATTCCTCATCGATGAATTCCGGACTGCAAATTCTCAAGGCACGTAAAAACATTGTTGAAAATACTGACTGTTTGACTTTATTATGGTGGGCAGAATAATAATGAATGTATGAGCACACATTAGTTGGTTTTCTATAAATACTGAACTTAAAAGTGTTACCTATTCTGTGTATCAGACAGTCTAGGAATGGCAATTTACAGTCTTGCTCTAATTCCACAGTGAATTTGATCGAGGGGGCTAAGTTGTTAAGTTGTGGCAGGAAAGCTTTTAGGTCCTCATTACATGGCCAGAGACATAATACATCATCAACATATCTAAACCAGGCTGCTGAGGGTGGTAAAATATTACTTAATAGTTTCTTTTCAAAGAATTCCATATATAGGTTGCTTAATACAGGTGAGAGTGGATTACCCATTGCCATACCAAATTTTTGAGCATGTACAAGCTGGACAATTTTGTAATTAAGAAGATTTGTGACCAGGTGAGAAGGCCGGGTCACCTGACCATCTGACCTGACCACCAACCGTTGTGTGCTATTTAAAGATTAGTAGGGTCATTACCTAATACCTGACCATTGTGGACCTGGTCTCACCCTCCTCTGTATATATACACCTTGATTTGTATTTCTCTCTCTAGTCTGTACTCACCCCTGAAGATGTGAATTACACGAAAGCGCTTGGGAACTTCGTGTTTTCTTCTTTCCTTGTGGTTATCAGCACATATATATATATATATATATATATATATATATATATATATATATATATATATATATATATATATATATATATATATATATATATATATATATATATATATATATATATATGTGTGTGTGTGTGTGGTTGCCATATCCACACATGCTACAATTATGGTAGCTCCATGTACCACTGTTGCAAGTATGGACAACATATTTTGAAAACTTGGTATATAATAGACAGAACCACATCTCATATTTTATGTTTCAGCAAAGTCTCCCTTCAATAAATTCATAATATTTACTCTACATCTCCCACTGACCTCCTATGCAAATCTTATATAAGTCTTCTGACTGCTCTTCAAAATACGCCTGAGTAGCCTCCTTCAGATCCACCTCTTCCTTAAAGCAGTGCCCTCGGAGATGGAAATTAAGGTCTCATATCCCCTGAATCTCCTGGTGTGAATAGTTTCATGTTCTCTTATTAATTTCACTGTCATAAGGCATCACTGGAGCCAAGATCTATTTCAGTGGGTTTTGAGAGCCTTACCTAAGTTGGAAGTCACTGATTGGTTGAAAAGTTTAATTACAAGGTATCAATGAAGAGAAGAGGGAAGGGAGGGCCGAGGTGGTGGCACAACAAGGAAAACGTACTGAACATACAGTACGATCAAATGAGATCAGTCACGCACACACACACACAGACACACACCACTACTACTACCACTACTTTTTTTTTTTTTGTAAATGGCCTCCAGCCTCCCCCAATAGCCATACCTTCGCCACCATTTTATTACCTTAATATTAAATATCCTAATACATAGGTAGCTATCCTAGCTGTGTTGAGTTAGTTGAGCAGCAGATCCATGTGGCATTCAGTGACTGTAGCCTCATAGTCAATATCTGCAACTGTTGTCGGCTGTGGGGCCGAAGCTCTCGTTCCCCTGAGGCAGAGCAAAGCCGAGCGAAGGAGAGAGAAGGACAGTCGACATCTCATCCAGGCTGTAACATAACTTCTGGGCTGCTGCTTCTGTTCGGATATCAGCTCCGCAAGTCTGGCATAGAAGCATCTTGCACTCGGTCCCATCCCACCAGAGGTTGTGAACACTAGAGGAGTGAAGCTGCCTTGATCAACGTTCTTATTCTCTCCCCGTATTCCCTTATCTTGTCGTTCTCGTTCCTCCTGTGTGCAGCATCGAGAGCTAAGTTACAGTGACAGTCGGCCATGGGATAAAAAATCCTGATGTCGACTAAGGCTCGCTGTCCCTACGTCCAGAAGCCTCAAGCACTGACGTCAACACGGGCTTCGTTGGATGTGTTTGAAGTCCTATGTTGGAAAATCTCACCGTCCAATGGAAGGAGGGTCGGTTCAACCCTGACATCAGGGCAGATTTCCTTCAACATATTTGCTGTGAGATCCCTTACTTCGTCATGCCTCATGCATATGAAGCCCCCTTTCTTGCACACCATGGCGTGATCGGTGTCATAGGAAGAGCCACACACGCATTGGGAGGGCAAACCTTCCACTGGCCTACCGTACCTTAGAGCATTGGCATCTACTACTACTACTACTACTACTACTACTACTACTACTACTACTACTACTACTAACACTGTTTTTAAATGGCCTCCAGCCTCCCCCAATAGCCACACCTTCGCCGCCATTTTATTACCTTAAAATTAACTATACTAATACACAAGTAGCTACCCTAGCTGTGTTGAGTTAGTTGAGCCGCAGATCTATGCGGCATTCAGTGACGGTTGCCTAAAAAGTCGATATCTGAGACTGTTGTCAGCTTTGGGGCCGATGCTCTCGTTGCCCTGAGGCAAAGCAATGCAGACCTAAGCTGTAACATAAATTCTGGGCTGCTGCTTCCGTTCAGATAACACCTCCGCGAGTCTGGTGTAGAAGCATCTTGCACTTGGTCCTATCCCGCCAGATGTTGTGAACACCAGAGGAGTGAAGCTGTCTTGATCAACGTTCTGAATTCTCTCCCCATATTACCTAATCTTGTCGTTTTCGTTCCTCCTGTGTGCAGCATCGAGAGCTAGGTTGCGGTGACATGCGGCCATGGGATAAAAAATCCTTATGTCAAAAAAGGCTCGCTGTCCCCCCGTCCAGATTCCTCGACCACTGACGTCCACAAGGGCTTCGTTGGATGTGTTTGAAGTCCTGTGACGGAGGTTCTCACTGTCCAATGGAAGGAGGGGCGGTTCCACCATGACGTCGTAGCAGATTTTCCTCAGTAGATTTGCTGTTAGATCCTTTACTTCGTCATGCCTCATGCATACGAAGCCCCCTTTATTGCACGACATGGCGTGGTCGATGTCATAAGATGAGCCGCACACGGATTTTGAGGGCAAACCTTCTACTGGCGTACCGTACCTTAGAGCAATGGCATTTGTGAATTCTTGCTTATTAAGGAAGAAGCCTTTTGCCCTTATCGGTAATGTTGTTAACCAGTTTGAGGCGCCCACCTCCTGCGCTATAGCTACTTTTCTTTTCACGTTCTCTGGCACTTGTTGTAGCAGTTGTTGCAGTTTATCACCTTGGGTGTGCTGCCACTCTGTCGTAATGGACCGTCGAATCTTGTTTAATTCGTTGGTATCTGCCTGACTTGCTGCATTCTGATCTATTATGTGCTCAGTGAGAGCTGCCCTGAGCTTGACAGAGTTCTGATGTTCTGTACGGAGAAGGCTCACTGGACTAGTCAATCCCATTCCTCCTAGTCTCGGTGGTAGTGCAAGGAGTGACCTTTCTGCTGGGGTTAAGTAAGGGTTTTTCACTAGTGTTGGGATAAAAGCGACATTGATGGCTTCTTCCAGAGGGCGGAGGAGGGGTCCGACATCAGGGATAGTGCGCACCAGGTAATTCCAGCGATGCTTGACTCCATGGGTGAATGCCGCAAAGCCGCATGTGGTTCTGTTTTAGCAATATTAGACAGAGCTTGGATTTCCTTAACCCACTCTCACCTTTCCGGTTACGTACTCGGTCTTGAAGTCCTTCGTGCCAATTACCGCACCTAGATGTCTTTGGCCATCCTTTGTTATTTTGACCTCACTTCCACACAAACACCTGTATTGCCCGTTCATAGTGTTCTGGCTTCACAATGAGGAAGGACTTGCTGGCGTTTGGATGGTACCCTATTTGTGGACCTTGTAAGGTTACCAGGTCCCACCACTTTTTGATGTCCTCCACTATTCCTGCTGCTATTAGGTCATAAGCGTATGCCACTTTCTTGACTTCGATTGTTTCATATTTTATTGTTGTTGGAACACAGACAGGCCTAGTGCGTACATTGCCATGGCAACAGGGTCCCCCTGCATTGTTCTCTCAGTTGACTGTATGGTGGTATCTCCTCTTAGGGCCTTGAAGCTTGTTATAAAGAGCCGTGGTGGGTTCCTATAGGTGTTTTGAACATACATTGCAAGGCTTGGACACTTGATCTTGATGTTGTGCATTGTAGCCTTGTGGTTGAGTATGTTGAATGCATTGTAAGTGTCTACCAGAAGTACTGCCTCACAATCACGTTGCTCAAATACCTTTCTCGTGGCGTGAATGGCAGCTTCCCCTCCAGCCTGATAGCCAGCACATACTTGCAGGTTCCCTGCAGCTGCCATGATATCATCATTTACCACCTCCATTATGCATATTCCAATGATCTGCCGCAGCACTTTCACCCACTCCTATAGGCCTACATCCTGGATTTTTATCCAGGGGAATGAGGCGGCAGGCCGTCAGAGCATGGGGGTGGTGGCAGCACGAGGTTGCAAGCTTTCTTGAAAGGGCGGCGATGGCATTGCAGAGATCACTTGCTACGGCACCAAACTTGTTAGTGCTGAGGATGACTCTTCAACCGTTTGCATCCAGGCCTGAAGGGCCAGCCCCTCCCTGTGTCTTCAGTGCTTTTTTCCACACCATCCCTCCTGTTATTTTCTCGAACATGACAGCATTAGCAGGGATATAGGCTCCCTGGAACCTAATGCCTTCCTCTTCACTTGCTGGGGGATGTTATTCCTTCAGTTGTTGTAATGTCTCTCTGTTTATTGGCAGCACACTGGAAAAATTCCTTTGTGAGAGATCTTACCTTCAAGGACACTTTTCCCTCATACATCGTGTTACCAAATTTTTGGGCAACATCCTCTGTGTTTTGCTTTCCGTCTCCTATGAATTTTTGACTCTCCTGGTGTTCTTGCTTCGCGTAGATCATCAAGGGCCCCTTTCTGCCACATTGTCAATCGCCTTTTAAATTTCTGCCACGTTTTCTTTGCATTTAGACCTTGCGTGTGTCCTCTGACAGAATAGATGGCCAGTATTTGAAGAGCTAATGCAGCCAGGAGGCTGTCATGATTTTAATTGATTATGTGGCAAATCATCTCCCGGATCATTTCTTTGGTGGCCGCGCACTTGGGTGATTCAAAGAGGTTAGCTGGCGACCACCTGACCAGTTCTGAGTGCACTTCTTTGACCCATTTCACCGCATCTTCCACCGACATGCCCTTCCAATTTGTTGACTGTATGTCATTCGCCTCATGAACAGTATTTTCCGACTGAGTGGGTTCACTACTATCGTCTGACAAGTCGTCATTGAATTGAATTGAATTGAATTGAAACGGTTCATTTAGCCAGAAAAACACAGATACAGAGTGGATAATAATAACAATATTAACATGGCTGAGCCAGTTGAGAACCTGAGCTCTCTTTTAGGCACCTGATATATACTGTACATTTACCTCAAGGAAGTATTATGTAACATTTAGTGTCATCTGGAAAAGTACAATAGCATGGTGGTAATAAGAGCATCTCATAATGTTACCACGGTTATTACTTCAATATTTATTAATTTTATTTATTTTTATTTATTTATTAATTTTTTTATCTGTTTTTAAATATACATAAATTACAGTGGAATTGAAAAAAAACATAAGCAGAATGGGGGAGCAGTACAACATGGATTGTACAGAAATAAGGTTAAACAGGAGGACAGAGCTGTCAGGATTATGACTAGTTGGCAAATGTGTTTATTACAATGGTAATTAGTACTAATTACTTATCTATTTACATGATAATTTCCGATAAAACGGTTTTAATGGTACAATAAAAGCAGGTACTGTTAATATAGTAGGTGTTACAGAAATATTAATACTTAGAAAATAGATATTTTTTAAGAGAGGATTTAAAGGAAGAGAGTGTAGTCTTTGCTCGGATGGGTAGGGGTAAGTTGTTCCACACCTTCACACCGTGATATTTTATGGAGGTCTGGGACTGAGAGGAGCACATGGAGGGTGGTCTTAGTAGATCTGGGCGGCTTAAGTTGTATCTCTGATTGTTCCGGAACTGGAAATAATTATTGTCAAGCAAGTGATTGACAGATTTGTAAGCAAAGAGGGTACAGCAGTAGGTGTTAATATCTTTGAGTTTTAAAATTTTCAATTTAGGAAATATCTCTGTTTTTTCAAGTAGGTCATTGTCCTTACAACTCTCTTTTGTGCAGTTACCAGAGATTGTGTTTTTGAAGAGCCAGAGGCCCCCCATTGACTAGTGTATGACGGTGTATCAGGTGTTGGTAGGCAAGATCATGATAGATTTCTTTCATTGCTGTGAGAGTGAGCGACTGTCGAGTGTGATACATGATACCGCACGTTTATTGACTTTACTGTGAATGGCTTGTATGTGTTTTCTCCAGTTAATTTTCTCATCAACAATAACTCTGAGGAATTTAGTATTTTGTTCTTGTTTGAGAACTGTATTACCAAGGTACAGGGTGTCCAAGTCTGGGGGTAAATTTTTCCTCCTGTGAAAGATCCTGGGTTTTCTCAAGGTTTAAGGTCAGTTTATTACCTGTTATCCAGCTCCTGACTTTAGTTAATTCAGTGTTCATAGTTCTCATCAAGGACTGGAGGTCTGTGTTGCTGGCATAGAGATTACTATCGTCTGCTAATAAGTTGTATTTTATGAGTGAGCTGGCGTGGACTATGTCGTTTATGTACAACAAAAACAGTACTGGACCGAGAATGGAACCTTGGAGGACTCCATACAAAATTGGCGAGGAGTCAGATTGGTGATTATTATAGCAGACATACTGCATCCTGTTGGACAGATATGAGGTAAACCAATTGTGGGACAGGCTCCTAATGCCGTAATATTCAAGCTTTGAAAGGAGGATGGTATGGTCGACAGCATCGAAGGCTTTAGAGAGGTCCAAGAATATAAAGACTGTAAACTGACTTTCATCAAAAGAGTTTAAGATGTCATTTGTAAAGGATAGCAGAACACTCTCAGTCGACCTTCTAGCTCTAAATCCAAACTGGGAGTCTGTAAAGATGTTATTGGCATTACATAATGCATTTAGTCTATTACATGCTAGCTTTTCCAGTATCTTACTCAAGGCTGGGAGGAATGATATGGGGGTTAATTCTTGAAGAGACCTTTGTCCCCAGGTTTTTTATATGCTGGGTGAACTTTAGCAATTTTCAGTTTAGCAGGAAAGACACCACTAGTGAAGGAGGAGTTACAAATGTGTAGGAGAACATGTAGTAATAAGTGGGCTACTTTCTTAATGATGCTCGTTGGTATATTGTCTTCGCCTGCTGCTGCATCTTTAGACATTTTTATGATGGCCAGTAGGGTGTGTCATACGGAGGCGAATTTTTTTTTTTGAGTTTGAAAAATCGGCCCATGGTATTGATGATGTAGTTCTATGTGCAGAATCATGTGATATCTTCAGATTTGAAAAGTTTTCATTTTTTGCTAGGTAAATTTTAACTTGAAATCTTATGAAAATTCAGTATTCTAATCTTTAACAATACCACTAACAGCTTATTTAAAGTAGTAAAATGGATTTCAGGTTAATTTATTAGATGAAAATGATCCGGTATAGTGAAACGAATGATCTTGACACACATTTATTAAATTTAATATTCCTTAGAAAACAAATCATCAAATACAAAACCGGTTTATTAATACGACCGTGTTAAGTGCACAATTGGTAGAGAAATATGTCTTTCTTGCTTCTGTTTCTACTCATCACCTCCCTGCTGACCACCTGAGCTCGGATGTAGCCTTCCCTCCTCTCCTGGCTGTACACGTGACTGCTGGCCTCGCTCACTTGCTGTATGTGGTGCGATGAAATCCTAGACAAGGTTCTTCAAACTCCAATAGCACGAGCAGTAGGTATATTCAATAAGTGTACAAGACTTGGCAGGATAACCAACCGGTACAGGAACAGGAGCCAGCACAAGGAACTCCTCGTCGTAGGCAGGCCGAAGCCGATCTGAGGGAAATTAGCTAGCTAGGCAAGGAGAGTTGCTAGACATTACTAGGACAATAAATGAGGTCTTCTAATTACTCGACTAGCGCGGTACAGACATAGTATATCGGGACATAGTAAGTGAACATAGGCATTAGACATAAGCATAGATATCAAACATGCTATAATAATATGTAGTAATACAGACATGTGAATAAATGGTACAATGAATGGTAACAGAGTCTTGGCGTCAGGCGTGTTCACATATCTTGGTATTTACATATCTATACACCTCCCTACCCCTTTACGCTCGTAGTACAATCTCGAGCGGCTACGGACTCTTTTTCCATGAGTCGGGGGGAGCGGCGAGGGACAATGGGAGGATCAACTGACGACCTTCGTTCCTGGTCTGGGCAAGGGGGCACAGGGGACGGGGAGGAAGGTTCGTCACTAGAGGATGGCACTGGGCGGAGATGGCGCCTGTTTCGCCACCACACACGACCACTGGGGAGGCGGACTTGGTACGAACGGGACTCGCCACGGCCCATGACGACCCCGACTTTGTCCCAGCGGTGTGACGTCGGGTCCTGGATTCGTACTTGCTGGCCGACGGTCAACCTGGGAAGGGGGCGGGCGTGGGCGTCATAGTGGCTTGTCACTTGGGCCATCCGGGCAGCCTCACGGCGGTCACACTCGTCCGCCTTGATCTGCCATTCATCTAAGAAGGACTGGGGGTGGGCAGGCACACAAGTACGAAGGGGGCGGCCATACAACACCTGGGCAGGAGAGCGTCCGGCAGGGGTAGGGGTGTTACGGAGTTCCAGTAGGCCCCTGTCGAACTCCTCGCAGTCCAGGTTCCCCGTCGGTGCTGTCGTGAGGATGAGGTATTTTACGGACTTTACCGCTGCCTCGGCGTGGCCATTCGCCTGCGGGTAATGAGGGGAGGTGACGATGTGGTGGACGCCCCAGCGTTCGGCGAAGCTCTTGAACTCGTGGCTATTGAACGGGGGCCCACCGTCGGTTCGGAGGCGGAGAGGCACTCCGACTTCCCGGAAGAAGCAACAAAACATCCGGATGACCCTGGAAGAGGTGGTGTCCCGACCACAGGGAACTACCACGGGCCATCCAGAGAGCCTGTCGGCGACCACCAGGAAAGACTT
>NW_024748502.1:10560223-10591405 GCF_018991925.1 Homarus americanus | reverse complement strand
TCTCTTGTATTTACATATTCATACATTTACACAACGCACTATACCTGGGTGTGCGAGGGCCAGGCAGGGACATGCATGGGGTTGTCCAGGAAAGCTCTGACTTGAACATTGGTGAGGCTGGTAGAGGCTCACTGCCAGCCTGATGTTATCCAGATCTATGAGATCAGTGAGGGTCTTGGCACCTAGATTGACTGAAGTCTGAAGGAATCGTCACCAACTGATTCTGTCATGCCCAGATCCTCTCATAAGTCTCATATCCAAGATCTTGACTGCCACTCTTCTCTCCTCATTCCTACTGCAGAGCATTGTCTGCAGAACTGCCTCGATGAGCATACCAGGAAGATCTCCTCACAGTCTGCTCCACAATCTGAACAACTTTGGCTGACTCTCAGAGCTCAAGTTGAAGAGAACATGCCTCGGACCTCCGGAGAACGATGACATGACCTTGGTGGAACCAATTTGGCAAGTAGACACTCACGATGAATTGGACAATAAGTCTCAGTTGTGAAGCTGGTTCCTTCAGTTTATGATGAGCGACCCAAATTCTGCAGAACCTGAGAGCCGTTGTAGCCACCTAGAATGTGAGACTGGACCTATCTGCAGGTAAGCAAGTCTATCAGGCATGACCCCAGTTTTGATGGCACTGCAAATCATGTAACCATAGTACTGGTCAGTACTCAGGTCGTCAATGACAGTATGTGCAAGCTCAACGAGTGGAGGGCCAACTGTGATTTTTCAAAGCTCGATTTATTTCTAACTCAGTGGCAGAGTCCAGCATCTCCCAAGAGGACCAGACCATCTGTTGTTTGAAAGAGTCTCCATCCAGCTCCTGGATCAGATGTCTGAGTGGCAACTCGTTGGTGTGGCACAAACAATCCAGACCAGCTTCCTCCCAATCTTCCGCCTATCCACTGTATGACCCCCCTTGCCACCCTGTGTCTGTGTTGGTGCTGTCCCTCCAATGGCCTGCAGGTCTGGTCTACGTTCTCTCTGAGCCAGTTCACAATGTTATCTGCCACTATCTCAGCTGGTTTCCTGATGTCATCTTTCTCTGGAGTGAAATGCCACAAATACTTCTCCTGTTCACTGCAGCAGAGTAGTGTTCTCCTTCACCATGGCAGGGAACAACTTGTCAGAATCCAATTTCATGAACACTTTAGTGTCATCCCTTCTCCCATCAAAGAACAAACAATTGATTCCATTTTCTATCCCCTTATCAAACCTCTTCTAGGTTACTGACAAGTCTCCTGAGCTCTCTTACTTTGAAGATCTATCACCAGGTGAACATCATCAGGTGTTATCAAACCACCGTCAATCCAGGCAGCTGTTGCTATCTCGCAGTCTCTGAGACCAGTGTGGTGTCGCATACTGGCCAGAGCTATGCTCGATATCTTTCCTATTTCGAATCTTATGCCTGGAAGGTTTGGGATCATTATTTTCTGGGTTAGGGACAAAGTCACCATTCTCCGGTCAGCACTCGGATCAGCCATGGGGAAGTCATTAAACTCGAATCAGCTTGACTCCAATCATCGGCCTTTTTACCTCACCTGGGCCTTCTCAGCCCCTTTCCTCGGCAACTCTTCTCCTTCTGTCTCTCTGTGGCAGCCTGTCTCTTGACCCGGAATATCTTGGCGAAATCATGAGAGCCCCTATACTGCCAGTTTCTCTGTGCTTTACAAATGCCAGTTCGATCACAGGAATCTTCAGTTCACGCCGTTAGCCAGAGTGTACTGTGCCAAGACAGCTTGTCATATCACTGGCAATGTCTTGTTTGTGTAAGTTTTGGTTCTTTTCACTGATTTGCCTGATTAAAACACCGTATCTCTAAAGCATCTCCAATGTAGGCAACTCGACTTCAGGAGCTCTCTCCCAGACCCAAGATAGTGACTGAGATGGCTGGATTTTTGTTCCTCGTCCTGACACAAGCAGCCATCGCAAATATTATCAACTTATAAATGCATCAGAATCTGAACAGAAAAAATATTGTTAGTTGGGTTGTTAAAGAATGAAGTCAGAAAGCAATGTTCACTATTTAATTGTAATGCACTAATGCAGCTGTATGTTAGATTTTCGATAAATTTCACGCTAAAATTTACCTAGCAAAAGGTTGCAAAATATTGAAACTGAAATTATTTTCTGTTTATATACACTAAAATCTACCAAAAAAGTGATGGGCCATTAGTTTTAGCTGATCTTCCCTCCTATGACACACCCTAATGGCCAGTCATTCATCTGCTGTGACAGGGGATAAGAACAGCTTATTTGCTGTCTGTTTTGCAGGTAGTCCCTAAATTCCTCATGGTAATCTAGGATGCTCTCTGCAAGATTTTTGCCAACATTAATAAAATATTCATTGAAGTGGTTGGCAATGGGGGAGGGTTCCGTTACAACTGAATCATTTATCATAAAAGCTGAGTGGAGGGCCGAAGGCTGAGTGTTCCTCTTCTGAATTTATGACATTCCAGGTTTCTTACTGTCGCCTGATGCTGACTGGAGCTTATTTGTATAATAGTTACGTGTGGCGTTTCTAACTGCTTGAGTTACTCTATTTCTGATACTTCTGTAAGCATCATCGAAATTTATCGGTCTTTTTGCAAATTTCCTTTGGAGTTTGTGTTTTTCTTTTATCATTATCTTAATTTCGCTTGTGATAAAGGGTTTGGAAATGGATACAGTTTTCACTAACTTAGTCTTGAGCGGGAAGCATTTATCAAAGCAAGCATTGAAGATGCAAGAGAAGTTGCAGCTGTTCACGTTAGGGTTGTCGGAGGCATAGACAAGATCCCAGTTTGCATTCATTAGGTTGTTTTCAAAAAGGAGCTTGTTGTCGGTGCAGTAGTCTCTGTATTGGATTGAGATTCTACTAGACCTTTCAGGTCTTGTGGCTGTTTTATACATGGCAAAAACTGGGAAGTGATCTGAGATATTGTTATAAATAATTCCACTTGCAAGATTGTTAGGAGTGTTGTTAGTCCAGATTTGATCTATGGCAGTGGCAGAGGTGGCAGTTAATTTAGTGGGTTTGGTTATAGTGTTGAAGAAGAGTTTAGAATGACAGGTCTAATACTGAGGTGTCGGTTTCTGATTTTAATACTGTAGATCAAGGTTGAAATCTCCTGTAATGTAGCAATGTTTCCTCTCTGAACTTATGAGAGCGATGGATCACTGCCATATGGATTTTGACAGCTGGTCTCTTTCCTACAACCCACATCGTGCGTTTCTTCTCACACATATACAGGCTGTGCATTTCTGGTTCCGGCCTGTGCACTGACAAGCACATTTCCCAGCCATGATGTCGTCCTGGGAAGGAGAGGGCAGTGGGAGAGGTAGGAAGTTGTGATTTGGGAGGGGAGGAGGGGCAGGTCAGTTTTGGTGTACTGACCGACGAGGCGAGGTGGAGCGGGGCGGGGCGAGGCAGAGGCGTGGCTGGGCCGCGGCGGGGCGGAGCCGTGGCGGGGTGGGGTGGGGCCGGGTCGGGGCGGGGCGGGGCAGGGCCAGGACATAGCACGGCTGGGCACAGAGCCACCAGGACCGTTACTACCCATGACCAGCTAGGGTTACAAGCTAAGGCCAACGTGGCACTGGACAACACCAGCGCCACCTGCTATACAGTCGCCGGCTCTCCAATTACTATCACCAATATCCACTCAGGAGGCCCACAGGTGGATGACACTGTGATCTCTTGACGCACTACACATTCACAAGTTCTGGCTGGTTGTCCGTCTTAAGACCCCGTTTTTTTTGACGAAAAACCCGTCCCATACAGAAGAAGAAACTAGTTCTTATGAGGAAAGGGCGGACAGGTGACATGCTGGATTGCTGTGTCCGGGTAGTAGGGGAATACATGAGCGCGTGGGTGTGTAGGCCACCCCCATGAGGGCGACAATCCACACTTCAGAGTGCACATTAGGAGCAGAATTGTCACACCTAACACTTGGTTGTATATCCTTGGCAGAAATAACTACTAATTCTATGGACGCACTGATGTAAGATTAGTTAAATATACTCACTTGGTCGGCTGGCACTACATGAAGTGACCGTTACTTGTGGGAGGCGTAGAACGCTTGGCCTTCTGTCACTGACCATAGGGGCAAGAGTGGCGAGGCCACCCCTGCCAAAGTAGACCTATCAACACTGGCACTGGCCCCTGACACCTGCACCAGCCGCCCCAACAACTTTTTTCTTTTTTATAACGTGGCCTCCAGCCTCCCCCAATAGCCACACCTTCGCCACCATTTAATTACCTTAATATTAAATATCCTAATACATAAGTAGCTATCCTATCTGTGTTAAATTTGTTGAGCCGCAGATCTATGCGGCATTCAGTGACAGTAGCCTCATAGTCAATATCTGCAGCAGTTGTCGGAGTTGGGGCAGAAGCTCTCGTTCCCCTGAGGTAGAGCAAAGCCGACTGAAGGAGAGAGAAGGACAGTCGACATCTCATCCAGGCTGTAACATAACTTCTGGGCTGCTGCTTCTGTTCGAAGATCACCTCCGCGAGTCTGGCATAGAAACATTTTGCACTTGGTCCCATCCCACCAGAGGTTGTGAACACTAGAGGAGTAAAGCTGCCTTGATCAACGTTTTGAGTTCTCTCCCCATATGACCTTCTCTTGTCGTTCTTGTTCCTCCTATGTGCAGCATCGAGAGCTAGGTTACGGTGACATGCGGCCATGGGATAAAAAATCCTGATGTCCAAGAAAGCTCGCTGTCCCCGCGTCCAGAATCCTTGAGCACTGACGTCCACATGGGCTTTGTTAGATGTGTTTGAAGTCCTGTGTTGGAAGATCTCACCATCCAATGGAAGGAGGGTCGGTTCTACCACGACATCCCTGCAGATTTCCTTCAACATATTTGCTGTGAGGTCCCTTACCTCGTCATGCCTCATGCATATGAAGCCCCCTTTCTTGCTCATCATGGCGTGATCGCCATCATAGGAAGAGCCACACACGCATTGGGAAGGCAAACCTTCTACTGGCCGACCGTACCTTAGAGCAATGGCATCTGTAAATTATAGTTTATTGAGACTGAATCCATTTGCCCTTATCGGTAACGTAGTTAACCAGTTCGAGGCGCCCACCTCCTGTGCTATAGCTACTTTTTTTTCAAATTTTCTGGTACCTGCAGCAACAGTTGCTGCAACTTATCATTTTGGCAGTGCTGTCGATCTGTCGTAATGGACCTACGAATCTTATTTACTTCACTGGTATCCACCTCCCCTGTTGCGTTCTGGGCTATTATGTGGTACGTGAGGGCTGCCGTGAGCTTAAGTGAATTTTGATGTTCGGTGGCAGCAATCTCCTCTGGATTGGTTAGTCCCATCCCTCCCAGTCTTGATGGAAGTGCAAGAAGTTCTCTTTCTGCTGGGGTTAAGTCAGGGTGTTTCACTAATACAGGAATAAAATTGACACTGATAACTGTATGTATATTATGTATGTTGTATGTATACCATGTATGTACTCTATATATACACATTATTTCTCTAGTCAGTAGCGTGTGGCAATTCCCCTGTTTCATGTCACCACACGCTTAGATAAATGTGCCTGGCGACATTTGGAAGCTGCTAATGTACCACTTACCACATGTCGCCTGAGAGGTCAGAGTGAGGTCAGTTGACCCCTATAGGAGTGTAAGGAATACCCGCGCTTGTAAGCGCACCTTATATATTTCCGTTAATAAGAACCTACAGAACTCTATAGGCGTTTATGTTCGCCCCTGTAGTTAGAACCAAGTACCCCGAACATCTCCAATAACTTCTTCCAGATGGTATCACCTCTTAGAGCCTTGTTGTTTACTATATAGAGGTCTGATGGATTCCTTTACGAACTTTCAACATACATTGCAAAGCTTGGACACTTGATCTTGATGTTGTGCAGTGCAGCCTTGCGGTTAAGTATGTTGAATGCGTTTGAAGTATCCACCAGGAGAACGGCCTCACAATCACGCTGCTCAAATATCAATCTCATGGCATGAATGGCGGCCTCCCCGCCAGCCTGGTGGACAGCACACACTCGTAGGTTCCCTGCTGCTGCCCTGACATCATCCTTTACCACCTCCATTATGCATTTTCCGATGATCCGCCTCAGCACTTCCCCCACCCCTATAGGCCTACATCCTGGTTTCTTTTCCAGAGGAATAAGGCGGCAGGCCGTCAGGGCCTGGAGGTGATGGCAGCAAGAGGATGCAAGCTTTCTTGCAAGGGCGGCAATGGCAGTGCAGAGATCGCTTGCTACAGGGCCAAACTTGTTTGTGCTGAGAATGACTCTCCAACCGTTTGCATCCAGACCTGAAGGGCCGGCTCCTCCTCGAGTCTTCAGTGCCTTTTTCCACACCATCTCTCCTGTTATTTTCACGAACAGGACAGCATTTGGTGGGATATATTCTCCCTGGAACCTGAAGCCTTCGTCTTCACTTGCAGGGGGATGTTTTTCCTTCAGTTGTTTTAATGTCTCTCTGTTTATTGGCAGAACCCCACCAGAGGGTTCCTCTGTGAGAGATCTTACCGCCGAAGACACTTTTCCCACACGCATTTTGTTTCCAAATTTTCTTGCAACGTCATCGGTGTTTTGCTTTCCGTCTCCTATAAATTTTAGTCTCTCCTGCAGTGTTCTTGTTTCACATAGGAGATCAGCAAGGGCCCCAGTCTGCCACATTGCCAATCTTCTCTTCATTGCTGCCACATTTTCTATGTGCTTAGTCTGTGTGTGTCCTCTGACAAAATAGATGTGGTATTATTGCCAGTATTTGAAGAGCTAGGGGGGCGAGGAAGCGGTCCTGAGTGTAATCAGACATGAAGCGAGTCATCTCCCGAATCATTTCTTTGGTGGCCGCACACTTGGGTGGTTCAAATAAGTTAGCGGGCGACCACTTGACAATTTCTGAATAGGTTTCTTTGACCCATATGTCTGCATTTTCCATCGACATGCCATTCCACTGAGGTGGCTGTCTCTCATTCTCCTCGTGGACATCTGCTACTAAGGGAGCAGCATTTATTAGTACTACATTTTCGGGTTGAGTAGACTCACTGCTATCATTTCGGATATCATCGGGTGGTTGGGTCCCGGCGATATCCACTGTGGCCACCTGTGTCGGCTCCCTGCGACGTGGGTTCCGACACTGGTCTCACTTCTTGCAATCCACACATGGTCGGTTGTTTCTCGCACAAACACAATTTGTGCAGTTTTGGTTCGGGTTAGCACAGACACAGCAATGAATGTTACCAGGCATAGCGAACAGCACCTTGGGTGACAGATACTTCCGCCTCCGACCTCTGCTATTGGGCCCATACGGACGAAGAAACTAGATCTTATGAGTATGGGGCACAGAGGTGACGGCCTGGCCTGCGGTGTCCGAGTAACAGGGGCATACGCGCGCGGTTGTGTCGGGCACCCCCCATGTGGGCGACAATCCACACATCCGAATAATCCACTGGGAGCAAGAATTATCACACCTAACACTTGTTTATGTAACCTTGGCAGAGATAACCACTATTTCTATGGTCTCACTGATGTAATATTAGTTATATATACTCACTTGGTCAGCCGACACTACATGAAGTGGCCGTTACTCGAGGTGGGGAGGCGGAGGGGAGGGGGGGGGCGACCGCAAGCGCGAGGCACTTGGCCCCATAGGGGCGAGAGTCGCGATGCCACCCCTGCAAAAGTAGGCCTATCGACACACTGGCATTGACACTTGGCAACTCCAGTCACTGACCATTCAAACACTCACAGGCTTACTTGAAGATCGCCGGTGAACACACGCAATATTTGCGTTTAATGCCTTAAGATGAGAAGAGCCGTCAGCGACGATGCTCAAGGTGACATCCAACATTTATCCACACACTGTGAAATTCTCGCTCCCACAAACTGAGTATATCCCCACCAATAACACTTTAAATCAGGGAAGGCACCCCAACACACCCATGCCGCCCGGGCCAACTACTACTACTACTACCTTGCTGTCACTTGGATCATCCAGCTATGATACAATGATATGAGTTATTAATGATTTCACCTTCATTGGCAAGTTCTTAGGTGATTCTAGATGCCGATAAGGGACCGTCTACAGATATTGCACGTGTGGAGGGCTAGATCTTGTGCGGGAGGAGCGGCGGCAGCTTCTTTCCAGCGCTGGCGGCTGTCTGCCTCAGTATGCAGTTGGGCTAACTCGAAATTATTGACACCTCGTGTGGTGCTCCTCCAAGCGTTATGGTGTGGAGGGGTCGATTTGGCACTTTTTCAGGTATGTCTTAAGACTCTCCTAATACATTTTCCGTTGCCAGCCAGCGTTACGTTTACCATTCGTTAGGTACTGTAAAGTCCTTGTGGGCTACACGGCCAGTCCAACATAGTTGTTCAAGGATAATGGCAGCCTAGATGGTCCTACAGTTAGTGTCAGCGAGAATGCTGGAATTTTTTCTCTTGTTTTTTCATTGAACTCGGAGGATGGAATGTAGACTACGTTGGTGAAACTTTTCAAGTGCCTTGAGGTTCTTTTTGTATGTGACCCATGTCTCGCTGCCATACAGGAGGGTACGGAGGACTGCTAATCGATATAAGTGCAACTATGTAGATAATATTGAGCTTCCTACAGCTCAAGACACGGGTACGGAGTCTACCAAAGGTTTGAGATGCACATCTGATCCGATGTTGAATTTCTTCATTGATGTCTGCAGTGGTGGACAAGTGGTAACCAAGATTTTGAAAGTGGGAAACAGTAGAGATGGTAGTACCGTTATGCTGGATGGATGCTGGAGGTGTGGTTGAAAAAGGGGCAGGCTGAAAGAGAATCTGAGTCTTACGTACATTCACCTCAAGACCGAAGTGTGCATACATATCTGAGTAGGTGTTCGGGATCCCCTGTAGGTCGTGTTCAGCGTGGACGACGAGGGTGAGGTCGTTTGCATACTGAAGTTCAGTGATGGACAGGGTCCACACTTTTGTTCCTGCCTTGGCTCATATTATGTTGAAAAGTCCCTCCATACGATACTGGATGTCCATCCCTCCGGCTAAATTGGCACTACGCACAATTTTGGAAGGCAGCCAAGAAAATGAAAAAGAGAGCTGATTGGGTGACAATGTGTAGGTCACTGCCCTTCATGCCGTCGTGTAGTTCCCTCACAATGGTGATGAATTTTGGTGGGCAATCAAACGACTGAGGGTCCGCCAGCCAGAGGGCTTCCCTGTTGACCAAGTCGAAGGCCTTAGTAAGGTCGAGAAAGGTCGTTTACAAGTTACGACGCTGTTCTTTGCACTTCTCTGGATCTGGCGGGCAGCAAAGATCATGTCAGTGGTGCAATGTGATGGTCTAAAGCCACATTAAGATCTTGGGAAGAAGTTTTCCGACTCAGGAAGAAATCTGTTTACGAGAAATCGGGCAATAATCTTGCCAGCTATGGACATCAACGAGATCCCGCGGTAGCTGCCACAGTCTTACCGGTCTCCTTTGTTCTTATAAATATTGACGATGGAAGCGTCTTTAAGATCTTCCTTAGTGACTGACGCCAAGACAAGCTGAAGGCTTCTGTGGGGCTGTCTCCACCTTTCTGTCACTCGCCTTTGGCTGTCTCCTAAGACACCTCATCCTTATCACCGATGCCCTGAGAGAAACTCCCACTCGCTGGAAATATGTTGACGATTCCACCATTGGGATCTGTGTGAGCAACTCAGCTCCCGACTATAGAGCTCTACAGAATATATTGAGCAGTCTCAAAAGTTGAGCCACTAACCACTAGCCATGTCACCATCAACCATTACATACCAACACCATGGTTATGCACATCAACCTCTCCTCAATCATGTCACCAACGACTATACCAAGACCATGGTTGTGGATTCCACCAAGCCCTTCGGTGTCACTATAGATAACAAACTATATTGGAAAGCACACACCAGTGCATTTATCAAATCTTCCAGCTTTCGTCTCCACCTCCTTTGTCGCCTCAAGTCACTCGGAGTTCCTGCACCCGAGCTCCTCAGTGCTTACTATACATTCATACTTCCCAAGCTCACCTATGTTTCCTTGCCTGGTTTTCCTTCCTAAATACCACAACTGCAGGAAGTTGCCGGAGCTCCAGTATGTCGGAGCAAAACCTATGGTGCGCCGCCATCACTTGCTTTCCTCTCTGGGTCTGTTCCCCATGCCCTTCATCTTACCACACTAACCCACAAGGCAGTGGGGCAACGGTTAGTAGGCGCCGGGGCGTGTCCACACGCCGATGGCCCTGCACGCCGTACTTCTATGGCCCATTGTTGCTCTGATATCCCCTACTATTTAGCCTGAAATCGCAAGACATACAGTTTCCGTGTGTTGCTACGAGGAGGCATAGTAAGAGTCTCGGTGAAGGAGACGGAAAGACTTACGCACTCGACTTTCATTTTCACCGCAAAGGTTAGCCACCGTCACAGCTACTGCACTTGACGCATCACGTCACCCTGTAGGTATGCCAACACACACCTCTTGTACACCTCTTCTGAACATGGCGTCTGGGTGTTCTTATTGCTTTAACACATTATTACTACCAACTCTCTCCACACATCACTAATCATTTGTCCATAATGGCTTAGTGAGTTACGACTTTAAGTGAGTTAAGAGTCTTGAAACGATCAATGTGTACCGTCCCGCACTTCTTTATTTACTTTACTTACCTAATGGCCACGCACTAGAGGTGGTCAAGCCAAGGGAAGCAGGCCAGTGGCCTGTACAGGATCTCCTCATTGTTCTCGATAATTTTGTCTCCGACTATTTTGAAGCCCAGCACTACTCCTGATTCCACAGCTTGGGCCGGTAGACCGTTCCATAGGTCTACCCTCTCTATGAAGAAGTATTTCCTTATGTTCGTTCTGCATGATAACTTTACGAACTTGTAGTTATGTCCCCTCGCGTTGGTGGTGCGTGGTATCACAAAGAAATGACCCGGGTTCACATTTTCCATCCCTTTCAAAATTTTTAATGTTAGCCCTCAGTCTACTTGGATAATGGAGATGACCTAGTTCCGGAATCATCTTAGTCGCTTTGTGTTGCATCTTTTCTGGGAATGTTAGGTTTTTCTGAAGGTAGGGTTTCTATGTATATACAACGTAATCCAGAATGAGAAGTACGTGAGATTTGTACAGTTGAAGGAGCATTTTCCTGTCGTTGCATTCAAAGGTATGCTCTACAGTTTAATTCCCAAATATTGGTATGCTTTCCTCACTGCTGCTCCCACTTGTTGGATGCACCGATTCATGAACGATCAGTCCTTGCCATAAAGCCCTTAGCATCCTTTTTCTCAAATTAGAGTTAATAGCCCTTTTCATTAGGTCTTTGAGATTATTAAATGCTGTTTTTGCTTGCCCTATTTTTGTTTTGATTTCTTCCGTGCACTTACCATCACATGATTTATCTCGAATTTGGAAACAACCATTACGTTAGTCTTTACGGCATGAACTCTAAATCATATTTTTCAACTTTTTCCACTAATTTGTTAATCAGTTTTTATAATGTCTCTCATTAACTGTGATAAGAGTAGTATCATCTGCATAGCGTATATTTGATACTACTTTATCAATAACTTTTAGTCTTTCATTATCACTTATAACTTCTTTCATTAAGAATTCTTAATATATATATTATACAATGTTGGAGACAGAACACTGAGCCTTAGTGGAGTGCAAATCTCGTTTGTCACCTCCTTTTTCACCTCGGTGCTCCATCCACACCTGGGGTGCTAAGTTCTTTCAAGTTGGCTACTTTCCTTTTCATGATATCGTTTTTAATTGCTATCTTTCTTTAATTCATTTTCAACTTCTGGGGTTGTTCATTCTCTTAGGTTTAGGCAGTTATCCATTATCTCTCAGATGAATACTGGTGTAATGTATTTATTTAAGGTACAAGCTGTTTGTCTATCATCTTCCAGGTCCAAGTTGTTTTCGTCCTTTAGGAAGCCGACAGTATCCTTGGTTTTCATTTTATTCCTGACTCACACATTGAAGAGTTTCTTTTACATATAATTTTACTTATCTGCTTAATAGCCGTTCGGGCGGTTGGTCTATTCAGTGTTAATCCAAGAGAAACCGAACTCCGGGAAACCTGTGATGTTTGGTAGGGTGACGCTGGATAACACCTTTCTCACGTGTGTCTGGGCCATACAGGATCAGTTGTTTGGCTGATCTAATTTTCTGATTGGCCACATTTAGGATCTTTTGTATACTACATAATTTGCATGATGCCCTTCGCTCCGGTATTTCTTCCACCTGTGGTATTATCTCTTGCAGGTTTTCTCAGGATTTATTCTCTTTTCTCCTTTTTTTCCGGGGTATACTGTTATCTTATTCCCATGAAGCCTCATGATATTTGGGGACGGAATGGAGGAAGGGGGTGGTGCACTGTTATTAGTGGCCCATACACAGGATATAGTGCGGACAATTGGTTAGCTTCAGGCATTTACCCAGTGAAAAAATCATTCCTAATTATAATATTTCGAGATAATATACAATGATTTTCAAAGTTAAGGAAGGTCTACTGTATAAGTAGGAAAAATCATAGTACTCTCCATTGATTCAGTAACTCTTTTAAAGTATTATTACATTAATAAAGTACTAATTACCTATCAGATTGACAATTAACCCATTGGGTTTGATTGGTCTCTCTGTTCTGAATAAAATCATTTGGGGTTAGCCAAATCAAATAATAAAAGTAACGTCCAGTAGCTAATGGGTTAAATGGAGATAGTTTATTAACATCATCATACTACTGAATAGGATACGGTGGGTCCCGGGCCAAGGCACCAACAATTTACTCGCGCTGCCAGGATGGAGATACAGTATACTTAAGTGTTCCACTGGTACGTCATTGTTTTCCGAAGTTTTAACTTATCAATTGATTCTCCGCCATATTGTTAACTAAATTATACAGTTAATTATCTTCCTTATAGTTCTGACCTTTGATATAACAGGCAAGAATCCTTTAACTCCTTCCCGAAATTATGATACAGAACAATAAATGATATACTGCCTGAGTTTTGTCTATCATAGAAAGGAAAGACTTCTGCCAGTGAAGCATCAATATGACTAATTTCTGCGAAGTAGATAGTGCAATGAGGTTCTTTCTTTGTAATAAGTTTATAAATACATACAATGCCACTGAAGGTGATGATCGAGTAACGAAAGGATGGTTAGGTTAGGTTAGGTTTGGTTATTTTAGGGTTACCCCTAGGTTAGGTTATATTCGGTTTGGTTAGGTTATATTAGGTCAGGTTAGGTTAGGTTAGGTTAGGTTAGGTTAGGTTAGGTTAGGCAAGGTTAGGTTAGATCACATTTCGTTAGGTAAAGTTGTTAGGTTAGGAAAGACTAAGTTTGGTTAGGGTAGATTAGGTTTGGTTAATCTAAGGTAAGCTAGGTTAGATTAAATTAGGTTAGGTAAAGTTAGGTTAGGTTTGGTTAAGTTTGGTTACGTAATGGTACATTAGGCTAGGTTAAGTTAGATTCGGTTCGTTTCAGTTGTTAGGTTTGGCTAGGTTAGTTTTGATTAGGTTAGGTTAAGTTAAGTTACCCAAGGTTAGATTCGGATTGGATTGGTTAGGTTTGGTTAAGTTAGTTTAGGCTAGGCTAGGTTACATAAGGTTTGGTTAGGTTAGGTTAGCCTAGGTTAGGTTAGTTTAGGTTAAATTAGTTTAGTTTGTTATGTTATGTTATGTTATGTTATGTGGCTAGAGAGGTCGATACGGGACCGGCAGGGCCGTCCATAGATGTTTGCACATGTGGAGGGCTACATCTAGGGCGGCTGTAGCAACTGTCTAGTGCTGGCGTTTGTCTGCCTCGGTAAGCAGTCGGGCTAACACGAAAGTGGAGTAATCGTCTCCCAGGTGAGGAGGTGGAAGTGGCACTTTTTCAAGTTTGTCTCATGACTGTCCTCATACCTTTCCAGTTGCCCACCAACATTACGTTTACTATTCTTTAGGTGGTTGTAATGTAGCTGCTTTGGCAGCCTACTGTCGTCCATGCGGGTAACATGTCTAGTCCAACATAGTTGATCATGGATAATGGTAGCCTCAGTGCTCCTACAGTTGGTGTCAGCGAGAAAACTGGTATTTATTCTCTTGTCTTCCCAGCGAACACTGAGGAAGGAATATCGACTGCGTTGGTGAAAGTTTTCAAGTGCATTGGTGTGCCTCCTGTATGTGACCCATGTCTCGCTGTCATATAGCAGGGTGAAGAGGACCACTGCTCGATATACGTGCGACTTTGCAGATAATTTCAGCTCCTTACAGCTGAAGACATGGGTACGAAGTCTACCAAAGACCTAAGATGCACATCTGATCTGATGTTGAATCTCTTCATCGATGTCCACGGTGGTGGACAGATGAGAGGGGAGATACCGAAAGTGGGTAAAATTAGAGAGGGTAATACCGTTTAGCTGGATGGATGGTGGAGATGTGGCTGAACCAGGGGCAGGCTGGAAGAGAATCTGTCTTACGTACATTTACCTCAAGGCCGAAGTATACATGAGCATTTGCGTAGGTGTCAGGATCTCCTGTTGGTTACGTTCTGTGTGAACGACAAGTGTGAGGTCGTCTGCGTACTGGGTTAAGTAATGGAAGCTGCCGACACCTTTGTTCCTGCCTGGAGTCGTCTTATGTCGAAAACACCCTTTATCCGGTACTGGATGTTCATCCCGCCGGCTAAACTGGCACTGGCGCGAGTAAGAAAAGCAGCCAAGAAAATGGAAAAGGGAGTTGGTGCCAGTACACATCCTTGTTTTCCCCTGTTTGGATGGGGAAGAACTCAGACTGGGTGCTATTGTGCAGGACACTGCCGTTCATGCCATCGTGGAGTTACCTCACAATGACGATGATTTTTGGTGTGCAACTAAAACGGCTGAGGGTCCACCAGAGACCTTCCCTGTTGACCAAGCCGAATGACTTGGTTAGGTCGATAAAGGCCATGTACACTGTACAGCTCACAACGCTGTTCTCACTTCTTCTGTGTCTGGCAGGCAGCAAAGATCACTTCAGTGGTGCCACATGATGGTCTAAAGCCACATTGAGATTCGGAGAGGAAGTCTTCCGCCTCAGGAAGCAGTCTGTTTAGGAGGACTTGGGCGATAATCTTGCCAGCTACGGACAGCAGCGAGATCCTGCAGTAGTTCCATAGACTGACCAGTCTCCCTTGTTGTTATAAATATTGACGATGAAGGCGTCTTTGAAAGCTTGGGGATTTCCTCCATTTCCCATATACTGTATTCTCTAGGAGAGAGTGAAGACGGCTGGCAAGCAGAGGTCCTCCTGCTTTATACACCTCGGCTGGGATTCCATCAGGCCCTGAGGCTTTGTTATTTTTCATTTGTTTCATGGCAGTAGCGATCTCATCAAGGGATGGAGGATAGCTAAGGTGGGTCAGCTCTGTGTGCTCAGGGACCTGTTGGGTAGTCAAGATATACACATCAGTGTTTCGATTGAGTAGCGAATTGTAGTGCGCTGAAGGATGTCGTCTTCGTCTTTAATGAGGGAGTTACCGTCGGATTGAGCGGAGGGGGCTGTGCCATGAGTGATTGGCATATGAAATGTTTTAATGGAATTAGAAATGTCGTGTATCTTGTGTTGATCTGCAAGTTTTTGCATTTCACATGCTATATTTTTAAATCAGTCATTCTTTAGATTACGAAGTTCACGATTGACCGCCTGTTTCTTCTTGCGGAAGATATTAGTTTTGGTTCGAGGCTGAGGGTTGTTCTGCCAGTCAGTTAAAGCAGCACATTTATCATTAGCGAGTACTTTGATTTCCGAGTCGTTTTCATCAAAACAGTCCGAGGGTCTCCCTACAGGTTTTTCACGTTACAGTGTCGAGGATATCCCATTCGGCACTGGGATTTGGTTTGTTTGTTGTCGGGTTGTTTATCATCCCATGTTCGAGCTGCTCTCTGAAAGCATGTACTACCTCTGGATCCTCCAGACGCTTAGTGTTAAAACCTCTTCTGGAGGCTTGTTGCCTTCGCCACATGGCTCAGGTGATGAGGACATCTTGCGATGTCTTTCTCTGACAATAATGTACTCAATGAGATGCTAGTGTTTAGGATCATGGGTGTTGCAACGAACCCTTAAACTTGTCGGCCAGCCTAAACAAGGTATTGGTGATAGTGAGAGTGTGTGCAATACACTTGCTAAGGAGGAGTAGGCCGTTGGAATTACACTTGCCTATTCCATTTACCCTATGATTCCCTGCCAAATGTCAGCATCTCTGCTAAACTTTGTCATTGAAGTCATTAAGGAGCACAACCTTATCTTCTCTTGGGAAAGAGGTTAGCACTCTGTCAAGGTCGGTGTAAAGGCCTCCTTGATGTCATACTCTGCATCTAATGTTGGGGTGTATGCACTGATGAAGAAGGCATGACGTGAGTGATTCAGTGGGACTCGGAGCGTCATGAGGCGCTTGTTGATTCAGGCATTTCAGTTAGCCTATGTAGGATGCATTGGTGGATGGCAAAGCTAATTCCATAAATGCGGTTTCTTTCCACAGCAGGCTTACCCTTCCAAAAGCAATTATAGCCAGACCCCAGTTCTGTGAGTCGACCTTCGCTTGGGAGTCGGGACTCACTAATGGTTGCTATGTCTATGTTATACCTAGCCAGCTCTTTTGCTATAAGGGCAGTTTTTCTTTCAGGACTCTCATTTTTGCCAGTATCCTGAAGGGTCCTGATATTTCATGTAGCGACCATAAAAGGTTGTATAGTTTGTTTTTGTTTTGGTCTGTAATTATGATTGTGTTTTCGACCGCATAAGGATGACCTTACTGGGTGTAGTTGCCCAGTCAGGTTGGTCCTTTAAGTAGGCTATGTTAAGAACACCTTTTGTAGCCCCCTCCCCATGTGGGTTGAGCAGAGTGAGTCCTCGAGAGGGCTGCTCAGTCGCATAGGCAGGACCGGATTGCCTGATCCCAGTGCATAAACGACCATCTTATCTTTGCCGCCCAAGGGCGGAATAGTGATTAAAGACTCCCGGCAGTCAAATCTGCCTGTTCCCGTCGCCACTTATCAGTCGCCATATGATTTTTTGGGATATAGGTGAGAAGTATGATGAGCTTGATGAAGGCTGAGTGTGAGTTGATTTATGTGGTGAGGAAGGAGTGCAGGCTGTAACCACACACACACACACACACACACACACACACACACACACACACACACACACACACACACACACACACACACACACACACACACACACACACAGTCGTGGACGGTAATGGCTCTTACAAGAGAAAGCACTAAGCCATTATTTCATAATTTTTTTTTTTTACAGCGAGTTTGTTTGTTCCTTGTCGGAGCCAAGACTGAGACAACGCACGAGCAACAGAGTGGAACGTGGGCGTGTCTCTCCCAGCCCCTCACTCTTACGTAATGGATGAGTTGGGGCTCCACCTCTGACAGCTTCCTACGATTTGCTCTACTGTGTGATGCAAGCAGCAAATAACTCATACTTACTACGGTGTGATACAAACAAAGTATTCAAAACGATATCGAAATTGTATTAACATTTTACCGTTATGGTCAGTATATATATATATATATATATATATATATATATATATATATATATATATATATATATATATATATATATATATATATATATATATATATATATATATATATATATATATATATATATATATCTTGATAAAATCACTCAGGAAAAGGGAAACAACGGAGCATCTTAGCTTTCGTTTTTATTCAAGACATCTTCAGAGGCAACAGTTGCCTCTGAAGATGTCTTGAATAAAAACGAAAGCTAAGGTGCTCCGTTGTTTCCCTTTTCCCGTGTGATTTTATCAAGATTTATCTTATCTACGTTTTCATTGTGGATCTACATGAAATATATATATATATATATATATATATATATATATATATATATATATATATATATATATATATATATATATATATATATATATATATATATTAATGGGGTGTGTGGGGGGGGGGGTGGGGGTACGATTAGTAGAGAAAGTAAATAACCAAGAAGGAGATGGTAGGATGCGGTGGAGGACGCAACATAAATAAAGAGGCTGGACATTTATGGAACAGCAGGGTGTTATAAACGGAGGTCTTTGACTGCTGGATTGAAGCACTGGTGTTGAGAGCGATATTCCGGCGTACAGTGTTGCCACATTAGAAAGTCCCCACCTCCTGCCACTGACTCCGTCGACCACACACGGGAACCATCCTCACGTACCCGATCATCACCTTCAGTGGCATTGTATGTATTTATAAACTTATTACAAAGAAAGAACCTCATTGCACTATCTACTTCGCAGAAATTAGTCATATTGATGCTTCACTGGCAGAAGTCTTTCCTTTCTATGATAGACAAAACTCAGGCAGTATATCATTTATTGTTCTGTATCATAATTTCGGGAAGGAGTTAAAGGATTCTTGCCTGTTATATCAAAGGTCAGAACTATAAGGAAGATAATTAACTGTATAATTTAGTTAACAATATGGCGGAGAATCAATTGATAAGTTAAAACTTCGGAAAACAATGACGTACCAGTGGAACACTTACGTATACTGTATCTCCATCCTGGCAGCGCGAGTAAATTGTTGGTGCCTTGGCCCGGGACCCACCGTATCCTATTCAGTAGTATGATGATGTTAATAAACAATCTCCATTTAACCCATTAGCTACTGGACGTTACTTTTATTATTTGACTCAGAACAGAGAGACCCATCGAACCCAATGGGTTAATGGACGAGTTAACGGTCGGAATTCTTTCGTAAGATGGCAGGTCAATGGGTAAAGAAAATACTTTAATTCACTATGGTAATGATATTTTTAAATATATTGAGCCAAAAAGGTTGTGACGCCACTTGGTGTGAAGAGCCTCAGACCGGGAATGAGCCAGCTGTGTATTTTTTTTTTACGGGGAATAGCCCACCCGAGCACAGGTCATCGACCCACATCGGGGCCTAGGGGGGCGAAAAAATAAGACTAAAAAGAAATTAAAAATAGAAAAGGAAAATGTTATATTAATCTACACCACAAAGATGCTGGAAAACACAGCAGTGTTTGGCTGTGTGAGGAAAGAAGGGTTTACTATAATGGGTTACTCTAGTGTGACCGACATCTACAGAGAAATGGTGGGCACCGTGGGCAAGACGAGTATTACGAGCCCACGGCCTTGCCGGCGGTACACAGGATGCCAAATCGACCGAACATTGCCCTTTAAAGTACCTGTAAACGAGAGAGAGTGAAGCAACATTGCGGCGAAGAGAAAGGGAAGAAAGATTGTCAACTAAAGGAGGAGAGTTAATAAGACGAAATGCCTTTGATTCCTCCCTTTCTAACAGTTGGAAAGAAGAAGAGCCACCCCAGATATGAGAGCAGTGCTCCCTTATATTTTTGAAGCAACTGCTCAGGAGTGAAGTAGCTACGGCATCTGTACAGCATTCCCAGCTTTCGGGAGGCAGCTTTAGCAATGTTGAGGATGTGTGGCTTCCATGACATCTAAGAGGAAATGGTGAGGCCTAGCATATCTCTTTTAGAATTTGGCAGAATGAAAGCGTCCTGAAATGTGATTGGTGGGAGATCATCTAATTTGGAAAGTGTAATTGGTATATACTGTGTTTTATTACTTTTGAATTTATCCAAGTTTCTACCTCCCCATTCGGAGATGCTGAACAGATCCGCATTGATAGATGTAATGATATCAGCTCTAGAAACAGATCTAGTTTGAGAGTTAGGAGGAAGGGGAAAATGTGAAGCAGAATGAAGAGTAGATTCATCAGTGAAAGAATGGATAGAATTAGTTGTAGTGTGAAGTATATCATTGATTAAAAGAAGGAATAGAGAGTAGGTGAAAGAACAGAACCCTGTGGGACACCACTATTGGTAGAGAAAGAGCGAGAGGTCGATCCCTCGACAACAACTGCCATGGATCGGTTTTCAAGGAAGCTAGAGATTAGAGAACAAAGTGGGGGAGAAACCATAAGAGGGAAGTTTAGAAACCAAGACTTGTGCCATACCCTGTCTAATGCTTTGTAGATGTCGAGGGCCACGACGAAAGTTCCCCATAATCCCTAGGAGAGGATGACCAAAGATGGGTGCAGTAGGAGAGCAGATAACCAGTAGACCTTGTAGTGGATTTCTCCCCTACAAACGCTGTTTGTCGCTGAGTAGCCGACCCCACGAATTCCACAGTGTGTGCCTCGTGGTCTAGGTCAACCAGCGCCGCCCACGGAGCGGGGGTCAACTATTAAGCCACGCCTATCCCCACTATTTAAGACCTGACCTCGTGGTGACCGACACCAACCAGCCAGCAACACCTCCTCCTCCTCCGCCTGCCTGGCGGCCCTCGCTCCTGCCGGAGAGCATGGCGACCCACAAGC
Source organism: Homarus americanus (assembly GCF_018991925.1). Taxonomy (NCBI): domain Eukaryota; kingdom Metazoa; phylum Arthropoda; class Malacostraca; order Decapoda; family Nephropidae; genus Homarus; species Homarus americanus. Next base: position 10,571,041 of record NW_024748502.1, on the reverse strand, counting down.
TGGTCCTCCTCTGAGCATCCTCACCAACCAGCTCTCTCTCTTTCTACCTACACCAACCAGCAAGCTACACCGCCTTCTCCGCCGCTGCCTGGCGGCCCTCGCTCCCGCCGGCGAGCATGGCTACCCACAAGCTGTCCTCTTCTGAGCACCCTCACCAACCAGCTCTCTCTACATCACGCTTGTAACCACGCTGCCACTTCCCAGCACCAAGCTGCATTGTACATCCAATACAACATGTATTCAGAGAGCACATTGTGAGTTTCCTTTCTCCATCCCATCCTGAGTGAGATCCCAAACATCCCATACCCCACAACCTCGCCTGGCGAAAGCCATATTGGTGAACCGACAAAAGAGAATGGCGTTCAAGGTGACGGAGAAAATAGGTGTTCAAGATAGTTTCGAAAATCTTAGAGAGGGATGAAGTTAGGGCAATGGGACATGCTTCCAAGAAGAAGGAAAAGTTTGGGTTTTGAGTCAAAGGCGAAAGAGGCGAGCAAGCACAGAGGCCAGAGCTTCAGTACACTCCCTCAGAACACGAGGGGTTATTCCGTCTGGTCCATGCGTGCTTACTCACATCCAACCTGGATAACACCGGCAACCCTGCGGGTGGAGATTATAGGAAAGTGCATAGGTTCAGTAGGAGGAGCAGTGGAGTTAGAGGAGAATAAGGTGCCAGAGATATTGACTTTGTCAGGGGGAGAGTTGGCTATGGAATTATTAGGTCGGAAGAGAGGAGGAAAAGAAGGAGTGCAGAAGTTGTCACAGATGTTTTTGTTTAAGTACCAGAAGGATTTACTGGAGGAAGAATTAGTCAGGACATCGATCTTTCTTGGCCCTACGAAGACTAGCCTTACAACGATAGTTTCATAGCTTGATGAACCCTATCTCTCTCCCTGCATGCAAGAGAGCAGGAGCGATCAAACCATGATTTTAAAGTGAAAGTTTTGGTAGAAGATGGGATAAATGCACTCATACCACCCTGTATAACCCCAGCAATGCTGTTAGCACATACCGAGGCGTCCCGAGTGGAAAAGCAGCATTCATCCCAAAGGAAGTCGGTGAAGAATTCTCGCAAGGATTACCACTTTGCCCTCCGATAGTGCCATAGTTGACGTTTAGAGAGGGGTAGGGGAGGTGGTCGTGCCCAGTTTGAATTAATAGAAGTAAGATTGTGATCAGAAGACCCTAAGGGGGCAGAAATTGAGTATAAATAGTGTGAGGGGTTATAGGTAAAACAAAGATCAAGAATGTTAGCAAGTTGATCGTGTCGATCAGGAACGCGTGTAGGGTGTTTGATTCAATTATTTGTTCCAAATCATTTTGTAAGGAAAAAGAGAGTGCCTCAACTCCACCTGGAGTCATCCCTTGCAGGGCCAATACAATGTTCAAGCAAAGGACAAAGTGTCGTTGGTGCTTCGTGCCAATGTGCAAGAGTACCGACAATTCCCCACCAGTCAAAATATTCATCACAGTACCGAAAGATAAGTAGATAAGAAAAAAGATGGTGGCTTGCTGCTGGACGGCACTTCCCCATAATATAATCCAGCACCTACTTTAAACAATAAGACACATTATCTCTACTGGATATCTGTCGCAAAACATTTTTCGATCGCATAAGAAAATACAGATCATATGTTAGGTTAGGTTAGGTTAGGTTAGGGTATGATGAGCTATAGGGTTAGCTTAACATACATCGGTAAGGGGGGGGGGGGTAGTAACTCAAAACTAGTGATTTCCCACATATTGAAGGTCTAACTCGTTTATAACACATCGCAAACTAAAAAAAAAAATATAGTCTGCATGTCTAAGTGCAGGGATGACCAAAACTTAAAATTTACCCAATAAAGCCTATCTCGATTCTAAACATCAAAACACTTATGGTAGTTAAAGTAAAATTTTACCCATTGATTAATATAAATGATGATATATCACAGTTGTTCATTAGTGAATTATAATAAAATAGCAGCACTATGTTGTCATGTTTACCTAGCAATAGGCATTCTGAAAACAAAGTCCAGACAATCTCACTACCTCTAAATTTACTCGTTTCTCCATCTAGTACTGATATACTCTGTAAATGCACTGAAAAAAGGAAAACAAAGTCTACCAGGTAAGAGTACTGTACATGACAGATGAGCTGGTGTGAACATGGGAGTTTGTTATGTCCAAGAGAACCTAAGAATGGAGGAAACTGCAGCAGGACTATTAGCTCATACTGGGCAGTCCCATTTACACCCAACCCCTATCGTTCATATATCCATCAATTTTATGTTTGAAGCTGCTCTTCAGACACATTTCTTCACTTACCAAATGTCCAGGACTTAGACCATAAAAACCACCCTTAAAACTTACCTGAACGTGGCATTTGGGGTCTGAAAAGGCCATCTTTTGTACTACCTCCGACTGCGGCAATGAGTTTGAAAGGAGTGACGTCATTACAAATGGTGGCCCTGTTTTAGAGAATTAAGCTTATCTCGACTATTATAGCAGGACTTTAAACTATTACTGCAGATTAAATACACCATATCACTCTACGAACGTGGCAGAGTGTATATCTTGTGTTTACCCAGAACCGTCAACTCGTCCATTGTCTATCTGATAGGTAATTAGTACTTTCATTAAAGTAATAATATTTTCAAAGAGTTACTGAATCAAAGGAGAGTACTATGATGTTCCCTACTTATAGATCTTCCTTAACTCTGAAAATCATTGTATATTATCTTGAATGATTATAATTAGGAATGATTCTTTCACTGGGTAAATCCCTGAAGCTAACCAATTGTCCGCACTATATCCCGTGTATGGGCCACTAATAACAGTGCACCACCCCCTTCCTCCATTCCGTCCCCAGATATCATGAGGCTTCATGGAAATCTTTAAGATAACAGTATACCCTGAAAAACAAGGAGAAGAGAGAATAAATCCTGGGAAAACCTGCAAGAGATAATACCACAGGTGGAAGAAATACCGGAGCAAAGGGCATCATGCAAATTATGTAGTATACAAAATATCCCTAAATGTGGCCAATCAGAAATTAGATCAGCCAAACAACTGATTCTGTATGGCCCAGACACACGTGAGAAAGGTGTTATCCAGCGTCACCCTACCAAACATCACAGGTTTCCCGGAGTTCGGTTTTCTCTTGTACTAAAACTGAATAGACCAACCGCCCGAACGGCTATTAAGCAGATAAGTGGTTAAAATTATATGTAAAAGAAACTCTTCAATGTGTGAGTCAGGAATAAAATGAAAACCAAGGATTCTGTCGGCCTCCTAAAGGACGAAAACAACTTGGACCTGGAGGATGATAGACAAACAGCTTGTACTCCCACTAAAAAATTATTCGGTACCCGTGTCATATTGTATCACGCCCTAAGGGTGCCGAATAATTTTTTAGTGGGAGTACATGTGTGTGTGTGTGAACAAGTATCATGGTCAAAGTATTACACTATAGGTGTGTCAAATGAGGAGTGACTGATCCACATGTAATTTAAGGTTTTTGAAATATGTAGTTAAATTAAACACGATTTTTCATATAGTTACGCGAATGATGGGAAATAAAAGAAATAGATGGGGTGTGGTGGAAGCCCTGTAAACGTTGTGTGGAGTCACTGGGTGGTTTGGAAGTGTTTATTTCCATTCATACTTTCGTAACTACAACCTATGGTAATTTTTCTTTGTGTTCGTATATAATGAAGATAATGCAGAGTATAAAATGCCATATACAATATTTATACATAATATCATCCATACAGCTGTACTATGACTGTGTGTGTTCGTGCGTGTGTTGCCTCGTGATAGTTAGAGTGGGTCCCCGTCCAGAAAGGATGGTGTACTAACCTCCAGCACCGACCCAGGTGGGCTAGAGAATATGGTTCCGAGTGTACCTTAGGTACCTAAGAGAATGAATAACCTCAGAAGTGGAAAATTAATTAAAGAAAGATAGCAATTAAAAACGATATCATGAAAAGGAAAGTAGCCAACTTGAAAGAACTTAACACCCCAGGTGTGGATGGAGCACCGAGGTGAAAAAGGAGGTGACAAACGAGATTTGCACTCCACTAAGGCTCAGTGTTCTGTCTCCAACATTGTATAATATATATAATAAGAACTCTTAATGAAAGAAGTTATAAGTGATAATGAAAGACTAAAAGTTATTGGTAAAGTAGTATCAAATATACGCTATGCAGATGATACTACTCTTATCACAGTTAATGAGAGACATTATAAAAACTCATTAACAAATTAGTGGAAAAAGGTGAAAAATATGGTTTAAGAGTTCATGCCGTAAAGACCAAAGTAATGGTTGTTTCCAAATTGGAAAAAATCATGTGATGGTAAGTGTAAGGAAGAAATCAAAACACGAATAGGGCAAGCAAAAACAGCATTTAATAATCTCAAAGACCTAATGAAAATGGAAATTAACTCTAATTTGAGAATACGGATGCAAGGACTGATGTATGAGTCAGAAGCGTGGATATTTTCGGCAGACACCAGAAAAAAGTTGGAGGCGTGTGGACATGCCCCGGCCCCGACTAAACGTTGTCCCACTGTCTTGTGGGTTAGTGTGGTAAGATGAAAGGCATGGGAAACAGACCCAGAGAGAAAAGTAAGTGATGTCAGCGCATCGTAGGCTTTCCTCCGACATACTGGAGTTGCGGCAGCCTCCTGCAGTTGTGGGTAGGTGCTAGCCTTTTGGGGTTTCTCCTTTGCCACTGGAATCACCCTACTTACAATCAAGATAGAGGTGTACGGTCGTGCACACCCCTAATTCCATTTATATGAATTTATATGGTGGAGTGTGGTGACTGTGGTACAGCAGAGCAGTCAGGTACATCCTGTGGTGGGGTGTGGTGACTGTGGTACAGCAGAACGTCCAGCTACAACCTGTGGTGGAGTGTGGTGACTGTGGTCCAGCAGAACAGCCAGGTACATCCTGTGGTGGAGTGTGGTGACTGTGGTACAGCAGAACAGCCAGGTACATCCTGTGGTGGAGTGTGGTGACTGTGGTACAGCAGAACAGCCAGGTACATCCTGTGGTGGAGTGTGGTGACTGCGGTACAGCAGAACAGCCAGGTACATCCTGCGGTGGAGTGTGGAAGTGTGAGGCGCCAGCGGCACATGGTGAAGTGAGGGAGTGATGTTGTAACTTTCTCTACTGTTCAGCGTGTGAGGGTTTATGCGGATCTGGGAAAAGGCGAAAATCCCCCGAGATCTTAAAGACGCTTTCATCTGTAAATCCTTGCTTGTTAAGGTTGAAGCTTGTTGCCCTTATTGGTAATATTGTTAGCCAGTTCGAGGCGCTCACCTCCTGCGCTTATAGCTATAGTACTAGTTCGCAGTCATGTTACTACATTAGTACTAGTTCACAGTCATTTTACTACAGCAGTATTAGTTAACAGTCATGTTACTACAGTAGTACTACTGTAATTCAGACATTAACAAGATTCATTATCTGAAAGACTTGTAAGCTGCTGTTCCTTGGCGAAGGATTAAAATAACTCCAGACAGAAAAGTTACAATGGAATTTCGATGCCATTTTGACATGTGGTTTGGTTGAGAGGACACTCGCTGGCACAGCATATATGGAAAAAATATTTCAATAACGTAAGCATGACTCCTGTAGTATTACCTAGTGTGTTTATGGCGTCCCATCAATGTAGTTCAGTGTTTGGTAATTGTTCAAGGCAGCTGCACGGGTTTACTCCATTTTTATATTTTAATATACAGAATAACTTATAATAAAACTGGTAAATTCGTTTATATGTTATCCTCGTTTCGATAACTCTTCATTCACTTTTAACGAGAGAATATTAATTTCAATTCCTGTTTATGTCTAAATGGTAGAGATTGTCTTTCTAAACTATCCGATTAATTAACCTAACATAACCAACCTGAGCCAACTTAACTATCTTACATCTTCGTGAAGTTAAGAGAGATAAGTTAGGTTGGATTTTTTGGGTCGGTTCACAACTTTTAAGTGTTTCATGGCACTTGTACGAACTGAGAACTTAATTGTTTTCCAAAGTAAATACTAACACATCTAAAAGAAGATAACAGATATTGAAGATTTTCGCTGACTGGAACACGTTTCCTATCGCAAGATAAGACGAGAAGTGAGAAGTGGCTCTCCTGCTACTATGGTATCCTCAAAATTGCATCAATATAGAATAATTTTCATTTTTTGAAAACATAGCTGATTCAAGGTTTACTTGAGAAGATTTACTTAATCTGTATAAGTTTTAGACTCCAAAAATGTAGCTTTTAGGTCTTTACAATTAAATCTGAAAGAGAGGCGGAAGAGTAAAGTGTGACCAGCAGGTGGCGGCCAGCATCGTCACCCTTCACCACATGCTGTATTTATCAATCACTTTTGTAAGAGGAGCGGTGTGTTCACCAAGGCTCAGTTATGTATAACATGTTTTTGTTCTCAAGCGAGCTGGTAACAAAGTCCGACTTGAAAAAAAGTGATAATTTTGCTGCTTCCACTGAAAATTTTAAACCTTAATAAATTTGAGATATCTCAGTCGTTCATTAATTTTTTCTGGTTTAAATTTTCAGTGAATTCCAAGTGAACAGTACGGACTATTATAATTTCAAGTGAACAGTACGGACTATTATAATTTCAAGTGAACAGTACGGTCTATTATATCTTTCATCACCGAAGGTCAATAAATATATTGGGGTGACTGTGACGGCTATGTTGAAGGTATTAGTTCAGTGTTAGGAGCAACAGGATAAAGATCCGACCACTGCCAGGGAATTAAAATATTTATATTGCCAAGAGTGACAGAGTTAATGAAATTTTTGTGTGTGTCAGAAATTCAAACGTTTAGATAAAGGGAAGGTGTAACTATAGATAATTTAAATTTCAATAGTTTATTCCTTGATAGAGGAAGCGGGATCCTACCGAGTGGTGTCACTAGGTACCCCTGTCTATAGGTAATCTCACTACTTACGTGGAGTGGCAGGCCGACGTCTATTGGTTGGTTTCCCTGCGTCTAGGTGACGTAAGCTTTGAATTTTCGTGCATATTATAAAACAATGTCGATGTGTAATCTAACGATATAATTTGGCTCACGCAACATATTGATCTAATTGCAAAAACAGTAATTAAATGGGTCTTCAGTCAGGTGTGTGAGTGTACGGGAAGCTGTAGCGCATGCGCAGCGGTTACTTTCACGAGGGAGAAGAGAGCACATATATGAGTGCGCACGGCAAGCGGGACGTCATATCACCCTCACCTGTCCAACCCACCATGAATCTTCACAGGGTAGGTTGTCTCGCTGTGCTCCTGCTGTTTTGATTACTCTAGAAAAAGTTTTTTTTTATGTAGTCAGTTTGGTCCTCAGAGGTACTGGACATTAACATAGTTTCTTCATTTAGGAAAGTCAGTGGATATATTTATTTGTTTAATCCGTACGTTATGTTATCGAAGGGGAGTAAGAACTGTGGAACAATGAACTAAAATGATGAAACAAAAAATGGTAGAGTTGGTATTGGTTCCAATTGTTTTGGCGACAGACTATAACAGTTGGTGCGACACACATAATTACTTATTGGCGGTATGATGACTTTCAGTGGTAAGTATTTATGATACACCATCTTCGTTGGGTGTTAGTGATGATGTGTTTAGTGCTGTGTTACATGGCATCACTATTATAGCTAAACTTGCACACAAATAAAGCAACATTTCGAGAGAACTGCGTGAAACCATAATATCTCAATCTCGTGTCAGCGCAGATAACATGTCTCCAATATATACATTACAGGTACTCTACATGTTGTTAGCAGCTTTCAGTAGTTGTTGTTATCTATTTGTTTATTAACACAGAAGAGAGAGAGAAGAGCAACTCAGAAATTTATTACAACTTTCTCAGTCAAACTCTTGAGCCTGAAACTTTTACCTGTCAACCATATGGGCCTGGTGTCACGTATCACACACAGGATGACATAGTGAATCACGTGGGCCTGGTGTCACGTATCACACACAGGGTGACATAGTGAATCACGTGGGCCTGGTGTCACGTATCACACACAGGGTGACAGTGAATCACGTGGGCCTGGTGTCATGTATGACACACAGGGTGACATAGTGAAGCACGTGGGCCTGGTGTCACGTATCACACACAGGGTGACATAGTGAATCACGTGGGCCTGGTGTCACGTATCACACACAGGGTGACAGTGAATCACGTGGGCCTGGTGTCATGTATGACACACAGGGTGACATAGTGAAGCACGTGGGCCTGGTGTCACGTATCACACACAGGGTGAAATAGTGAACCACGTGGGCCTGGTGTCACGTATCACACACAGGGTGAAATCGTGAACCACATGGGCCTGGCGTCACGTATCACACACAGGGTGAAATAGTGAACCACGTGGGCCTGGCGTCACGTATCACACACAGGGTGAAATCGTGAACCACATGGGCCTGGCGTCACGTATCACACATTGGGTGAAATAGTGAACCACATGGGCCTGGCGTCACGTATCACACACAGGGTGAAATCGTGAACCACATGGGCCTGGCGTCACGTATCACACACAGGGTGAAATAGTGAACCACGTGGGCCTGGTGTCACGTATCACACACAGAGTGAAATCGTGAACCACATGGGCCTGGTGTCACGTATCACACACAGGGCGAGATAGCTAACCATTAATAAAGCTATGGTTTTAGCGAAGAAAAGAATGTTGAAAATATAAAATATTTTCAAGATGTCAGGTCGAGGAAGTGACCACGAACAATATTATTATTTTCTCAAGTATTTATTACGAAAGAATTAGTTACTATTATCTAAACTACGATATATTCATCTTGGATTTTTGTGTAATATTCAGTCTACACATTCCTCTCACAAACCTAGTACAGTATTCACCATTTGTAACTTAAACCTCTATGTTGCATCACTCACCTATCACTAATGTTTACTAAGTTCCTCTGTATGTCCTCATATTTTCCTCCTTTGTCATATCTTTCTCTACGATTAGCAGTGTATCTATCAATATTTTTCCCTCGTCTACTGTGTTGTTCTTCATCTTTTATTTCATTCACAGATATCTAAAACACTCCCTCCTCCAGTCTGTCTTCAGTATAACTAGTATACAACAATACCTGTTTTCTCTCTTTTGCTCTCATCACTTTGCATCACCCCACGTTCTCTATTATCTCCTGCTACACACTTTTCCAAACTAATTTACAACCATTGGCATTTTATCCTGAATAATTTAACCAACCGGTGTCATCCACTACAATTAGCTAATGTGTTGTTTGCACCCATTATCTCCATCGGTCAAGCCCGTGTCCCTCTCCATCATTCCTGCCTGGAGTAAGGTGGTCACTGGAGTAAGGTGGTCACTGGCGTAAGGTGGTCACTGGCGTAAGGTGGTCACTGGTAAGGTGGTCACTGGAGTAAGGTGGTCACTGGAGTAAGGTGGTCACTGGCGTAAGGTGGTCACTGGAGTAAGGTGGTCACTGGAGTAAGGTGGTCACTGGACTGGCGGTGGTCACTGGAGTAAGGTGGTCACTGGAGTAAGGTGGTCACTGGAGTAAGGTGGTCACTGGAGTAAGGTGGTCACTGGACTGAGGTGGTCACTGGCAAGGTGGTCACTGGAGTAAGGTGGTCACTGGAGTAAGGTGGTCACTGGAGTAAGGTGGTCACACTGAGTAAGGTGGTCACTGGAGTAACTGGAGTAAGGTGGTCACTGGAGTAGGTGGTCACTGTAAGGTCGATGAGTTAATTGGGTGTGAGGTGTGAGGATGGAGGATGTGGAGATGGAGGGTGTGGAGCACTGAGGTGGAGGTGGAGGATGGAGGGATGGAGGGTGTGTGGAGGGTGTGAGGATGGAGGATGAGGGTGTGAGGATGGAGGGTGAGGATGGAGGTGTGAGGATGTGAGGGTGTGAGGGATGGAGGGTGGAGGGGGTGTGAGGATGGAGGGTGTGTGAGGTGTGAGGATGGAGGGTGTGATGATGGAGGTGTGAGGGATGGGGTGTGAGGATGGGGGTGGGATAGAGGGTGGGAGGGTGAGGATGAAGGGGTGTGAGGATGGAGGGTGGTGTGAGGATGGAGGTTGTGAGGATGGAGGATGTGAGGATGGAGGTGTGAGGATGGGAGGATTGTGAGGATAGGGGTGTGAGGGATGGGGGTGTGAGGTGGGAGGTGGGAGGTGGAGGGTGTGAGGGATGGAGGGTGTGAGGGACATAGGTGGGGATGGATGAGGGGAGGGTGTGAGGATAGGGGTGTGAGGATAGGGTGTGTGAGGATGGAGGGTGGAGGATGGTGGTGTGGAGGGTGAGGATGGAGGTGTGAGGATAGAGGGTGTGAGGGATGAGGGTGTGAGGGGGTGTGAGGGTGATGTGATGATGGAGGGTGTGAGGTGTGAGGGTGTGAGGCCGAAGGGTGTGGGGTTAGAGGGTGTAGGTGTGAGGATGGAGGGTGTGGGGATAGGGGTGTGGAGGTGTGTGGAGGGATGTGATGATGGAGGGTGTGAAGATAGGGGGTGTGAAGATAGAGGGTGTGAGGTGTGAGGGTGTGAGGATAGAGGGTGTGAGGTGTGAGGGTGTGAGGATAGAGGGTGTGAGGAGGGAAGGTGTGAGGATGTGATGATGGAGGGTGTGAGGTGTGAAGGTGTGAAGATGTGATGATGGAGGGTGTGAGGATGTGAGGTGTGAGGTGTGAGGATAGAGGGTGTGAGGTGTGAGGGTGTGAGGTGTGAGGGTGTAAGGAGGGAAGGTGTGAGGATGTGATGATGGAGGGTGTGAGGATAGAGCAGGGGTGGGCAATTATTTTTGATGGAGGGCCACTTCATG
>NW_024748502.1:10497723-10557723 GCF_018991925.1 Homarus americanus | reverse complement strand
GTGGCTGTGTGTGTCTCTTCCCTCCCTGCTACAGAGTACATCACCCAGTGTGGCTATGTGTGTCTCACTCCTCCTGCTACAAGAGTACATCACCCAGTGTGACTGTGTGTGTCTCGCCTCCCTGCTACAGAGTACATCACCAGTGTGGCTGTGTGTCTCGCCCACTCCCTGCCACAGAGTACATCACCCAGTGTGTGTGTGTGTCTCGTCCTCCCCTGCCACAGAGGCCATCACCCAGGTGTGACTGTGTGTGTCTCGCCCTCCCTGCTACAGATACATCACCCAGTGTGGCTGTGTGTGTCTCGCCCTCCCTGCTACAAGAGTACACATCACCCAGTGTGACTGTGTGTGTCTCGTCCTCCCCTGCCTACAGAGTACATCACCCAGTGTGGCTGTGTGTGTCTCGCCCTCCTGCTAGGTACATCACCCAGTGTGTGGCTGTGTGTGTCTCGCCCTCCCTGCTACAGAGGCATCACCCAGTGTGGCTGTGTGTGTGCCAGCCCTCCCTGCTACAGAGTACATCTTGGTGTGGCTGTGTGTGTCTCGCCCTCCCTGCTACAGAGTACATCACCCAGTGTGGCTGTGTGTGTCTCGCCCTCCCTGCTACAGAGTACATCACCCAGTGTGGCTGTGTGTGTCTCGCCCTCCCTGCTACAGAGTACATCACCCAGTGTGACTGTGTGTGTCTCGCCCTCCCTGCTACAGAGTACATCACCCAGTGTGGCTGTGTGTGTCTCGCCCTCCCTGCTACAGAGTACATCACCCAGTGTGGCTGTGTGTGTCTCGCCCTCCCTGCTACAGAGTACATCACCCAGTGTGGCTGTGTGTGTCTCGCCCTCCCTGCTACAGAGTACATCACCCAGTGTGGCTGTGTGTGTCTCGCCCTCCCTGCTACAGAGTACATCACCCAGTGTGGCTGTGTGTGTCTCGCCCTCCCTGCTACAGAGTACATCACCCAGTGTGGCTGTGTGTGTCTCGCCCTCCCTGCTACAGAGTACATCACCCAGTGTGGCTGTGTGTGTCTCGCCCTCCCTGCTACAGAGTACATCACCCAGTGTGACTGTGTGTGTCTCGCCCTCCCTGCTACAGAGTACATCACCCAGTGTGGCTGTGTGTGTCTCGCCCTCCCTGCTACAGAGTACATCACCCAGTGTGGCTGTGTGTGTCTCGCCCTCCCTGCCACACAGGCCATCACAACACAGTAATTCATCAGAAGAAGGCAGATAAAGAATTCGGTAGAGTGAGTTGGTACTGTACGCTTCATGTCTCTGTCATTCACTGTACTTTTTATTTATATCATAATTAATATGATTCAAGTCTGACTGCTGCTCATAGAAAGAGTAAGATCATGATGGTTGACTTGCTGTGTGCGTGACTCGCTGTTTCTCTTCATATATTGTCATTAATTATACTTTCACTTTCTCGTTAAGAGTGATGACACATCACCGCACGAACCACACTGTTTTCATGACTTTTTTGATACAAACTGAATAATTTTCCGCTTCTGGTTGATGTAACATTAATCACACGAAAACCTTTCTCTCGGGACATTGTTATGACATCAGTGATTCCTATATGCAACAGAGAGAGGGAGAGAGTGTAACATCTGAGTCATCATTATCACGGTCACAGTGTGTAAACTCGCGACCAATGACGTGTGACGTATCAGATCATCCTTACTATTGGTAGAATGTATAAATTCTCTAGACTATTATTTTTAGAACAAAACTGAAGTATCCAAGATCAGTAAAGTTACCACAGTGAGTTACTTATGCCACTCAATGACTAAGTACATCAGAGGAGCGTTATCAAAAGGGTTATTTATTCTTACCAGTCACACAGTTACAATATACGAGAAAGTATATCAGTGGTCGCTGACGCCAGAGCCAATGCACTATACGTTGACATTAATCATGTACGACTGTTAAAAATTCCCGCTCTATGTGTCAAAATCCGCGCTTCTATGGGCACAACGTCCTGTAGATGGTTAACGTAGACTTGGTGAACGTAGGTGGGGTGAACGTGGATGTGTGTGCAGGAAGTATAACAATGGGAGACCTAATACGTGAGAATGTCAATGTGTATGACTGGTAGTTATACTACAGTACTAGTGTCAGGGTGTATGACTGGTAGTTATACTACAGCACCAGTGTTAGGGTCTGTGACTGGTAGTTATACTACAGTACTAGTGTCAGGGCGTATGACTGGTAGTTACACTACAGTACCAGTGTTAGGGTGTATGGCTGGTAGTTATACTACACTACTAGTGTTAAGGTGTATGACTGGTAGTTATACTACAGCACCAGTGTTAGGGTGTATGACTGGTAGTTATACTACAGTACTAGTGTCAGGGTGTATGACTGGTAGTTACACTACAGTACCAGTGTTAGGGTGTATGGCTGGTAGTTATACTACAGTACTAGTGTTAGGGTGTGTGACTGGTAGTTATACAACAGCACCAGTGTTAGGGTGTATGACTAGTAGTTATACTACAGTACTAGTGTCAGGGTGTATGACTGGTAGTTACACTACAGTACCAGTGTTAAGGTGTATGGCTGGTAATTATACTACAGTATCAGTGTTAGGGTGTATGGCTGGTAGTTATACTACAGTATCAGTGTTAGGGTGTATGACTGGTAGTTATACTACAGTATCAGTGTTAAGGTGTATGGCTGGTAATTATACTACAGTATCAGTGTTAGGGTCTATGACTGGTAGTTATACTACAGTACTAGTGTCAGGGCGTATGACTGGTAGTTACACTACAGTACCAGTGTTAGGGTGTATGGCTGGTAGTTATACTACACTACTAGTGTTAGGGTGTATGACTGGTAGTTATACTACAGCACCAGTGTTAGGGTGTATGACTGGTAGTTATACTACAGTACTAGTGTCAGGGTGTATGACTGGTAGTTACACTACAGTACCAGTGTTAGGGTGTATGGCTGGTAGTTATACTACAGTACTAGTGTTAGGGTGTGTGACTGGTAGTTATACAACAGCACCAGTGTTAGGGTGTATGACTAGTAGTTATACTACAGTACTAGTGTCAGGGTGTATGACTGGTAGTTACACTACAGTACCAGTGTTAAGGTGTATGGCTGGTAGTTATACTACAGTATCAGTGTTAGGGTGTATGACTGGTAGTTATACTACAGTATCAGTGTTAAGGTGTATGGCTGGTAATTATACTACAGTATCAGTGTTAGGGTGTATGACTGGTAGTTATACTACAGTATCAGTGTTAGGGTGTATGGCTGGTAGTTATACTACAGTATCAGTGTTAGGGTGTATGACTGGTAGTTATACTACAGTATCAGTGTTAAGGTGTATGGCTGGTAATTATACTACAGTATCAGTGTTAGGGTGTATGACTGGTAGTTATACTACAGTATCAGTGTTAGGGTGTATGGCTGGTAGTTATACTACAGTATCAGTGTTTGGGTGTATGACTGGTAGTTATGCTACAGTATCAGTGTTAAGGTGTATGGCTGGTAATTATACTACAGTATCAGTGTTAGGGTGTATGACTGGTAGTTATACTACAGTATCAGTGTTAAGGTGTATGGCTGGTAATTATACCACAGTATCAGTGTTAGGGTGTATGGCTGGTAGTTATACTACAGTATCAGTGTTAGAGTGTAAGGCTGGTAGTTATACTACAGTACATAAGAACATAAGAATGGAGGAAACTGCAGCGGGCCTATTGGCCCATACTGGGCAGTCCCATTTACACCCGACCCCTATTGCTCATATACCCATCCAACCTATGTTTGAAGCTATCCAGCGTATTCGAGTTAATGATGATATTTGGTAACTTGTTCCACTCGTCCACTTCTCTATTTCCAAACCAATGTTTACCTATTTCGCGCCTAAATCTAAATTTGTCTAATTTATAACCATTGTTACGAGTTCGCTCCTGATTGGATAGTTTGAGTACCTTTGTAATGTCCTCTTTGTTCTGCCCTGACTTCCATTTATACACCTCTATCATACACCTCACTCTACATCTCTTGAGGGAGTGCAAATTAAGATGCTTTAACCTGTCTCTGTACTCATGGTTCCTAATGCCCGGGATCAGTCTTGTCATTCTCCTCTGAATTCTTTCCAAGGATTCTATATCCATTCTGTAATACGGTAACCAGAATTGAACTGCGTAATCCAAGATATAGTTTTAGGATGACCTCGCTAGTTTTGTAACTAACACTCCTTTGTATGAACCCAAGGACTTTACTAGCCTTGTTTCGAGCAAATACACGTTGTTTACTTGGCTTAAGATTCCTACTTATCATTACTCCTAAATCCTTCTCGCAGTCGGATTTCTCAATAACATCGTCGTTCATCTAGTATCTGGTTTCCCTGTTTACATCTCCTATACCGAGTACTTTACATTTATCCACATTGAATATCATCTGCCATTTTTCAGACCATTCGAAAAATTTGTTTAGATCTTCCTGTCAGATTTAATTACACGCCCTATTTCAGTGTCATCAGCAAGTTTACTTAAGTTGCTGTTTACTCCGATATTTATAATGTTTATGTATATAATAAATAATATTGGTTCAAGTACTGAGCCTTGGGGAACTCCACTAGTGACGTTGCTCTAATCGGATTTTGTACCGTTAATGCTGTTTCCTGTCCTGAAACCACGCCCTAATCTATTTTAGAATATCTCCTTTAATGCCATGAGCCTCCACTTTTCTTATTAGTCTTTCGTGGGGGACTCTGTCGAAGGCTTTGCTAAAGTCGAGATATACCACATCATAATTGTGCCCCTCGTCCACTGATTCGAAAACAGATGAATAGAATGTTAATCGATTAGTTAGACATGAACACCCGCTTGTGAAGCCATGATGGGAATCATTGATCAACTTGTGCTTCTCCAGGTGATTTCGAATAGAGTTTGAAATGATTGCTTCCAGTAATTTGTCTACAATTGATGTTAGACTAATTGGACGGTAGTTAGAGGATAGTGATCTATCTCCCTTCTTGAAAATCGGTATTACATTTGCTATTCTCCAGGATTCTGGTACTGCACCCGTTTTTAAGGACATGTTAAGCAACTTTGCTAAGGGCATACTAAGCTTTTCCTTGCATTCCTTTAATACTCTGGCAAATATATCATCGGGACCTGGTGGCTTATTAGTAGGCTTAGGATAATTATGCATTTAAAAATGGCTAAATATGCATGCAAATATGCACTTTAAAATATGTTAATAAATAATAACTACTAAGTTAATAACTCCTTTTCTGTACATTTTCTCAGTAAATTTACTTACCCAGACAGGATGTCGCCGAAGTAGGATGTTTTAAAGAAGGATTAAATACAAAAAAAAAAAAATATACTGACATAAAGTAATTTATTAAACAATACTGAAAAAAGTATTTTCCTTTTAAGAAAATAGAAGAACAAAAGAGTGTCAGAAGCCGAAGGAGCCCGTGCATTTATACCCTGTCTGGCTGAACACGAACCCATCACGTACAGTTCATGTCCACTAACAAGTCAATCACGGCCTAGCTAACCACAGCCTAATGTTGAGCTATATAAACGTTCCTTTTGGATATTATGACGCTCAAGCAAAATCGCGTATTTTCGATTTTGTATTAGTGCAATAAAATGGACATTTATATTTCAAATATCAGTAATTCCTGCCCCAGCGTTGCTGTTATGCTCGCGAAGAATGTTTTATAATATTTTGGAATTTTCCAAATATATGCCTTATAAAAAAAAAAAAAAAATGAATATGCACTTTAGCTCAAAAATGGCTTAAATATGTATTTGCATATCCACATATGCAAATGCATAATTATTCTAAGCCTGCTTATTAGGCTTTAGTTTGTCTATTTGCTTACTAACATCGTTACTAGTCACTATTGTCTCGCTTAATTTATTTTCTTCACTATCTCTGTATAGAATCGGTGCCTCGGGTATAATGTTTAAATATTCGGTGGTGAAAACTGTGAAAAATATTTATTCAGATTATTGCTCATTTCTCCATCTTTATCAGTTAGCTCGCCGGTGTCCGACTGTATTGGTCCAATCTTTTCTCGTGTTTTAGTTTGATACATTTGATAAAATCCCTTGGGGTTTGACTTCGCCTCCCTGGCTACCTTCAGTTCATTATTCGTCTTTGCTTTTCTTATATCGGTCTTAACCCTACATGCCAATACCTTACAGTATAATAATCTCGGAGGTAAACTTCACCACGCTTTATTCTCCTACCTATAGCCTTCCTTTGTCCAATAATGTTCTTTAAGTAATTATTTATCCATTTAGGGTCATTGTTGTTTGATCTGAGTTTTCTGTATGGTATGTTCTGCCTTTGTACATTAAGTAACTCATTATTTAAATTGTTGTGGAACTAGTCAACCTCAGATCTCGCTATTAGGTCATCCTCAACCGTCAGGTCTCCAGGTAAGGTGAGGTCGCCCTCTGTGGGTACATTGTGTGTGGACACCTCATGTGAGGTCATGTAATTCACCCCCAAGCGTGATACCCCTTCTCTCAACTGCCTCTTCAAACTATCAAAGTTCGCCCTTCTGAAATCTGGGATTTTAGTGGAATTTTCCTTGCGGCTGCCCTGAAATCCAACTGGAATCTAATTTCTTTGTGATCTCTGTTAGCAAGTTCGTTCCCTACCTCGACATTACTAATGAAGGTTTCTCTGTTTGACAGAACTAAATCAAGTATATTATTACTCTGGGTGGGTTCGGTTATATGTTCGCTTAGTCTTGGATTGTTTCAAGAAAATCCTCTGATTCTGAGTTACCCGTAAGGTCAATCCAATCTATTTGGCTAAAGTTAAAGTCGCCTACTATACAGACTTGGCTATGTATGGAAGCCCTGCGCATTTTATCCCAAATCCCAAGTCGCTCATTAACTCTATCAAGATTAGGAGGTCTATATATTAATCCTGTGATGAATTTTTCCCTACCATCGATTAATACTATCCAAATTGTTTCTGTATTCCGCTCAGTTTTTATTTCCTTATTTATTTCACACTTCAGAATATCCCTGACATAGATTGCTACTCTGCCTCCTTTTCTAATCTGCCTATCGGTATGGAATAATTTATAACCTGCAATTTGGTATTCGACAGGTAACTCATGTGAGTCTAGGTTTATCCATGTTTCTGTGAATGCTATTATATCGATTTTTTCGGTACTTACCAACGCCCCGATTTCAGCCATTTTTTTCTCATATTTATACTGTTTGCGTAGTAGAAATTTAAGTTAGTCGTGTTCTGAGTCCTCTCTTTGTCGTGTTTAGGTTTTAACTCCCTGCCTAATTTTGTTTTGTCATAATTCCTAGCACTATTTCCCTGTAACCTTTCACTTTGTTTACCCACTCCCACTGCAGTCTCCTCCACCCCCGTGCTCATATGTTCCCTTAGCAGTTTAAAGACTTCGACATCTTTTGAACTGCCCTCTCGAGAGAACCAGCCAGGGTGGCCACCCCATCCCTAGACAGACGCATCTTATCCCTATCATAAAGGTCTCTTCTGCAGTAGAAATTGTCCTAGTTGTTAATGAATGGGACTGATATTGACTTACAATATTTGTCAAGACGGCCGTTGACACCAACTGCCCTTGACAACCATTCGCCACCAACTCCTATTCTAGGCAAGACACCACATACTATCGGGATCCCTCCCCAATCTCTAACCTTCCCCAGCGCCTCCTTATACCCCTTGAAAAGTTCCTCACTCCTAACCTTTCCTATGTAGTTACCTCCTACACTAAGACACACTACTGGCTTGGTACCCTCCCCTGACAGAACCCTATCTATCCTCTCAGCTATATGCCCTATCCCAGCCCCAGGAAAACATACCCTAATCCTACGTTTCCTATCTCTTGCACAAAAAGTCCTATTTAAGAACCTCACCTGGCTGTCCCCAACTACCACGACCTTACCACTGGGCAGGGTCTGAACAACTGCCCTTTTCTCTCCTGGCACCACACCGTCCTGCCACTTCTCTTCTTCGCCCCGCCTCTTCCCTTCCTCGTCCTGCCTCTTCTCTTCCTCGCCAGCTTCCTCCAACACTTGGTAGGGGTTACTGCACTCCACACCCTGGTCAACTTTCCTGAGTCTGACCCTAGTCCCCTCGGAGACAACCACTCTCCACGCCTGCTCCTCTTGACCCTCCTTCGCAGGTGTCCTGCTAGGCAGGACACCTACCTGAAGGAATTCAGTCCTGAGGGCTACGTTCTCCCCCTTTAAAACGTCTATCTCTCTCCTCAACTGCTCCAGCTGACTTAACAGAGTGGCCATGGTCGTCTTTCCTCACACACTGCCCCTATTCCCCCACAACACAACGATCCACGGCGGCCATTTCCTACGGTCACTAACATGAGCACTTAGGGCACGTCCTTCTCCAAGCTAGGTCAGGTAGCACGTATGACTATGATGACAGCCGGTAACTTGTCTGCATCTATTATTGTTCCTATGACCTATATGGCACAGGTGAAGAGAGTGAGGGAGAGAGAATTGTAACTATACGAGTATGTACTTGGACCATTATTATTTATTAAATACATAAACGACATAGATATCGGCGGAGACAGCAACATAAGTAAATTTGCTGATGACACTAAAATAGGATGTGTAATTATATCTGACGAGGACTCTGCAAAAGTACAGGAAGATCTCAACAAACTTTTCGAATGGT
Source organism: Homarus americanus (assembly GCF_018991925.1). Classification (NCBI taxonomy): domain Eukaryota; kingdom Metazoa; phylum Arthropoda; class Malacostraca; order Decapoda; family Nephropidae; genus Homarus; species Homarus americanus. The sequence goes on along the minus strand of NW_024748502.1, from coordinate 10,549,054 downwards.
CTGAAAAATGGCAGATGAAATTCAATGTGGACAAATGTAAAGTACTCAGTATAGGAGATGTAAACAGGGCTAATAAAGTCCTTGGGTTCATACAAAGGAGTGTAAGTTACAAGACTAGCGAGGTCATCTTAAAACTATATCTTGTGCTTGTGAGACCTCACTTGGATTACGCAGTTCAATTCTGGTCACCGTATTACATAATGAATATAGAATCCTTGGAAAGAATTCAGAGGAGAATGACAAGACTAATCCCGGGCATTAGGAACCTTGAGTAAAAGAGACAGGTTAAAGCATCTTAATTTGCACTCCCTCGAAAGACGTAGAGTGAGGGGCGACATGATCGAGGTGTATAAATGGAAGTCAGGGCTAAACAAAGGGGACATTACAAAGGAACTCAAACTATCCAACCAGGAGCGAACTCATGACAATGGTTTTAAGTTAGACAAATTTAGATTTAGGTGCGAAATAGGTAAACATTGGTTTTGAAATACAGTAGTGGACGACTGGAACAAGTTACCAAATATCATCATTAACTCGAATATGCTGGATAGCTTCAAACATAGGTTGGATGGATATATGAGCAATAGGGGTTGGGTGTAAATGGGACTGTCCAGTATGGGCCAATAGGCCCGCTGCAGTTTCCTCCATTCTTATGTTCTTATGTACAACTGCCTACAGGATATCCTTTCCTCCCTGTTGTGTTTATTATATTAATGATGTAGACATGAAGTGACAGGAATTATGACCTTACATGACAAGAGAATGATATGGGTTGGTTGTAAACAGGGCTGCTTAGTATGGATCAATAGAGCCACTGAAGTTTCCTCCATTCTTTTTTTAGTTTTAGTTTATCTATTTTAATGACAATTCCTGGAATACAGTTTGCCTATTCCGAGTAATTCAGTCTGGTCCTGACACTTCTCACTACCACGCAGGACAGAGGTTCATACACAAAGAAATACATCGTATTCATTGACAGCATATATATATATATATATATATATATATGTACACACATATATATATATATATATATATATATATATATATATATATATATATATATATATATATATATATATATATATATATATATATATATATATATATATATATATATATATATATATGACATGGAAATTCCCAAGCGCTTTCATGTAATTCACATCTTCAGGGGTGAGTACAGACTGTACTCACCCCTGAAGATGTGAATTACACGGTCGCTTCTGAAATATACCTAGATCATGCACCTACAGTGATTTACTTGCATATTATATATATATATATATATATATATATATATATATATATATATATATATATATATATATATATATATATATATATTATATATATATATTATATATATATATATATATATATATATATATATATATATATATATATATATATATATATATATATATATATATATATATATATATATATATATATATATATATATATATATATATATATATATATATATATATATATATATATATATATATATATATATATATATATATATATATATATATATATATATGCCAGACCACCCACGGCCCATAACTAAAAACCGCTGGACCACCAGGATACTAAAAGCCTAGACTCTGTTGTATTTTACACAAAGCCTGTTCAACGAGCTTATGGCGCCGTGAACCTCTAATGGGGACTACCCGTATCACGTAGGTGGTCAGAGTAACGTTTTACCAAATCCGGCTTCGAAACACGAGGATCCATATATATTTCATAAGCCCAATAAACACGCGGACTTCTACATACAATCAACACCTCAACCCGCCAGGATTCGAACCCACGGCCCACGAGCCCATAACTGTGACCGGGGAACGCTAACCACTGGACCACCAGGATACTAAAAGCAATCCTAGACTCAGTTATATTTCACACAAAGCCTGTTCAACGAGCTTATTGCGCCGTGAACCTCTAATGGGGACTACCCGTATCACGTAGGTGGTCAGAGTAACGTTTTAACCAAATCCGGCTTCGAAACACGAGGATCCATATATATTTCATTAGCCCAATAAACACGCGGACTTCTACATACAATATATATAATATACATATATATATATATATATATATATATATATATATATATATATATATATATATATATATATATATATATATATATATATATATATATATATATATATATGTAACCGGTCGGAATTTACTGGACTTTAATTTCTCACTTGACTTGGGGTTTATTAAAGATTAATAGATGGTAATGGCAGTGGAAGCGCCCCTTTGAGAAAAATCCCGAACCAGCACAAGAACACTTAAATCTACTAAACAAAATGAATTGTCCGTGACCCGTGGAAGGATAGCGTCTGTGACTGGGATGAATGAGACACACTGTAAAATTTAGACACTTATATTCCCTCCAACACTACAAACACAATCAAATAATGGTACACCAATATGCGCACCTCTTAACTTGAACTTAAAACACTACTCTGGGGAATAAAAGTTATACATGATATAGAAATTATTAGAAACTCAGGCAACAATAAATTTGAAGTATTAAGAAATGTTGCTTGCACACATGAAACAGGCCTTAAGGGCTTTCAACAAAATAATATCCAGCACTGAGAAAATGGTATTCAAAAATAAGAAATTAATAATTCCACCATGAATAGGCCTAAAGGGCACTCAATATAATTATGTTACACCAGCAGATGCAGGCCTTAAGGGTTTTCAACAAAATAATATCAGTCACTGAGGAAATGGTATTAAAAAATAAGAAATTAAATACTCTACAATGAATAGGCCTTAAGGGCACTCAATATAATTATGTTACACCAACAGATGCACACCTCCTAACCTAACTTAAACACTACTCTGGGGAACAAAGGTTATATCAGAGATTGAAACTATAAAGAAATTTTAAATGGACACAGCACATTAGTAACTGAAAAAATAGTATTAACTACACACAAAAATATTGTCACAATTATAAAGACGTTACTGAGTCCAATACCCGTGAACCATGCTCCCTAACCTAACACACACACAGATTCCACCTGCATTCCGTAGTCGTTTAAGGCACAACCAACAGGCACCCGTAGTTGAAGGCCGAAATCAGCCTTTCTCCACCTTGGAAAGTGTACCTCTAACTCCACTGACTCTTTGCCCCAGTGTGCGGCCCTGTATCACTCAGCTGGCCTCACTTTACCCCCATCACATCCATGAAACGGAAGGGAGTGAGCCAATCAGACCTTGTACAGTTGAGAGAGGCTTTAGCTTCCCGTTAGCAAGAGGGTTTCACTAAGCTGCTCGAGACATGTGGTGTTGTGAGCCGAGGTAGAGGAGAGCTGATGACCCCAATGATCGTCCCGTCATCAGCTGGGCACCCAGACGGCTAGATTCCCTCAAGAGATCCTTTGATACCCCGCTAAACAGTGACAGGCCTACACTGATCGGTCCAATGGCGACAATCGCCACCCTCAATCATCAACGGCAGTCTCAAACGGCAGTCAATCTCTCGCGGTCATCACTCTCGCAGTCAATTTCTCGCAGTCAAGTGGGTTCTGACGGAAACCCTGAAATGAACTCACTGTTAGCTCTTGTTAACTTTACCACTGCCCTATCTAACCCTGTCTGAGATCGAATGAGACTTACTTGTTATACTGCAATAGTGCAACACAGGTGACTAGGCCACGTGACTATTTCTGTGGACGGACGCGCAGGGACGTCTTGTATGTCTGAATGCTCCCCGTGACTGAGTACCAGCCAGCGTCGCGTCTCTCCAAGGCGCTAGCTTAGGCCTACGTGACATATTTTCCGCCTAACTAATAACTCCTTGGGACACCCGTGACATTATTCAGACTGATAAACGATCTATAATAATTTCAAATTCAATAATAGTCCCTTAACTTCATGAATCGCATCATTAATAATTCGGCAAATTACATTTAATATCACTTAGGCCTAGTTCCACAACCTCTCGCTATGTGCAGGAAGCGCTCTCTTCCCTCGGACGACCTTGAAAGCTCAGTATCGCCAATTGCGCGGTGTTTGAAATTACTCTGAAATTTCTGAATATTACAATCGACCCCCCTAAAAAAAGACAGCACTGTCCTCATGTGCTGAGAAAAACATGCATGCATATTCATTGACAGTACATATAGGTCAGAGTCAGATTAGATTGCCCTGGAGGTGGCTAGTTTATTTGGCACCCCTTTACATCCTGTGCAAGGTGAAGCGCAGAAGCAAGCAGAGTTCATGCTTGCCTTTAATGATCATGCATTAGGGCGCAAAAGCCTGAATGGTCGTGGGTTTTGTCAGCAAGTTACATAAAATGACAGAATGATAAGTGTGGGGGGAAATATCCCGGTACAATTTATTTGTTTATGGCAAAGCGTGGTAGGTCCCTAATAATGTCAAGTGCCAGGCCATAGCCATAGGCATTGACAGTATTGAGGGACATACCATTTAGTGTGATTGTGATGGCGTGTACGTCGGTGCTGTCGGCTTCAAGGGGGACGTCGAGAGGTTGGTAGGGGACGTCCTTCTTGGCGTAGATACGTTTTCCAATAGTATGTCCGCATCCGCATGGTGGTCAATTGATGTGGAGAACTGGAGTGGATGGGCCTCTGGTGCCGGCACGCCTCGGTGTCCTCTGGTCCACGAGCGCGAGGCGGGTGGCCGGCAGTGGTGCCAGGTGGTGGTGGAGTAGGCCGTGAGGATGAGGGGCACACAGGTGGGCTACCAGGTTATGTCAGACCAGAAGAGGGGGATGACTGGGTAGCAGCTGTAGGTTGGAGATGGCGGTACAGAGTGTATCAAAGAGTCTTTCAATACTGTTGGTAAATTCGTGTAAGAGGGATATGATCTGTGTCGTGTCACCGGAGGGGGATTGTGGGGGAGGGGCACCGGTGGGGGCACAAGGTCTGACAGCGTCTGAGTAGAGACGGGGAAGAGGCCCAGTTGTAGTTGAATGAGGAGACGGCCGAGACTGCTGTGTTGCAGCCAGGTGAGGCCAGGCAGGGGCAGGTGTTGTTGAAGAAGGCTCGGTAGGCTGGGGGAGAGGTTGAGATGGACTCATCCTTCGGGGAGACTTTTCCCCTGGGACAGACGGACGTTTGGGGCATTGTCGTGAGTCAGCATTGTGCCAGCCGCCACAATTACAACACCTGGGGTCAACAACGAAGCCCACACCACCACCATGGAGGTGGTCTTTGATTTTTTGGGCACAGACGGAGGAGTGATGGTTACGTGAAGAGAAGTGACAAATGGGACGATCACGTTGGCAGCAGGCGGTGAAGGTGTGACCCGAATGGGAGTAGATGACACAAAAAGCAGGCCCAGGGTGATATGGTTCAGCGTAGAGTGGATGGAGGACTGGGTGAGCATCAACAGTGTTTAGGAACTCCCTCCCCCTTCCATTTAACTATGACAGCTGCTTGTGGGGTCTTCCCTCGGTAGTGTCGACGTATACTGAGTATACGTGGATTAAAGTGACGAGCATCTTCATTAAAGTGACGAGCATCTTCGACTGCAGCGCAAAGGGGGAATTGTTTAAGTAGAATGTGGCAGCATTCTGCTGCATCAGCGGGTGGAGGGAGGAGGACGTCATATCCATCAGTACTGAGCGTTTCATAGACTTCGGGTGTCTGACACATGATAAAGTTATGGTTCTTACCTTTTCGGAATTCAATGGTGAGACTGTGTTGTCTCCAATACTTTGTTGTCCAATTAATCTGGTCCTCAACGGTTTTCAGTGAGTCCTTGGGAAAATGCAGATGCAATTTACTTGGTTGGTTGGGAGACGGGAGGGAGGGAGGCGAGGCGAGGCTCGCTGCCCTTGGCAGTGGTGTTGCCACTCAGACAAGTGTTTCCCATAGAAACATTACTGTTACTGTCACTATCACTGAGGTCTGACTCTTGCAAGATGTGGGATGCACTATGACTATCCGTCTCAGAAATGTCTGTATCCATGAGAGAGGAGGGGACGCCTCTCCTGGGGTGCTTACGTCGACGCCGCCCCCCATCGCCTGGCAACGTGCCGGTGTTGGGGTTAGAAGACTGAGGTGGGCTTTGTGTGACAACCGTGAGGACAGCGGAACACCGGGCACACACGTCTGTCCGCCTACATGGTCAGATCGCGACTGTCCTCCATTCATATGGTTTTAGTGAGAAGAGGAGCGGGAGTGGGGAGAAAGGGAGAGAGTGTAAGGGAGAGGAGGAAGGGGGAGTGCTCTAAAACTGATTGCCAGAGGCTGACAGAATTTTCAATTCATCATACAAGATTACCAGGGCACAGAAATATATTTGCTTTTGACATTATTTTAGGAATCTCTAGTATTGTAAACCAATGAAAAATATATAGAAACCATATTCAATAGTTATAAAAATATTTTTACAATGGACTGCAGATTCTATCAGCCTCTGGCAACACTGTCCAATGCCCACCGACCTTATCCGAGCAAATGCAGTATTAATGTTGTCTTTTCTCTTGAAGAGGTTAATCCACTATATCTTAGTTCTCCATCTTTAGGAAATGTATAGAAGTGTATATATCCCTCTCGTTTGAACAAAGAATTACACAAAACACTGCACAATTAGAGGGCATCGTATGACAGAGGACATCAGTTTTCAAAATAGTATCTGCAGCCACACAATACAACATATTCATTAACAGCTATATATATATGTATATATATATATATATATATATATATATATATATATATATATATATATATATATATATATATATATATATATATATATATATATATATATATATATATATACTGTATATATATAGAGGTCAGATTCATGTGGGTAAAGTCACTGTTCACTGCCATGCAGGAGGTTCGTACACAAAGAAATACATCATATTCATTCGCAGTATATATAAGTCAGAGTCGTGTGGGTGATCTCACTGTTCGCTACCAAGCAAGACAGTGGTTCATATACATTGGACGTCATATTCTAATTGAAGACTAATCAGTGTGGACTAGCAAATTTGGGATAGACAGCAATAATGTCCTTAAGCACCCCCGATTCAATGTAGTAATTACAAAGTTCATGATACAATAGGCCAGGTGGCATGAAGTCTTTGACAGTGTCACATCCACTAATATAGTGTTCAAGTGGATGCTTTAAAGGTTTATCACAAAGTTTACATGCTGAGTGTTCCGGTATGGGTACAGCGTTACTAACCTGCCAGATGTGTCTGTATCCTAGCCTAATTTTGGCCATGACTGTTATGTTCTGGGTAATAAGTTCAATATACAGGAGCGAACACAAACACCTGTATAGTTTTTGTAGGTTCGATTTACTGGATAAGAGATATGTACACAGAGGGAAGTAGTGCTCTCCGACCTATCCGCTTGTCAACTGCTCTATAGACGACGTATGGCAAGTGAGACATTAACAGCTTCCATACGTCGCCAGGCACATTAATTAAGCATGTGGGACATGGTAATAACATTGCCACACGCTGCTAGCTAGGCTGAATAAATAATATATATAAATGGAGCACATACATCATATACATACATAATATATAATACAGCATACATAATACAGAATATACATACACCTCCCTCCCCCCTATACGCTCATAGCAAAGTCTTGAGCGGACCTTTTCTTTTGGATCCGTTCTGAGCGTCGAGGGACTAGATCACTGGGAAGGGTATGGGACTCAACACTGGTGGCGGGGTCAGCAGAAGGCATTGTTACGGGGCGGAGAAAACGGCGGTTCCTCCACCACACACGACCACTGGGTAACCGCACCTGGTAGTCCCGTGACCTACCGAGACCCATGACTACGCCTACTTTGTCCCAACGTAGGGAGGTCGGGTCCTGAACACGGACTTGGGTGCCGACACTCAACCTGGGGAGAGAACGGGCGTGGTCGTTGTAGCGGGCGACGACGTCCTGAACACGTTCGGCGGCTCGGCGATCACAATCCTCTGTCTTGGCCTGTCACTCCTTGGAGAAGGATTGAGGGTGAGCAGGGACACAAGAACGAAGGGGGCGTCCATACAAAACCTGGGCAGGGGAGCGTCCGGTGTAGTTAGGTGTGTTGCGGAGTTCAAGAAGACCCCGGTCGAAGGCCTCGCAGTCAATGTTCCCAGAAGGGGCCACCTTAAGGATGAGGTGCTTCAGGGATTTGACAGCAGCCTCAGCGTGGCCGTTGGACTGCGGGTAATGGGGCGATGACAACACATGCCGGACTCCCCATCGGTCAAGGAACACAGCAAAGTCCCGGCTTGTGAACTGAGGCCCTCCGTCGGTTCGCAGGCGTACAGGAACGCCCACGTCACGGAAGTAGTGGCGGAACTTGCTGATGGTGACGGCAGACGTCGTGTCATTACCGCACTTGATGACAACCGGCCAACCAGAGAGACGGTCGACGATAACAAGGAAGGACTTTCCTGACACAGAGAAAAAGTCGGCCGACACAGACTCAAAGGGGCGGGTGGGGTTGTCGTCACTCATGAAGGGTTCCTGCTGCTGGGTGGGTTGTAGTGCGTGGCGGGGCTTACACACCTGGACAGCACTGGAGATGTCGGGGTCGATGCCAGGCCGGAACACAGTCTGTCTTGCACGCCGTTTGGTGGCCTCGGCTCCACAGTGACTGTCGTGGAGGCGAGCCAAGGGATGGAGACTTGAAGCAGCAGGGACAACTACCGAAGGAGAGGTGTCACTGGCCAGAGGTAGGGGTAGGGCGGCAGCAGGGTAGTTGCTGCTCCTTTCGTGCACCCTGTTGGCGTATTTTACCTCGAGAATCGGTGTTGGGAAGTCCTGGGAGATGATGGCCAACTCTTGGCAATGTCTGTAGGACAGCAAAGGAGTCGGGACACCATTATGCACGTCAATCCAGGCCTGACACGACCTGTTGCCAAAGGTGACATGTGCATAGAGTGAACCCAGGGCTGAGGCCATCTGTGAACCATCTGCCGTGACGCAGAGGTCCTTGGGAGGCGGTCCTAGATCGCTTGGAGAGAGCCCCAAGCGTTGCAAATGCTGGGGACCGATGACTGTAGCATCAGCGCCGGTGTCAGGCAACATCTGAAGACGGGATGACACACTGCCATAGGTCACGATGACACTGATGTACTGGGGAACTTTGGTCCTGGGATGCGAGGAGTACACCCTCCTAATATGGGTCGGGCTTTGTCCAGGGTCGTCGTGCCTCTGATTTGGCGACTGTGGGCGGCCCTCTCTGGTGGAAGGGCGCTGAAGCTTCCGCCGACGCTGTCCCTTGGGTTTGTGGGTAGGGCAACACTTGTCATAGTGGCCCAGACGACCGCACACATTGCACTGTACGTACTTAGCTGGGCACCGCACTGTGAGCGACCAGTGGCCCTTACGGTCACAACTGTTGCAGGTAGACTGAGCAGCTGGACACACCTGTGTTCCGTGCTGCTTACCACAGTTGTTACAAAATGAACCGGGCGTGGACGTGGTGGGCGAAGGCGTAGGAGCAGACTTCTTGTCCTTCTTGTACCGGGACACAGCGCGTACAGCTGTAGGGGGAGCTCGGATGGCAGAGGTGGCACACCTGGCAGCCTCATAGGAGCGACATATCGTCAACACATCCTTGAGAGAAGAGGAAGAGTCGAGGGAGGTGAGGCGTTGGACAAGTTCCTCGTCCTTAACACCCATCAGGATCACCTGCTTCAACTGGGTCTCCTCGCACTGCTGGTGGTGGCCTAGACATATATCTACCTCTTCCGAGGCTCTCTTAAGACGTACATAAAAGGCGTCAAAAGTCTCACCCTCCATCTGTCTGCAGCTAAACAATTCCCTCCTGCGCAGAGCTTCATTCTGCTGTCCTTTGATGTGCCGTTGTAGAATGTCCAGTACCTCCTCTACAGACAGCGAAGAGGTCGGAGGTACCTGCAGCGTATGTTCTAAGACACGCTGAACTTCCAAGGACAGGCACATACGCAGCTGGATGAGTTGTTTAGGCTGTGACAAACTCTGGAGATCCACCATTGTAGAATAATCAGTCCACCGTCGCCGCCATTCACGAAAAGTCTGGAAAGTCACATCAGGCTTCAAGATGGGCGGTGTTTGAGCAGCTGCTTTAGGTGGGGCTGGGGGGCGTGAAGGAAGCATTGATGAGGTATCTGAACCATTCGGTACCGAGGCAGTGTTAGAGCCAGGGGCTTGGTTAACAGTGAGGCGAGATATCAAAGCTTCAAACCGTGCACTGTCTTCCAATCTCCGTTGGTGGTCTTTCTCTGCCTCTGCTTGCCTTCTGTGTTCATCCGCCACACGTCTGCAAGCTTCATCCTCGCGCCTTTCATCTCTCATAAACTTCATTAAAGCAATTATCTCTGGAGACAACGCTGAATATTGAGGTGAAGGGCTGCGCGATGTTGTGGGAGCTGGAGCGTCGTGGTCAGCCTGGTCATCCATCTCTGCAGGGCTATCATCCGACTGACTCATCCGGACGCTCACTCCACGGCTACGTAAGGCACGAGACATAACTACTTCATCTGTGTACTGTGTCTAAATCAGTGTTGACCGGTCAGCCCGTCGTATCAACAAGATTTCAGACAAAAAATTAATTAAATACACAGATAAGTAGATTATATATATAAAATATATATAAGGGAGCCGCCGCGGTCAGTGTGTGTGTACGTGTGTGTGTGTGTGTGTGTGTGTGTGTGTGTCCCGGGCAGTGAGCAGTCTTGCTGGGAGGGAGAGGAGGGAGAGGCGGCGACTCACAGTCAGTCGCCAGTTACCCTCTGGACGCGGTCAGAGGAGGTTGCACTGAACTCTACTCCCCACAAATCCCCTGAACATGCCTTACACCTTGGGAATCCTTTAGAACAAGGTCACACATGTATGGCACGAAACACACAATGCACTAAACACTTCACAGAAAATCACTGTCACTGACACTGCTCAAAGTTGCTAAATTCTTCGAGGAGGGTTGGCGGGCGGCGGTTGACACAGGGCAAGGGGTCCATAAGCCGGCTTTCCACAAACTTTGCACTATCACTCGTAATTATCCAGTAAAAGTACGCACTGCGCCATGTTATGTTCTGGGTAATAAGTTCAATATACAGGAGCGAACACAAACACCTGTATAGTTTTTGTAGGTTCGATTTACTGGATAAGAGATATGTACACAGAGGGAAGTAGTGCTCTCCGACCTATCTGCTTGTCAACTGCTCTATAGACGACGTATGGCAAGTGAGACATTAACAGCTTCCATACGTCGCCAGGCACATTAATTAAGCATGTGGGACATGGTAATAACATTGCCACACGCTGCTAGCTAGGCTGAATAAATAATATATATAAATGGAGCACATACATCATATACATACATAATATATAATACAGCATACATAATACAGAATATACATACAATGACTACATCTCATTGTCTGGTTCTTTCCTTATGCTGGCCATACCGGTACCTCTTGTCACAAAATTTGTCATATTTACTTATGCTACAACTGCCAGGTCTCTCTGCATTTCTCACTTCTTCTAGATCAGAGTTCATGATTCTGACTTGAATTTTTTTAAGTACAGCATTGGACAGGCCAAGGTCACGGTCAACATTCTCTTTCTTACGTGCCTTATTGGCCAGTCTATCAGCACAGTCATGATGCCTGATTCCAACATGGGACGGGATCCACACAAATTCGTATCTGCAGCCGACTGAAGGGCGGTATCTCGACCTCTCCACCCAATGACGTCATATGCGAGCCGGGTCACATATTGGGTCAGGTATAGCTTTAAAAGTTTTTTGATCGCTTAGTAAGTTTTCTAAATAAAACATTAACCTACGTTTTATCATTCTCTCTATGACATTACATGGACAAATCGTGAGCGCTATAGGTTGGTCGAACTTGGTTCGTAAGGTCGTCACTCCTTTTTTGAATAGGTATCACATGCGCATATCTCTAAGGGACTGGGAATGCCCTCGTCGTCTCTATCATCATTGTAGATCCCCTAGCACCCTGAGCAGGTCGGCCCTGCTCTGGTGCTGTGCTGTAGTATATCGTGTGTAAGGCCATCCGGTCTAGTACTGGTTCCTTGGCAGAATTTCAAAGCACGATCGATTTTGTCTGGGGAAAACTTATGGTTGTAGTCCAGCCCTCCCCTCGCCGTTAAAAGACAGGGGCATCCTCGCAGCCCTCTCCTTCCCAGGAGTAAACTGAGGATCATAGTTTGCGAAGCTACTAACTCTCGCGAACTGGCGGGGGAAGATAGGTGGCAATGTCTAGGGTGTTATCCAGATTTCGTCCCTCACTCTCAAGTTGTGGTATAGGAGCACTCCTCCTCCGTTCCCTGATACAGTTAACAACCGACCACACTTCAGCTTTTGGAGCTTCTATTACTCGTATCTATCGAGGAAAGAGGGGAGGCGCCGGTGGTAGAACGGTACCGCTCTTGCCTCGCAAGCGAGATGTCACGGGTTCGATTCCCGGGCCGGCGGAAAGTTGTTTGGACGCTCTTCCTAGCCCCCTTGGTCCCTGTTCACCTAGCAGTAAGTAGGTACCTGTTGTAAATCGAAAAGTTGCGAATTCGTATTCAGGGAAAGTTGTTGGAGTTTCTATTACTTGTATCTAACACAATCCGGAGGAGTAGTGACCAGAGGATCACACCCAACACAGACTAAAACCCAATTCGTGCGCTCTGCGCTAAATCAAATAATGTATAACACATGTCGTGTAAAGCCACGGCTCTATCTCTCCCACTACAATTCCCTTCCTAAATCCCTGCTACTTCCTCTGTCATCTTCCCCGCTCTAATTTTCGCTACCAATAACTTTTGGAGCTTCTATTACTTGTATATAGGAAGGAATGTCCCTATTGACAGTAGAGACGAATTCTTACCAGGACCTACGTTTGCTTTCCTTAATGATTCTTCGAGTACGAGCCCTTGCCTCGATAGAATATTTCGCCCTTTACACCTGTAATCGCTTGTTGGCAATCTGTGTTACACACTGTTACTCCAGGCTTGCCATGAGTTGTATAAATCTTTGGAATGAATTTTGTTACCGCATAAATTATTGTATCTTGAATAGTTGTAATTTTAGTGTTTATATCTGCGTTGGGACTTCCCATCTTGTGTCAGGGTATAAACTCCTATCGACTAGAGATAAATCTACACCGGTAGGGTGCGGAATCTATCGTCTAGTTGAGTTGCACTACCGCCATTCAAGAAGCATGAATTTATGATAAAGTTCTCTATTCCCCGGTGTCAGTGAGCATTAAAATCCTCAATTATGAAGTTTTCGCGGGGCAATCGCCTCACTAGGGAATCAAACTCCGCCACATGCAGGTTCCCATGAGGAGGGACACACTCTTTTATGGAACGAATACCAACGTAAGTTGTGCCAAACTTCACTCTGCTTGGTACCGCCCGCAGAGGACTGTTTAACACCATCTCTATCTGAGACAGTCGTTCATGTATGTAAACAGCGACGCCTTTTCCAGTATATTTCCTGTATGACGTATAGTTCCTGAAGAAGAGAGGATCATCTTCCCCCTCCAGGAGCGTCTCTTGCAGACAGAAGGCATCTGGCGCGTGTATTTATTTATAGAGCACAAACTGCGAATGTTTATTCCGTGTACTTCTACAAATCCATTGTAAGTCAGCAAATGTCATGGTTTAAGATCGGCTACGGGAAACGTTCTTCCCATGTTTACGAAGTTTGTATTTTTATTTTGTTGGTTTTTAGGGGATCGGGTGATCGGCTTTCCTAGACTCAATGGAGGAAGGACTGTGAGATGAAGTATCTCCCTCATGAGAGAGACATTCCACCTTTTTTAAGGTGCCGGTTGGGGCCCAGTTGACGGTACCTGCTAGACAGCGACCTATTATACCGGCGGTGCATTTTTTGTTCCTTGGACACTGCCCCACTTTGGCCCCTCGGCTGGGTTCCCAAGCCTTGGGAGGATGATGAATGTGTATTTACAGAGCTAGAATTCTTAGTATTAGTTTTTGTCTCATATTTTTTGAGAGTTCTTCCCAGTCGAAGTAGAAAGAACTGATTATTTTTTTATTTGTGAGTTTTCGCCGTAGAATAGTTACTTTGTCTGTAGGCGAAACTGTCTTTCCTGTGTCGCTGTCAGCCTGAACGGAGATGCTGCAAGTCTGTATCCTAGTCTTGCCCGCCTAGGCATACGTAACACCAGGTGCGAGTTTCTTAACTCCCTTCGCCTGCCTTCTCGCCTCCCTGTAGCCAAGTCTTTGCACTGCAACAACCTTACAGATCTCATACTCCTTCTACACCTCGCAGGGGCGGTCAGAAGCAGTATGGTCTCCTCCACACTTGTTACACTTTAGGGTACTAGCTGTACATTCCCCGTCGTGTTTACTACCATGTATATAGCACAAACTAACGTCGGAGTTCTTACATTTTTTTGTACTGTGTCCATACTTTGGCATTTTAGTCATCGCATTGGGAAGGGAATGTCAGGTCGTACTACGATCCTCTCTAACCGCACCACCACGTGTTCCGGTAGAACAGTCTTCCCGAAAGTCAATGTCACAGTCCATGTGTTTTCCTAATACGTTGACCATCTTCGCTAAGAACCTAACATCAGCTACGTCCTGGTCACTCATAGATGCTACAATATCTTTTCTTCCATAAACTTGAATTCGGGGCTGGTGACAACCACTTTACAGGTGTTGAGGAAATGGGGCATACTCGTATAAGCATACACTTCGTGGTTGTGGAAGTATCTGAGTACCATGGCATGTTTAACTTGGCTAGAGTCCTTAAACTCAATCTTGAGATCACCGTTCCCAAGACGGCGGATTTCAGCAACGTCTCCGATCTCGTGTCCAATGCATTTGTTGATAGCAAATACATTAATCTCGTTAAAGGAAGAATTATATTTTCTCAGATATGTTTCAGGTGATCTACATTTTGACATTACAGTCAGCGGTACTTGGCCTATCCGTTAATGCCTATTGAATCTTCGTCATCCAGCTTCCCTTTACGAGAGGAGGGGGGTGGGGTTTTATAGCCCCTGTGGGGCTAAACATGGGGTGGTGCAACACCACCCTATATTAACATATAAAAGCATAAGACTCAGCTTTAGTCTGCTACTTTAGAACATAAGAATATAAGAGTGGAGGAAACTGCAGCGGGCCTATTGGCTCATTCTAGGCAGTACTGTTTGCACCCAACCCCTATCGCAGATGAAAAACCTTTTGTGCAGGGGGGACACATGTTTTGTGATGCCATATGGCAGCAGGATCTACCATTAGACAACACATTATACTTCCAATAACTTCCCAGGAGTTACATAAGAACATAAGAACATAAGAAAGTGGGATACTGCAGGAGGCCGACTGGCCCATACAGGGCAGATCCCTTTCACACCCATCCCAGCACTTCCATGTGCCTATCCAACTTCGTCTTGAAGCTCCCTAGCGTCCCCGATCCTACTATAGCACTCGGTAGCCTATTCCACATATCCACAACTCTATTACCAAACCAGTGCTTGCCTATATCCTTTCTGAATCGGAATTTATCTAATTTAAAGCCATTTGTTCTAGTTATTTCGTTATTACTGAGCTTCAGAACATCTTCCATTTTACCCTTGTTAATCCCACTTACCCACTTGTACACCTCTATCATATCTCCCCTAACTCTACGCCTCTAATGAATGTAAGCCTAAGCTTCTCAGTCTTTCTTCATATGGAAGGTTTCTAATATTATGGATCATTTTGTCATTCTTTTCTTGTACTCTCTCCAAAGACCTATGTCCATTCTATAATAAGGACACCAGAACTGAACCGCATAATCCATGTGGCCTCACTAATGCTAGGTAAAGTTTCAAGATAACGTCAGCAGTTCTGTTACCCACACTCCTAGATATGAACCCAAGAATCCTGTTTGCCTTGTTGCGAACGCTAATACATTGTTTTCTAGGTTTCAAGTCGTTGCCAACAAATACACCTAGATCTTTTTCACAATCTGAGTTTTCTATTTCCGTGTTACCTAGTTTATACTTAACGTTTGTATTCGTCTTCCCTATCTGTAGTACCTTGCATTTATCAGCATTAAAATTCATTTGCCAGTCTACTGACCACTCATGTAAGGTATCTAGATCTCTTTGAAGGTGTTCAAAGTCACTGTCTGAATTTATCACTCTCCCCAGTTTGGTATCATCTGCAAATTTACTAATCCTACTAGTTATACCTAAATCAAGATCATTAATGAATATAACAAACAGCAGAGGGCCTAATACAGATCCCTGGGGAACTCCGCTTTTGACTGCACCCCAGTCTGACTTAAATCCATTTATGCTGACTCTTTTGTTTCCTACCAGTTAACCATGACCTAATCCATTTTAATACTGATCCACCTATTCCATGCTTCTACCTTTCCTTATCAATCTCTCATGAGGACTCTATCGAATGCTTTATTGAAATCTAACAAATTATATCATATGACTTATCATTATCTACCGCTTTCCATATACTTCTGAGAAAAAGCTACAAATTTAGAGACAAGAACGCCCCTGGGTGAACTCCAAGGAGAAGAATGAATTGTTGAATGTTTCAAGGTGGCTTCTGATTTTTGTAGCAATAATTGACTCTAGCAACTTGCCTATGATTGACGGAGACTAATGGGACGGTAATTTGATGCCATTTATCGTCTTAGGTAAATCGGAACTAAGACGGTAAGTTTGCTTCTGGCACTAGGCCCGATTCTAATGACTTATTAAATAAAACTGCTAATGGATTACTCAACTCATCTCTACATTCTTTTAATATTCTAGCATATACCTCGTCTGGACCAGGCGGTTTATGAGGCTTCAGTTTGTTAATTACTTTAAGCACATCGTTACTAGTAATATTGATATTCATCAACATATTTTCTATACTGTCGTTATATACCTTATGAACTTCTGGAAATTGTGCTAGGCTATCAGAATAATTTGTTTAAAATGACTATTTAACGACTACATTTCTAACTCATCATCAGTCATTTCTCCTGTCGAGTTTAAGGGGACCTATTGTATCTCTAACCTTGATTTATACAGTTGATAAAAAGCTGTCAGTTATTTTCGATCTCGCTTATTTTTCGATTCGTTTGCTACCTTGATTTCATAATTTCTCTTTGCTTTCCTAATTTCTGTTTTACCTGTCTTGTTAGGTTCTGATAGTAACCAAGTAAGTGATTTTCGCCTTTCTTAACTTTTCTATATACTCCTTTCTTTTTCCCTAGAAGATCTAAGAGTCTATTATTCATCCATTTTGGTTGGTTCCGTATCGATCTGAATTTTCTTTTAGGGATGTGTTTATTTTGGGCATTATTGATTGTCTCAATAAATTGTTCATAAGTAGCTGCTAAATTAAATTCGGGGTTATCCCGTCCTAAGTTGACAGTTTCCGGAGGTGTGGGGGGATTAATCTTTTGACCATAGGGTCATCCCTTAGGTCTCTCCTTAAGCTACCGTAATTAGCCTTCCTAAAATCCGGGATCAAGGCCGAATTTTCCTTCTTCCTGCCATCCCATATTATGTTAAAATATATGGCTTTATGATCACTGTTTCCTAGTTCGTCTCCAATCCCAACATCTTTTACTAGATTTTCATTATTACTGAGAACTAAATCGAGGATATTATTTCCTCTAGTGGGCGAGTTTATGAATTGATATAAAAAACTATCTTGTACTACTTCTAGAAAATCTTCAGATTCATTATCGCTAAGTTGATTTTTCCAATCTATGCCTGAAAAGTTGAAATCGCCTAGAATACATACATTGTTTCTATCAGATGCCTTCTTTATTTCCTCCCATAGCAATTTACCATCGTTCCTACTCAAATTAGGTGGTCTATATATAACACCAATGACTACGGATTCACTGCCCTCACCAATCTCTACCCAAATACTTTCATTGTCGCTATTTGTTTTAATGTTTGATTTATTGCAGCTTTTTAATGACACCCTGATATACACTGCTACACCGCCACCTCTCCTTCCTACTCTGTCAAATTTAAATAGGTTATATCCTGGAATATGAAATTCTGCTAAAAAATGCTTGCTGTTTGAATTTATCCATGTTTCCGTTATTGCAATTATATCTATGTTCTCTTTACTAACAATGGCCCTGAGCTGGTCCATTTTGTTACACAGGCTTCTACTATTAGTATAATAAACACTCAATATATTTCTTCCGTTTCTATCTGTTTTACATTTATTACTTTGATGTTTGTTATTATGACTAACCATATTTTCAACATTATCTACTTCTGTTTCACTACTTCCCAGGACCTGCTTGTTTTTTGCCTCCCATTTTCCCCGACCCCTCTCTACTGGCGAAACCCCCCCTTCGGAGTGACAATTTCACGCTCCAGGGATGCAGACAACGTCTTTACCCCCTCACGAGACAAGTGTACTCCGTCGCGACAGTACAGGTAGTCGTTGCCATAAAATCGTTGCCTCCCTGTTTGATAGCTGCCTACTACCTACTACTGAAGTAGGTCGCTAGGTCTACCTTGGGAAGATGTCGGTCCAACGTCTGGATATTTATGTCCAGCACACTATTTGAAACTTTGGGCAGATTACCGGCACGAACGTCATTAATGGTCCAAAAGCAAACTAATATCACTGGCTGACGTTATCGTTTCAACAGTAGTAGTAGAGCGGATTATGGAAAAATCGTGCAAATGGTGATACAATCATGAAATTTGGCATGATCACACCCTAGGGCAGTGATTTTCAACCTTTTTCATCTCACGGCACAGTGAGCCAGGCACTAAAATGGTCGAGGCACACCATCAGTATTTAAGGAGAGATTTGATAATTTAAAAGAAAAAGAATGTGTTCATAATTAAAAAAAAACTAATCATTTATTAATTTTATTGCCAAAAGTTTATTGTTGATCATGGTTTTCAAGATAATTTGAAAGTTTTGTGCATATTTGTTATTACTACCCATTGAAACAAGATGTCATTGAAAAAGATGCCATTCATTAAAAAAATAATATGAAACTTTCAGATATATATTGTATTCAAATACAAACATAAAAATATCAGTGGGAAACCTGTGCTTGGTGTTGTCTCATTATGTTCCTTGTCCGAGGTCGAATGGTTGACAGGCATACCCTCAAGTCCTCCTCCAGTGTTTGAAGCCGCAACCTGTTCTTGCTTTTCATTGTGTTCATAGCAGAGAAGCCAGCTTCACACAGATACGATGTTGAGAAAGGAAGAAGTGCTTCAATTGCCTTCTTTGTTTAATGCGCTCCATAAAAGTACCAGTAATGTCAAAACGTATGCAAATGCTATTTTTTTAAATGCTATCCAAATGCTATTTAAACTCCCGCGGCACACCTACGGATGCTTCGCGGCACTCTAATGTGCCGCGTCACATTGGTTGAAAATCGCTTTCCTAGGGGCTACTTGTCAAATCTGCCTGATTGGCCAGTTGGAAGTCCAAGATGGCGGCCATTTTTTAAGATGGCTGCCAAATTGACCTTCGAAAGATGATTTTTTTTCTAGAAATTGATGTAGTTGGTCAATCTAAATGATCTTAGTGTCGATATGTATGTTTTCAAGCATGCTCAGATGATTTTTTCTATTTCTGATACTCTCAGATATATATTTGTCTTATTTATGACTGGTTTTATGTACTGGTTTTATGTTTTTTCCAACTAGGTGAGGGTAGCATGCAGAGGGTCTCTGCATGTGAGGGAGTGATTGTCGGGCACTACCAGGGCACACTGGTGACATCACTGCTGTGCAACACAGCATGGGGTTCAGTGTCAGCTAAGAAAAAGCACGTCATACTGCAACAGCTTAGTTTCCCAAATGCTGCTTAACCAACCCCAAATCAGTTAAGCAGCCGCACCTGAATTGACAGGATGTGCCAGCGCGGGAGAGCCGAGCCAAGGATAACGGGGTTTTAGTTATCTGGATGGTGCACAGATCGCACGGGACTAATGTCACTGGATGAACGATGGGACTAGGAGTAGGGCAAAAGGCATGAACCTAGTTGCATCCCATACAAGAAAGTGCTCATCAGGGTGGTAAAGGGATAAACCCTCGGCCCTGAAGATCAAAAATAGTTATGGACACAAAATCTACCAACAAATCATTCCTCACTGACTGGGCAAAGTGTTGTCTTTGTCAACAGGATAAGAAGGAAGATCTTAAGTCTCCACATGCAAATCCTGCCAAAAAGGAGATGACGGTTACAAGAGCTTGGCAAGGAATATTCCTCTATTTCATTCAATCAATGCACTGCCAATAAAGCTTGACCCTGCAAGACTTGTTGAAGATGATGGGATAGAGGAGACCTTGAGGAGAAACAAGGCACAGTATCATGAGAATTGCTGACTTCTGTTCAACAATGCAAAGTTAAATAGAGTTCAGAAAAGGCGAACCTCTGCAGTTGCTACAGAGGAGAGCAGCAGTAGCAAGATACCACGAATGGTCAGAGACCCCAAAGCAACAGAATGCTTTCTATGTGAGGAAGAAGCTTCGGGAGATGACTTAAGACATGCAATGACAGCGAAACTTCATAAAAGATTGAATGATCTTGCGAAGACACTTAGCGATGGAAAACTCCTTGCCAAACTAAGTGCAGGAGATGTTGTGGCACAAGAACTGAAGTATCACCCTCGCTGCCTGGCAATCCTTTCCAAGAAGAGTCATCTGACCTTCTGGTGTTAGACACAAAGAACATTGTAGATCCAGATATTGCTAAAATGGTTGGTACACACCATGACAGAGGAAAAGAGCAATTCCAGTCATTCTTAGAATGACTAAAGAATGAAGGTAAATGTCTGTTCTACCATCCAATCAAAAAAAAAAAAAAAAACAGATCCTCCTTCTTCAAACATGACCACGTTGTTAGCAGTTCCAAAGAGAAGGTACTGAAAGATGACTGCCAGCTGTTCTCGCGACTCTTCATCTCCAGTCAGAACAGACAGTATGACTTGCAAGAATTCTTCAAACATAGAAACAGTCAGCTCCTGCCTCCCTCAGTGACAATGGCAAGCTTCATAAATGTCAGAAGTCACAGCTGGCTGAAATTCTTCAAGCACAAGTGAATGCTACAGAGAGAGAACCACATGGAGATGCTATCATCATAGATGGCTCAGCACTGATGAATGCCCTGCCTCCACGCGCCTCAAAGACTTTTGATGCCTATGTCAAAGAAGACATCCTGCCCAAAGTGGAATTCTATGGTGCCAAATACAATAGGGTGGATGAAGTGCTTGATGTGTACAAAAAGTCAAGTCTGAAGTCTGAAGCCAGGTCGAAACGAGGACAGTGGATCAGGAGAAGAGTTACAGGAACCAGTAAGACTCCCCAAAACTGGAGAAGCATTGCGAGATGACAAAAACAAGACAGAACTATTCCATTTTCTCGCGGAGAAAATGTGTGAGGCACAGACGACAAGCACGGTGGTTGTGACAAAGGGAGATGCCATTAGCAACACAGAGAAGTCCCTAGAAGCTGTGGCTCCATACTGTCATGAGGAAGCAGACACACGAATATTTGTGCATGCTAGGGATGCAGCAATGGAAGGTAGCAAGTCCCTCATCATCAAAGCCAATGACACTGACGTGGTCGTCATAGCAGTATCTGTACTGCCATCACTACAGGAGCTTGGTCTTGATAGCATGTGGATTGCCTTTGGCCAAGGAGCCAGTCATCGATGGATTCCAGTTCATGATGTAGTTTCTGCGATAGGGCCTAAGGAAGCTAGTGGGATCCTATATTTTCATGCTTTCACTGGCTGTGACGTTGTGTCTGGCTTCCGTGGGAAAGGAAAGAAATCTGCATGGCAGACATGGAATGTCGGTGATGAAGTTTCAGAAACACTCACCAAACTCAGCCAATGTCCACCAACAGTTGCTGATGTTGACCTGCAGATGTTGCAAAGATTTGTTGTCCTCATGTACGACAGATATAGTGCAGCCACTGGTGTAGATGAGGCAAGACTAAATCTCTTTTCCCGCAAGCAGAGACCATATGACTCCATTCCACCAACCCAGGCAGCCCTCATGGAACATGCAAAGCGGGCTGCCTACCAGGCTGGTATCATCTGGGGCCAGGCAACAATCTCCAATTCAGAAACCAGCGGTCCTGTCAACTGGGGATGGAAGCAGAAGGGAGAGGCATGGCAGATACGTTGGACGACTCTTCCCCCAATTGCGACATGCTGTCAGGAGCTGACCAAATGTTCCTGAAAGAAAGACTGCAACCAGAGATGCAAATGCTTTCGCTCTGGACTCTCCTGCACAGCACTTTGCAACTGCATAAGTGAACAGCAGTTAATGCACAAAGATGTACTGTCAGGAGAAGTCACAGGAACCAGTGCTAATAGTGAGTACTTTTTTTTTAGTAAGATCTTTTTTGTTATATTTTTTACTAAAAGTGTTATTTTATGTTGATAAAAATGTTACAATGGACTTAAAACTATAAAAAATCACCTGAGCATGCTTGAAAACATACATATCGACACCAAGATCACTCAGATTGACCAACTACATCAATTTCTATAAGAAAAATTAACTTTTGAAGGTCAATATGGCGGCCATCCTGAAAAATGACCGCCATCTTGGATTTTTAAATGGCCAATCAGGCAGACTTGACTAGTAACCATTAGAGAATTACCATGCCAAATTTGGTGCTTGTAACACCATTTGTATGATTCTCTTGAAAAATTGCATTTAGCTGCCCCACTATAGACCACAGTGAGAGGGAGAAGCTGCCAGACGTAAGAGGTGAATCTGGTAGTTATTGAATGTGTACATTCACGGGCAGCTACGTACTGTATATCGGAAATATGTGACAGTAGAGCACGTAAAAAGTTTGATGAAAATACTGACTGTTTGACTGTTATGGTGAACAGAATCAGAATGATAATGAATAGTATAAATACTGATCATAAAGGTGTTGCCTACTCTGCCTAGGAATGACAATTTACACTTTCTAATTCCACTGTGAATTTGATCGAGGAGCTAAGTTGATAAGTAGGGGCAGAAAATCTTCTACGTTCTTAATACATGGCGCCACAAGGGGTCACAGCTCATGGTTGAAGAAGCCGCAAGTCCAGAAAACTGTGAGGGGTAAATTTTCGGAGTGAGAGTTGTGAACTCTTGGAACAATCTGCTAGAGAGTGTTGTGACGGCACCGAATGTGAGCTCATTCAAGGCCAGACTTGACAAGCACTTGAGCAGGTTCAGATTGTGATGTCTTTCCTTGCTACCCACAACATTGAGGAAAGGCAAAGTTGGCAAGTAAAAATGCAGACTGAATAATCTAGGGGTTGAAATACGTGGATGCAGCAAGTAAGGAGCACACACACGAGAATCACTGTTTGTGACAGACAAATTTAAGGTACATTAAATAACAAGTAAAACAAAAAATACAATTATCAAAACAAAAGTAATAACTATGCATTTGTCAAAACACACCAGAATATTACAGAATTATTCTCACTTTAAACATAAAATACACATACTATATACAACACAATAACCTGATAGAAATGGCAGCTAAGGTAAACAAGTCTAGGTTGCGATGGGTAACCACAAGGAACCAGGGATTAACGCCGTAGTCCACTACCATCAAACCATCACAACACCACCAGCAGTAGTCCTTAATACAATTCGTCGTCCACACCCCAGGAGAAGAGGAACACCGTAGGCTGCAGACAAAAGACTCCGCTTACCAGGTAGACACACTTGCTTCGATACCTCAGTCTCAAAGTCAGATGGGAAACTGGTCTCATAGTCGGATGGGAAACTGGTTCTGAAATGGGGTCGAGTAGCTTCGTGAAGCAGTTTCTTTTTCTGGTGTCAAGTTGGAGCAAGTGATTGTTATGGTGGTAGAGTGAGGAAGGGACAGAGTCGTCGCAAGATACATTCAGGAGCCAGTGTATGCCCAGTACTTGCCACTGTAACAGAGACGTGACCAAGCGGCTAACAAGCCGATCAGTGGTGAAGAAGATAAACGTAAAAGTAAAAAAAAAAAAAAAAATTCTCCAATGAATTCAAATTTACAATCCTTAATATGGTACCCAGTTCAATACAAACATTGTTTGAAATTATCAAGGAAATATCTTCTAGGGAATGTGCGAGAGCTCAAAAAATTCATCAACTGAGACATTAGTAAAGAGAGTTACTGATTCAGTTAATATGAATATGTTTAATGGCATGAACAAATTTAATAATTTTTTTCATTAAGCAGATTTGTAACCAAGCGATACTTAGTGACCTGAATATGGTGGACACCTGCTCTCTCTGGGGACTTGATCTCACTCTTCTTTACTGTATGTATATATTAGCCTTGTTATTAACTACTCCCCAGTCATTCATTCGCCAGCCAGCCTTCCGGCGTGATCGGATCTCTATCCAGACCTTTCACCACCAAAGCCAGCCAAGCCTTTGTCCCAAATTGTTGACGACCCGAGCAAAGTTGTTCCAGACAGCGCCCTCCTGAACACAGGCGGCCCAGATTGGATGCTGTAACGGCTTTCTGTAGCAGATTGAGCCGCGACCCCACTGGTGTTACTTGCACCAATGGCTGTTTCCTTTGTTTTTCTTTCTTTTTCATTCTGGCCCGGGGACCTGCAACCCCGAACCGCCCCCCCATAAATATGTACAATGAAAGACAAAAGTTCGTGTCGTGAAATTTGGTGAAAACATATGCCGAAGGGCTAAACTTTTTATCTTAGATTGTACACAACTACCTGTCGGGGCTTCCGGTAGTGAGTCATGGGAACCACTCTAAGCCACTCGACCAACAAGTGGCTGTGGGGGGGTGGGGGGGGGGTTGTTGTAATTCCCTGGATAGGGTACTCTCTTGGAATAGGTAGGTTGCTTATTCCTGCCTGCTTCATCTCATACAACGATGGCCTGTCTACCACGTCCTCTCTGACATGAGGGCACACAGGGTTCGGATACACTGCCAAGACGGGGGAGTGTCTGACGAACGGGAAACAGAAATGGAAAAACTCCTTCGTGTAACCCTACTCATCAAGATATCAAACCTTATCACCACCAAGGACTCCTTCATCGCCCTGCGCATGACCGAAAAGGATATCGATTTACTCTTGTGGAGCGACAGCACAAAAAAACCCATCAAATCCGCAAAGTTTGATGTTGCAGTCCCTCCATACCTCTGAGTACGAAAATCAATAGTAGTGAAACGACTGGATAGGGCGATCACCGATGAAACAATCGAGCAGCAATTGGCATCCGACATAGAACATAGGAACCAGTGGGCCAAAGTGGAGGAAGTGGTCAAGCTGCCCAGACTACCATCCATGCTCAAAATAAGATTCACAAATATAGCCATGGCCCAAAGAGGAATCCAGGAGGGACTTTGCCTCTCCTACTACCATGTCAGCATCAGCCAGGTGGAGCAGGAGAAGTTCTTCCCCCTTACTCCATGCTGGAACTGCTACCAATAATCACACACAGCTACAGACTCCCCTAACAAGGGCACAGAGTACTGCTCAAAATGCGGGAACAAGGGGCACACCTTCAGGGAATGTAAAAACAAAGATACCCCCAAATGTTTAGACTATGAAGGAGATCACAGAACACTGGCTGCTGGATGTCCTTCAAATAAAGCAATAATTAACCAAATGAAGGAGGAGAGGGAAAAGACACGAGGACAGCAAAACAGGGCATATTCAGCTGTAACAAGTTAATCAAAGACACAACGAAGGTCCTCGAAAAAGATCACAACACCACCCCCAGTAAAGCAACCTATTTTACTTCAACTTGGAAATAACTTTTCCATAAAAATAATGACCTCTAGCTTCCATGCCCACATCATGAACACAGCCAGACCTGGAAACTTTGCCAAGGCAGCAAGGGACATGTTCGTCGTCAGCAACCTGCCAGACATAGAATTCCCAAACGAAATGTTCAACATGAAATACAAACCAGAGAGCACCGCAAATCAAGAACCATCGACCTAAGCACAAGCTACCCATGACACACACCCTGAGCCAGCAAGCGAGGAAGAAACGATGGAGGACGAACACGAAATCGCCAAATTCAACTCCCATAAAAATAATAAAACATAAACTATGGCACGACCACCGTCACCCAAAAAGATCACGGAGAATGAAGACCTCGGAAACGAAATCGGCCTTCGAGCTTTCTCTATTACAGGCCCTTTCATAGACTCAACACAAAGACTGTTGGCACAAATGAGGCAAGGCAAGATAAAATACACATACACAGACAAAAACCAAGAAGACACACACATTGAAACACTAAGAAAGGAAGAATTCACACAAGACACAACAGGACCGAGAGAGTAGATCAGTCATCGTATAGAACAATTCGCCTGGACCTTCTGACTGACAGGAGAGTGTCAGGGGAATGCCGGTCAGCAAAGTTGACGCAAACCAGCTCTAGACACCAACCTTCATAATTAACAAACGTAAAACAATTAAACACAATGTTTTAGCATAGATCACACAGAGAGCAAGCGAACTGTATAACACAGACCCAGATATTATTCTTTTAAATTCGCATGGCAAGAAAAACTAAAAAAAAAATCAAAATATTTAACTACACAGTATACCAAAAAAAAAACCCCAGTCAAGACCCACTACATGATGGAATTGCCATAGCCATCAAACGGAACATACAACACAAGATACTCGACTCCTTCCATGAAAACTTTCTGGCCATTGAAATAAACAGCCCAACAGGACCCTGTTGGGCTGTTTATTTCAATGGCCAGAAAGTTTGTGAGGGCTCTGAGTTCTGGAGTCTGTTGTGGGTGTGGGAGTAGGGTGTGTCATACGGAGGCGAATTTTTTTTTTTAGTTTGAAAACTCGGCCCATGGAATTAATGATGTAGTTCTATGTGCAGAATCATGTGATATCTTCAGATTTGAAAAGTTTTTATTTTTTGCTAGGTAAATTTTAACTTGAAATCTTATGAAAATTCAGTATTCCCACCCTTTTACCAACACCACTAAATAGCTTATTTAAAGTAAAGTAAATGTATCAGGTTAATTTATTAGGATGAAAATAGTCCAGAATAATTGAAACGAATGATCTTGACATTTATTAGAATTTAATATTCCTTTAGAAAAACAAAATCATCAAATACAAAAACGGTTTTACTACTCTGACCGGTGTTGCTGCACCATAGAAACATGTCTTTCTTGCTTCTGTTTCTACTCATCACCTCCCTCTTTGACCACCTGGCTCAGTTAGCCTTCCTCCTCTCCCTGGCTGTACCACGTGACTGCTGGCCTCGCTCACTTGCTGTACAGCAGCTCCTATACTCTGGGTGTGCGAGGGCCAGGCAGGGACATGCATGGGGTTGTCCAGAAAAGCTCTGACTTGAACATTGGTGAGGCTGCAGGTAAGAGGGGGCTCACTGCCAGCCTGGATGTTATCCAGATCTAGGATGAGATCAGTGAGGGTCTTGGCACCTAGATTGACTTTAGGAGTCTTCCTGACCCTGAAGGAATCATCACCAACTGATTCGTCATGCCCAGATCCTCTCATAAGTCTCATATCCAAGATCTTTTTGACTGCCACTCTTCTCTCCTCCTCATCCTTACTGCAGAGTATTGTCTGCAGAACTGCCTCGGGATGAGCATACCAGGAAGATCTCCTCACAGTCTGCTCCACAATCTGAACAACCTTCCTTGGTCATTGGACTTCTTCTCATAGGAGCCTGCTGGAAGAGAATATGCCTCTGGACCTTCGGAGAACGATGATTCTGACTCGGTGTTGAAAACCAATTTGGCAAGTAGACACTCACGATGAATTGGATGGGTCAAGTCTCAGGTTGTGAAGCTGGTTCCTCAGTTTATGATGAGCGACCCAAATTCTGCAGAACCTGAGAGCCAGCCAGAGCCTAAGAATGAGACTGGACCTATCTGCAGGTAAGCAAGTCTATCAGGCATGACCCCAGTTTTGATGGCACTGCAAATCATGTAACCATAGTACTGGCCAGTACTCAGGTCGTCAATGACAGTATGTGCAAGCTCAACGAGGAGGGCCAACTGTGATTTTTCAAAGCTCGGATTTATTTCTAACTCAGTGGCAGAGTCCAGCATCTTGCCAAGAGGACCAGACCATCTGTTGTTTGAAAGAGTCTTGCCATCCAGCTCCTGGATCAGATGTCTGAGTGGCAACTCGTTGGTGTGGAGGTCACAAACAATCCAGACCAGCTTCCTCCCAATCTTCCGCTCTATCCACTGTATGACCCCCCCTTGCCACCCTGTGTTCGTGTTGGTGCTGTCCCCTCCAATGGCCTGCAGGGTCTGGTCTACGTTCCTCTCTCTGAGCCAGTTCACAATGTTATCTGCCACTATCTCAGCTGGTTTCCTGATGTCATCTTTTCTCTGGAGTGAAATGCCACAAATACTTCCCTCCTGGTTCACTGCAGCAGGAGTAGTGTTCCTCCTTCACCATGGCAGGGAACAACTTGTCAGAATCTCCAACTTTCATGAACACTTTAGTGTCATCCCTTCTCCCATCAAAGAACAAACAATTGATTCCATTTTCTCTTATCCCCTTATCAAACTCCTCTTCTAGGTTACTGACAAGTTTCTCCTGAGCTCTCCTTACTTTGTTATGATCTATCACCAGGTGAACATCATCAGGTGTTATCAAACCACCGTCAATCCAGGCAGCTGTTGCTATCTCTGCAGTTTCTCTGAGACCAGTGTGGTGTCGCATGCTGGCCAGAGCTATGCTCGGGATATCTTTCCTATTTCGAATCTTATGCCTGGAAGGTTTGGGATCATTATTTTCTGGGTTAGGGACAAAGTCACCATTCTCCTGGTCAGCACTCGGATCAGCCATGGGGAAGTCATTAAACTCTGAATCAGCTTGACTCCAATCATCGGCCTTTTTTACCTCACCCTGGGCCTTCTCAAGTCTCTTTTCCTCGGCAACTCTTCTCCTCTTCTGTCTCTCTGTGGCAGCCTCCTGTCTCTTGGACTCCGGAATATCTTGGCTAGAAATCATGAGAGCCCCTATACTGCCAGTCTTCTCTCTCTGTGCTTTGACAAATGCCAGTTCGATCACAGGAATCTTCAGTTCACGCTTGCAAATACAGGAGATGTGGGCCTCGGATTTACAGTCACGATCGCATCCAAACTCAGGACAGAGAACAATTGGGCACTTGCAAGTAATTATGTCAAATAACTGGTCCAGTTGCTTGGCAAAGCTGTCCTTAACTGCAAGTTTTCCTCTCCCAAGAGAGATATCTCTTGCCTTTTCCCAACTGGCTAGCAGTCTCTCACTAATCTTCTTCTGACTTGTTATGACTGGAGGCTTGAACTGAGCGTTAGCCAGAGTGTACTGTGCCAAGACAGCTTTGGTCATATCACTGGCAATGTCTTTGTTTGTGTAAGTTCTTTGGTTCTTTTCACTGATTTGCCTGATTAAAACACCGTATCTCAAAGCATCTCTCAATGTAGGCAACTCCGACTTCAGGAGCTCTCTCCCAGACCCAAGATAGTGACTGAGATGGCTGGATTTTTGGTTCCTCGTCCTGACACAAGCAGCCATCGGAAATATTATCAACTTATAAATGCATGAGAATCTGAAACAGAAAAAAATATTGTTAGTTGGGTTGTTAAAGAATGAAGTCAGAAAGCAATGTTCACTATTTAATTGTAATGCACTAATGCAGCTGTACGTTAGATTTTCGATAAATTTCACGCTAAAATTTACCTAGCAAAAGGTTGCAAAATATTGAAACTGAAATTATTTTCTGTTTATATACACTAAAATCTACCAAAAAAGTGATGGGCCATTAGTTTAAGCTGATCTTCCTTCCTATGACACACCCTAGTGTGGGAGAGTTCTGTTGCGTTTGAGAGGCATGGCCTCCTGGTAGGCTGTTCCTATGGCTTCACACCATGTGTTGATTTCTTCGTCTATTTTGTTCACCGGCTGATTGTCTATGGTCTGCAGGATTGTCATGTCCTTGGCCTCAAGTTCGGCTGTAGCTTTTTCGTTGAATAGTTCCCAGTTGGTCTGCTTGGCGATCCTCCGTGGTGGAGCTGGTATAGTTATTGGTGTCATGATTATAGGTAGGTGGTCGATGGAGGTTACAGGGCCTTGTTCAAAGGGTGGCTGAGTTCCTACTGTAGAACGTGGGGAAGTCCGGGCCTATTAGTTGGGCTTTTTTGTCTGTTATGAAGCCAGCGAGGCCTCTTCCAACATTGTTAGTTGTCCTCTTACCATCTAGTAGAGGATGTCTGGCGTTCAGGTCTCCAATGATGTAGGTTGGGTGGTGGTATGATAGGAGTCTGTGGAAGTCCCCGTAAGGCAGATAGTCCCTGCGTGGTGGGAGGTAGGTTGTGGCTATTATGATTGGTCCTGTGGTTAAGTTGATTTGAACAGCGAGAGTTTCAGAGGTGAAGTCGTCTATGATTCTGTGGTGGACATCTCTTTTTATGGCGATGGCCACCCCGTCATTTGGCTCCTCGTATAGATTGGATTTATGGATCCTGTAACCAAATATTTTTAGTTCCTCAGCCGCCTTTTGGCCGTGTGAGTTTATGAGTATAATATCTGCGTCAACTTGGTTGTATTGGCTGGACAAACTGAATTTATTAGTTCTCCCGTGGAGGACGTTATGTTGCATTATTTTCACTGCCTTACGTAGCGAGTCCATTGTATCTTGTTTTTGGTTTTGGGGGGATCCCTCAGATTCGTGGTTTGTTCACTGTGCGTCCATTCCTCATTTTTTTATCATCCCAACGGATGACTTTTGGATGCAGTTTGTTAAATCGACCTGTTTTTGTTTAATGGCCTCGAGGATGTCCGCCTCGGAAATGGGGTGGAAGTACTTCCATTTCATCTTGTAATCAATTATTCCTTTAGCGACTTCATCACGTGTACGTTCCTCGTTGATGTGGTCTGCTACGTAGATGCGTAGCTTCAGGTCTTTACCTCCCATCTCTGTTGCCACTTTCCAATGCTCCCCTCCTCACCCCCACAAACCCGTCAGCCTCCTCTCACACCGGCCCCGGTTCCCCATCCCACGTCACAAGTGAATGCTTCGGACGCGGGTTCATACTCCTGTAGTTCAAGACTCTCGGAAACTAGGATTGACAATGCTGACTGTAGTAAGTGGAAGTGTGGGAGGTTGTGCAGTACATGACTTTATAAATTATATGACTGTGTTGATAACACACAGCACGAGACATCTGTGAATTGTTATTAAATGATCACGGTTACCAAACTGAAACAATGCCTTTAAAAAACACAAGTCCAAGGATTTAGCATTAAACTTGACCAAAATAATTCTGTCTGACACTGACAATGGTTACAATGACACACTTTATGACATTGTTATCTTTCATTTACCTCTTGTAATTACTGATGAAGATTCTGTAGAGTCAGCATTAAAGGTGCATTAGAAGTAACATAAATAAATGTTTATGGGTTAAGTTTTTAAACTCGAATGTTTTTTCTCCATTTATTAAGAAAATAAATTATTGCACAACAGCTAGGATATCACCGTAATTAACGCCATGAGCTGTGAGCGCTAATAAAGGATGAAGCGTGTATGTGACGAGCTTCTCGAACACACATTTGATGTGGGTGAGAGGCAGGTACAGACTGGCAAGAAGCCGGGTACTTACAGTAAATGCTGACTCATGCATTCAAGGTGCGGGAGAGGTCAGTAGAAAAACTGTCCCATGTACAATTATGACTACTCACTGCTCACATCCCTGACTCGATCTCAACAGATCATGTACATGAAACTGCGCCTAGGGTACAGATACCTATGGGAGTACATTGGCAACCCTGATCCTGGCCGCACGTTTGTAAACTTTGTGGCCAACCCGATTCTCACACCCTCTCTCACTACATCCTCACTTGTCTTATGACCTCCTCCTACAGGTCCCCAGCCGTTACCAACACCTCTTACCTCCCTGACCAAATACCCCTCCTCCTAGTGACAGGCCTGGCATTTGGCATTATTAGGGACCTGCCACGCTTTGCCATAAGCTGATGAAATGTACCGGGAATTTTCCCCACACGCACTCATCATTCTGTCATTTTATGTAACTTGCTGACAAAACCTATGACCCTTCAAGCTTTTACGCCATTAATGCAGGAATCATAAAGGCAAGAATGAACTTAGCATGCTTCCCAGATGGGCACTGTAAACGCTTCTGCGCTTTACCTTGCACAGAATGTAAGGGGGTGCCCAATAAACTAGCCTCCTCTGGGGCAATCTAATCTCTAATCACTACTCACAGTTTAGTTACCGTGGGTGATGTAATTATATAAACATAATGTATGTAGCCCACATTTATATAAGTAATATTATATGTTTGACAGAGGCTAATATAACCTGTTTTGAACAGTTCGGGAATGTCGGGATAGTACAGTACACATAATGGTATAATTATGACTGTGCAAAGTTAAATATTTTGCAACTTTCGAAGTGTACAAAGAAAGAGTATTTTCGTATGCATGTTTTTCTTACAGCCCTACAAATGATGTGCAGTCGTCCTTGCCATACACGAGGAAATTCTTAAAGCATCCACATATCGGTAAAAGTATCTCTTATAAAGCTGTATTTTCGCCTGTCAGCCACAAACTACGCCAGTATTTCTCTTCTGCTTTTCAGGTAATTTACCATAGTTGGTGTTCGCACATCATATCATGGAAAGGCAAAAAAAAATCGCTTATTAGAAAAACAGACAAACAAACAAACAAATAGCTTGTGCAAAAAGTTCTCAAAACTGGTGAGGTTTATCGTGTGGCATATTATCAACAGTGGTGCGCTCTCTTACAGTAGAATGAGACACGGGGTGAGGCAGACAAGGTGTCCTCCTTTTAAGATGGCGTATTGATGTTATTCAGAATATAATATTTATTGGTGTATCAATTTCTTAGCGTTAATTGTCATGTCCAGGTCAGGCCAGAGTTATTAACTTAATTCTAACAGAACTGACTTGGCATCTCTGTTTACACTGAGTTCTTTATGGATGTATTGGTATCTCGACATTGATTTTGATTTTGCCGCTTACAGCGGCTACTGTATTGTGCACCCAACACTCATCCTGTGAGCGGTAGCGCAAAAGGATTACAGAGTAGAGTTTACAACGGGTCATAATAATTAACCCCTTTGTCAGGATATTATGGCACTGAATGTAACACAGTATTTCAATTACATTATTTGTTTAGTTCTATACATAAAGGGTAACTTATTCACAAATGCGTGAGTACAGGCGTGTGATGCCGTATGTCTGGCCGCACACTTTGTTATTCACAGTTGCGTGAGAAGTATTCAAGCACATTGTGTATTTGGTTCTATACATGAGAACTGATATAGTTACTAAGTGCAAAAAAGTGGATACAATCTTAATATGTCGGCTATCTTGCCATTAGAGATGAAGCGTTTTGCCATTTCACACACAGTGTGCTTGGACCTGCCCCTAAAAGGTTCTATCTTCACACAGTCGAGGACGTAGTGCTCAAGTGTGTGGCCATATGTCTGGCCACACACTTTACATTTAGTCTTGTTTACATCTGCTTGGGGAACATACTGCCAGAGGTACTTATATCATAACCTTAATCTAGCGGTTACAACATCTTGTAATCTAGTGATCTTGTTACTTGCTCCATATACATGTTTCATTTGATACATCTCATCATGGTAAACTATGGATCGACTAGTACCTGTTTGCACTTGTCTACTTGCGTCAAATTCATCAATAAGTTCTTTCCTCATTACAGTTTTAAGGGTTCTTTTTGACAGACCCAAATTGTATTCAACGGTGTTTTTGTTAGACGCGAGTTTGGCGAGGGCATCAACTCTGTCATGTTTTATGAAGCCTATGTGAGAGGGGATCCATAATAGTTTGACCTTGACACCCCGGTCAACAAGGTACGCATATTGTGTCTGCCCAATAATCTAGCCCCCTCCGGGGCAATTTAAAAAAAAAAAAATCTGGCTTCAGAGACAAGAGCGTGACAACTTGAGTTGAGGGTGTCAAGGGCAATTAGTGAGGATAGAGAGTCAGTGGTGATGAGACTGTCAGTGACAGTGGTTTCAATGAATTTAATAGCTGTGTATCTCGACAGATGCTGTGTGTGGTGGTTTTCGCCAGTGTAGCAGTGTGGTCACAGCCTCAGCGGGCCCGCCAGTCCCCTATCTCCATGGGAATGCGTCTTCTGGGCAACTTGCGGCATGGAATGACAAGGACCATCCAGGACATATTCGGCGTGGGAGGTGGGAGGGGCAAGGAGACCCCCAGCGAGCGGCCACCCTTCAGACAGCAGCAGCAATATCAGGAACTCAACCTCCTTCTTCCTGCAATAGAGAAACCCAACATAGCAACAACTGCACCGCCTTCGTCATTCTTCACAGTGATTCACGAGCCTGAGGTATCCACTGCTTTCCCAGACATCCGGGGATTCACAGACGAAAGCTTTAAGCCCAACATCTTTCTGACAGGAGCCACTCCCTTCCAAGGGACCGTAGATGAGGACCAACTTCCCTTAATATCCTCACACTCCGAGGGAAATGCCCACCCGTTGCCTCTGGCACAGAACCATCTGCCTTCCCCTCCACAGGATAGCTTTCCCCCACACGGTCTCTCCAGCACCGGGTTCTCCACCTTCGGAAGCCCAAAACCTGAAGACGTTCCTTCAGAGTCTTCCATACCATTTGGAAACACAGCAACGTTCAGTTTGGGGAGTACTTTCAAGAATAGCCGCTCTCAAAAGGTCTTTCTCCATTCCAGCCAGTCACTCCATATCCCCGAGACTGCAGAGAGCAGGGAGATCTTGGGTCCTGCACCTCATAACCCCGATGCTCACACCAACTCTCAATCCTTCATCGGAACCAGCGTTCCCTCACAGCCATTTATCAAAACAACCATTCCTTCTCACTTAGATCTTCGCGCCAACCCCCCTGCCTTCACCAGACGTAATCAGCCCTTTCAACATCCCGAAGTTCACACTAAACCTCAGCCGTTCACTCGGACCAGCCAACCCTCCCAGACGTCATCACAAGGAGTGACTTTGTCGGACCATCACCCGACCATCATCATAAGGTCTCAGTCACCATCACCGACTCATTTCCCCACCCAAAGCTTCACTGAGCACCAACGAGGGTCCACTACACAGTTCGAGCGAAGACTCACCACTCCTGCTGTCCGCCCTGTGACTCGCGAGTTTATCAGAGATCGTCTGCAGATCAGCAAGAAACCAGTAGTGCCAGTTAAGATTGGCCACGGACACATCAACACCGGCACCAAGATGCGTGTCACTCCCCGAGAAAACGAAGATGGGAGTGAGGTAAGTACCCCTTGTTTTTACCACCAGTAAGTATGTACCGGATTCTTTATGGCATAATGCATGCATGGATACAACGCACAAGCTAAGCCTGGACTATTAGCTTAATAATGATGCAACTAGTCTAAGTAATGAATATAATTTTGGAACCTTTTTCCCGACAAAGTCGGAGTTGTCATTTTTTGTGTCATTCATCAGGGTGTTGAGGTGAGCAGCTACGAGTTCGGGTATGGGGTACTGGACAGCGACACGGGCAACCAATTCTTCCATGCAGAGAAGAGGGAGCAAGGACAGACGAAGGGCTCCTACAAGATCCAGTTGCCGGACGGTCGAGTACAGACCGTCACTTACGTTGCCAATAGTCGCGGTTTCCACCCAAAGGTCACATTCGACGGCGAGGCGCGCTACCCCGACACAACGTCAACCACTCCTACATAATATTAGCTCTATGTCGAGCTCTTTCACCACCTCAACAATGGCTGCCTGACGTTTACATGTCGTCGACACAGTAAGAGGCCATGACAACCACAACAGACGGAGACTTACCCAAACTGAAGACCCTCAGATGAAACCATACCGTTGTGAGCGTTGACTTTCCTGCAGAGAATTCAGTAGGTCGGGGCCTCATAGAGGATGTTCTACGTGCTCCTGTAGAACACATAGCACATGATGACTGGCTTTATATCTGGTTGGCTTGGATTATATAAGAAATTATTGGCCAATTTTGTAAATATATGCTTTCGTAAACTATATTAAGTTGTCCTTTCGCAGGCGATAGGACGGTGTTTAATTTGTCTTTGTTTTATAATAAATATTGTGAATAAAATTATTTTTTCTGGAAAATTTTCCGATATACACTCGAATGTAAACACACACACTCACATACAAACGCACTCAAGACACGTGACCAATAGACATATAGCGTATACAGAAGCGCACAGGCAGACACGTACAAAGTAACAATTATAATGTAACTCTCTTCTGATAAATAAAGCTAAAAATAAATATATTTCTTGGGTAATAAAACAACCGAGTGAATTGTGTCAGCGGCAACCGTAAAACTTACTAGTATGATAAATGTGGTTCGCGGTGCATTATATTGTGCTACTAAACTATGTCTACAGGATCTTGGCTTGCAGAAATTGTGGATTGCCTTTGGTCAAGTAACTCATCTGAGATGGTTTCCAATACATGGCACAGTTTCTACAATTGGACCCGAGAAGACACGTGAAATCCCCTTCTTCCATGCCTTCGGTGGTTGTAATATCGTGTCTCCATTCCGTGGTAGAGGAAATAAGTCTTCATGGCAAACAGAACAGCTGCAATGAGGTATCAGGTGTCTTTAAACAACTTAATAAGTATTCAACAATAATTGGAGATGAAGAACTTAAGATGCGTGAGAAACGCAAGGCTAGAAATTTTACTCATAAGCAGAGGTCATATGAATCCATCCCACCTACCTGTTGAATGTGACAGGATTTAAAAAAAAAATGGCAATATATTTTTGCACCCCTGGCCAAAAATAATGAGGCAAGATTTTATTGTAAGTTTTATGAATACCCAAGTGTCCATTCAAGCCGTCATGAGCTAGATGAATTATTTGTCTACTTATTGAGGTAGGGACAACTACCTGGACCTCGTCTGCCCAGTCTTCCTCCTGAGACAGATGAATGATTCTAAAGTCTCATAAGAAGAATTCCACCGTGAAGATATAAACCAGGTTTCTTCTCCCCAAAATCGATATTCGGAGCGGCATTTTTCCAACATTGTTTTAATGAGGGATCCTGTGTTGGTCACACAATATATATATATATATATATATATATATATATATATATATATATATATATATATATATATATATATATATATATATATATATATATATATATATATATATATATATATATAAATCACTGTAGGTGCGCGTGATCTAGGTATATGCTGATAACCACAAGGAAAGAAGAAAACACGAAGTTCCCAAGCGCTTTCGTGTAATTCACATCTTCAGGGGTGAGTACAGACTAGAGAGAGAAATACAAACCAAGGTGTATATATACAGAGGAGGGTGAGACCAGGTCCACAATGGTCAGGTATTAGGTAATGACCCTACTAATCTTTAAATAGCACACAACGGTTGGTGGTCAGGTCAGATGGTCAGGTGACCCGGCCTTCTCACCTGGTTACAAATCTTCTTAATTACAAAATTGTCCAGCTTGTACATGCCGTTACTCAAATTCATGTTGAATGCTTCTGTATGTTTAATAAGGCTAGATTCTATGATGTTCCTACTCTCTAGTCTTATTATACATACAGAAGCATTCAACATGAATTTGAGTAACGGCATGTACAAGCTGGACAATTTTGTAATTAAGAAGATTTGTAACCAGGTGAGAAGGACGGGTCACCTGACCATCTGACCTGACCACGTTTTCATTGTGGATTTACATGATATATATATATATATATATATATATATATATATATATATATATATATATATATATATATATATATATATATATATATATATATATATATATATATATATGCAAGTAAATCACTGTAGGTGCGCGTGATCTAGGTATATGCTGATAACCACAAGGAAAGAAGAAAACACGAAGTTCCCAAGCGCTTTCGTGTAATTCACATCTTCAGGGGTGAGTACAGACTAGAGAGAGTAATACAAATCAAGGTGTATATATATACAGAGGAGGGTGAGACCAGGTCCACAATGGTCAGGTATTAGGTAATGACCCTACTAATCTTTAAATAGCACACAACGGTCGGTGGTCAGGTCAGATGGTCAAGTGACCCGGCCTTCTCACCTGATCACAAATCTTCTTAATTACAAAATTGTCCAGCTTGTACATGCCGCTACTCAAATTCATGTTGAATGCTTCGGTATGTTTAATAAGACTAGATTCTATGATGTTCCTACTATCAATTGAATTACATGGTAATATTGAGGAGGCATTATCCCAGTCAATGCAATGCTTGTTATCCCTCAAATGAACAAACAGAGCATTGGATTCCTGGCCTGTCCTAACACTGTATTTATGTTGTTTAAGTCTAGTTACAAGATCTTTACCTGACTGGCCTAAGTAAAACATATTACATTCCTTGCAAGGAACTTTATAAATGCAACCAATTGTGTTGTTGGGGGGAGTTCATGATTAACATTTGTTTAACAGTGCTTGAGTTTTTAAATGCCACATTGACGTTCCAGGTTTTTAGCTGTGCAGGAATGTGTGAGAAATTTTTGTGAAATGGTAATATTAAGATATTCTTATGGTCATGGGTGGACTTGGGGTCAGTTCTATAAAAAGTTTTCTTAGTAATGTTTAAGCATTTGTCTATGAGAGATCTAGGGTATTTAAGGTTTGAGCCAATATTATATATATATTTGTATTCCTCATCGATGAATTCTGGACTGCAAATTCTCAAGGCACGTAAAAACATTGTTGAAAATACTGACTGTTTGACTTTATTATTGTGGGCAGAATAATAATGAATGTATGAACACACATTAGTTGGTTTTCTATAAATACTGAACTTAAAAGTGTTACCTATTCTGTGTATCAGACAGTCTAGGAATGGCAATTTACAGTCTTGCTCTAATTCCACAGTGAATTTGATCGAGGGGGCTAAGTTGTTAAGTTGTGGTAGGAAAGCTTTTAGGTCCTCATTACATGGCCAGAGACATAATACATCATCAACATATCTAAACCAGACTGCTGAGGGTGGTAAAATATTACTTAATAGTTTCTTTTCAAAGAATTCCATATATAGGTTGCTTAATACAGGTGAGAGTGGATTACCCATTGCCATACCAAATTTTTGAGCATAATATTCCCCATTGAATTCGAATTTGCACCTACAGTGATTTACTTGCATAAATGGATTCCACGCGCCACTTCTTCATCCTCTCTACAAGCTGTCCTGGACTGTCTCCTTTCGTTACTGAATACTCCTCTTCGATGATCAAGGCCCACAAATTGAAAATACGTTTGAAATTTCTCCAGACATGCCTCAGTGAAAAAGTTATGCCTAGATCAATCCTACCACAACGTGTCCTGAAGATGTCTGACCGCCCCTTTGATGAGTTCCAAGAAATCATCCTTAAGAAACATTTTGAAATAAAGAAAATTGAAGTGGATGAAGCCTTCCGTATTGTAAGACAAAAAAGCGCGCTTTTAATATGACCATACCGAGCTATTGGAAAAAGTTCATGTTAGACTACTGTTTTGATAACCTGAGACGTGAGCGTTCTGATCTTCAAGCCAAGATAGACCACAAATTGGCACTCCTTATTAGAAATAGTGATTGGACTAAGGATGCCAATAACAACTGTGTAGTGAATCTCTCCTCGAAACAACTAGACAATGATACCTTGTGTGCCCTCGGCTATGGTTTAAGTTTTGATGGTTCTAACAAGGGAGTCGACAGTGTTGACATAGCCAGAGCATTTTGCAATTTGGAGAAATTCAGTAATTTGACAAGTGAAGAAGTGAACATGTGTAAAGGTGTTGTGTATGCATCTATGTCCAAGCCTTGTGTTCCAAACTGTCCAGAAAGATTCACCAAAGCAATCCAAGCCCTTAAGAAAAATAAGGATCTACATGTCACTAAAGCAGATAAAGCCAACACAGTAGTGATCTTAAACAAAGATGACTATATCTCTAAAATGAATGACCTCTTATGTGATACTACAACATATTCTAAACTCATAAATAATCCTCTCAACACTGTCAACACCCAGTTCAACAAAAAACTGAAGTCCCTATTGAGAGGCAAAGCTACGCTCATTAAACATCTTACTTCAACGTCCCCTCCACTGCCATACATGTACGGTGTAATCAAGACCCACAAGCCCAATAACCCAGCAAGACCCATCATTAGCTCAGTTGGGTCAATCTCTTATAAACTATCTAAATGGTTAGTTTCTTTACTAAATCCCCTAGTTGGCAACATTTCTAACTCCAATATCAAGAATAATATGGATCTGGTTGATAAACTCAATAACTTACACATTAATCATGATTTTAAACTGGTCAGCTTTGATGTAACGTCACTCTTTACAAAGGTCCCAGTTGATGATTTACTAGAGTTCCTCATAGATTCCCTGGATAACATTTCACTGCCCGTCTCGAAAGACGACTTCATCGAACTCATCAAACTATGTATTAAGGATTGCAAATTCGAATTCAATGGGGAATATTATGCTCAAAAATTTGGTATGGCAATGGGTAATCCACTCTCACCTGTATTAAGCAACCTATATATGGAATTCTTTGAAAAGAAACTATTAAGTAATATTTTACCACCCTCAGCAGTCTGGTTTAGATATGTTGATGATGTATTATGTCTCTGGCCATGTAATGAGGACCTAAAAGCTTTCCTGCCACAACTTAACAACTTAGCCCCCTCGATCAAATTCACTGTGGAATTAGAGCAAGACTGTAAATTGCCATTCCTAGACTGTCTGATACACAGAATAGGTAACACTTTTAAGTTCAGTATTTATAGAAAACCAACTAATGTGTGTTCATACATTCATTATTATTCTGCCCACCATAATAAAGTCAAACAGTCAGTATTTTCAACAATGTTTTTACGTGCCTTGAGAATTTGCAGTCCGGAATTCATCGATGAGGAATACAAATATATATATAATATTGGCTCAAACCTTAAATACCCTAGATCTTTCATAGACAAATGCTTAAACATTACTAAGAAAACTTTTTATAGAACTGACCCCAAGCCCACCCATGACCATAAGAATATCTTAATATTACCATTTCACAAAAATTTCTCACACATTCCTGCACAGCTAAAAACCTGGAACGTCAATGTGGCATTTAAAAACTCATGCACTGTTAAACAAATGTTAATCAAGAACTCCCCAACAACACAATTGGTTGCATTTATAAAGTTCCTTGCAAGGAATGTAATATGTTTTACTTAGGCCAGACAGGTAAAGATCTTGCAACTAGAATTAAACAACACAAATACAGTGTTAGGACAGGCCAGGAATCCAATGCTCTGTTTGTTCATTTGAGGGATAACAAGCATTGCATTGACTGGGATAATGCCTCCCCAATATTACCATGTAATTCAATTGATAGTAGGAACATCATAGAATCTAGTCTTATTAAACATACCGAAGCATTCAACATGAATTTGAGTAGCGGCATGTACAAGCTGGACAATTTTGTAATTAAGAAGATTTGTGATCAGGTGAGAAGGCCGGGTCACTTGACCATCTGACCTGACCACCAACCGTTGTGTGCTATTTAAAGATTAGTAGGGTCATTACCTAATACCTGACCATTGTGGACCTGGTCTCACCCTCCTCTGTATATATACACCTTGATTTGTATTACTCTCTCTCGTCTGTACTCACCCCTGAAGATGTGAATTACACGAAAGCGCTTGGGAACTTCGTGTTTTCTTCTTTCCTTGTGGTTATCAGCATATATATATATATATATATATATATATATATATATATATATATATATATATATATATATATATATATATATATATATATATATATATATATATATATATATATATATATATATATATATATATATATATATATATATATATATATATATATATGTTGTTGCTGACATGCGCTGACCTCAGCCTGCCCTCGCTCGCTCCCCAAAGGAACTGTCACCTCAGCAATGCATGGTTAAATAACTTAGTGAATAACTACTGAGTCATTGTTGAATAACTTAGTGAATAATTTGGTATTATACTTTTGGGTAAATATTTATATAATACAAATGATGCAGTTACAATCCTTCTATTGAGCTTTTATGGGGGCTTCTGTGGACATGATCTGGTAGGGTAATTCAAATACTAGAGTTATATGGGAATCAGCTGAAGGCTGTTGGTGAAGGACCCAAGCCCTAGTGAGCACACATAAAGGGAAGAGGTCCGATTGATTCTCTGCCAAAATCGTTGTTGGGCTGTTGGATAAGGGTGTGTCTATCACTACTGGATTTGGGACTGTTCATTTACCAGCCAGATCATTTTCAAGTAAAAGGGGCAGGAAGATCCGAGCGAGCAACTTCTACTTTAACCATTCCAGATACCAAGGGAGATCTTAAATTAATTTTTACTATGGGAATAGTAGAATAGGATGTCCTGTCTTTAATCACTACTTTTTCCTCGGTAAATCATTCTCAGTGTTAGGAAGGACAAGATGCACAAGGATACTTTGAAGTGAACAGGTATCTGAAAATAGTCAGTAACTTATTCCACCCCTTTACAATCTTATCATTATATACCTAGGCTTAGCTTTTGTGGTATTTCCATACTTTTTCCTTGGCTTATTCAAAATGGAATCAATCACTCCTAACAAATCATCATAATATATGTTTTCATCTTAAATTCCAAGCTTTTTGTACTCTTTATACCACCCGCCGACTGTTGCTACAAATTCACTATGTTGGCCTACTGTTATTGTATACCTTTTCCTATTGTTAACATAAAAGATTTTGTTCAAATGAAGCTTCACTTTAATTGCAAAGTGATCACTCAAAAGCGTATCCACAATATACAAATTTGCATGAACATCTAACATATTAAAAAGTATTACATAATCAAGTCTACCCCCTTTAACATGTGTCGGCTCACCAGCTCCAAGGACCCTAGCATCTTCTATAGAGTCCAAGATATTTTTCAAAGCCATTCCATTGTGATTTTGAGAACCTCTACTGCAAGATTGTTATGCCTAGCGTTCAAATCACCAATAAGTAAACAATTATCAGCAAAAATAATGTCCGGAAGATCATCAATTGTCAAGGAATCAGCATACACATAAGCATTAATAATGAACAGTGTAGCATCTTGAAGCGTAATACTAACACACAAATACTCGGTACCGTTTATTTTTAGAGCGGAATGAAGTGATGCTGGAATATCAAACCTCTACAATTTCCAGTCAAATCAGCTGGTAATTCAAAACTTTGATATCCTCTTAGTTGCAATGATATTCCGTTTGTCCCAACCTCTTGCAAAGCTATGACATCAATACCAGTGGTAGTAGGAGTGGATTATATTATATAAAGATAATAATATGTCGTATTTCTTATTTCTTACAGTAGAGTCCGGTACCTTCACACTGATTACTTACAGGAGATTATGGCGTATCTACGTAGAAGTTTACTCCACCACTCGACATTCCATGATTTATACTTGATAAATGATGATTTAATGAATTCATTTAATTTTCAACATCCATCTAAGTTATTGGTTATACTATGTCATAACCAATCAGTCATTACCTTTAGTAATAATAAGATAGGATCACAGATACGGGCAGATAATTGCACTTACATTTATTTGTCAAGCTTCCATACAATGATTTACAATTTGCATGGATATATGATTTACTCACGTTCACGCTGTAATAAAATTAATCTTCTAAAACAGGGAATTTCCAACTTGGGGACACATGTGATTACTCTACTGTGGTATGACTTAACAGAGCCTTAATTCTTCAAGTGATTCATTTACTGCCAGCCTGGATTGCTTTTGTTGCAACCAGGCTTCATCACAAGAACTTCTTCCCACGGCCATAACAACAAAAAGGTACTCTTGGGTTACCACACATAGTCTCGCGTCACTGACAGTCACTGTGGACGGTTGTCGCGGCAAGTAGAACTGGTAAGCGTGACTTGAATTAACCATTAGGTGCAATAGACCAGCCTGGATTGCTTTTGTCGCAACCAGGCTTCCACACGTGATATTTCCACGGGGATAACAAACCTAGGTTAACACACTTAGT
This sequence comes from Homarus americanus, assembly GCF_018991925.1. NCBI lineage: Eukaryota > Metazoa > Arthropoda > Malacostraca > Decapoda > Nephropidae > Homarus > Homarus americanus. The sequence continues at coordinate 10,504,989 of NW_024748502.1, read as the reverse complement.
CTCGTGTCGATCACGGTCACGGTAGACGGGTGTCGTGCAGGAGAACTCTGTAAGCGTGAATTAATTAACCATTTACTGTAGGTTTGATAGGCCAGCCTGGATTGCTCTTGTCGCAACCAGGCATCCACACGTGATATTTCCACGGGGATAACAAACCTAGGTTAACACGCTTAGTCTCGTGTCGACGACGGTTCACAGGACGGAGTGGCGGTGGAGTACTCTGTGTGGTGTGGTGTCCCGCCCCCCCTTCAGGAGGGAGAGAGTCAAGACGACGTCTTAACTAACCCATGGCTCAGGGGATACTGCTTAAAATGAGGTTTTTGGGTGTGAAGCGATGAACAGTACAACACTGTTTCACTGCCCACCCCCCTAAAGGCTGGCTGACATACACTAATTGAAAAATACATGTCCCAGTTATGCCTCGCCGGGCGTCTTATCTCTGGTAAAACAAACTTTGGAGTTGGTTGCGTGGGTAAGCCTAACGCAACCCATGACAACCGCCCCTACTAAGAAAAATTTTTCTTCGGAGAATAAAAATTTCAGCACCTGTATACAATCAAGAGAATGCCTAGCCCAGACACACAATTCAACATTCACACTGTGGTGTGTGTGTGGCACTAACACTGCAACGGGATGTAGTCGCCAATCGCCACTGAGGGAAAACCTCAACATTTACTTTAGATTTTCAGGCTGGAGGAAAACTCCGAGGCGAGGGTGACAATTCCCGAGCAATAGTTCATGCTAAGCGTAAACACGCTACATTTATGTTACAGCAACGTGTTGTGTGGTGTAGGGTATGTAGACATTGTTTAGGTGGTACAGGTGTCGTGTTATGTTCTTAAATGTAGAGAGGTGTGAAAAGGTTTACATAACATTTGAAGAGTCGTCAGATGCGTGGAGGTTCGAGTTGACCGGAACATATGGACACTCCCACACATAGGTCAGGTCCTAGACACGCTCTGCAATGTCAAATGAACTTTCCCGGTGGTGAAGAGAAGGACTCCTCCAGCCGGCTGATGTGGAACTGGGTCCCTCTTTCGCTGAGGGCCCCCAAGGTGAGGGTGTACTCTGCCCATCACTCACCATTGGGTCTACTGTCCACCGCCTCAAGCTGAAGTCCACCAAAATGAAGATGTAAATCTGTCCGTCACTCGCCCTTGGGTTTACTGTCCACCGCCTCGTAGTAAATCGGGAGGCTGAGGTGGAACTGGGTCCCTCCATTGATGAGGACCCCCAAAGGTGTGGAGGTACTCTTCCCGTCACTCACCCTTGGGTGTACAGTCCACCGCCTCGTACTGAATCAGCTGGCTGATGTGGAACTGGGTTTGCTGACCACAATGTCTGCCGCCACCCTCTCAAGGGTTCGGGGATCACTGTGAGAGGCCACAGGGGTGCAGGTAGAACTCGCTCTCCGTCGCTGGTTCTGGCAACATCACAAGTCCTCTTCTGTTTCTTTATTTTCCACCTTTAACTTCACATTCAAAATTTCTTAGAGTCCCCTCAAATGTACTAGTAATCATTTCGTAGTACAATATACGCGTTTGCACAAACTGCTGACAAGAGTGCAATTATCCGCGGTCTGTGTCCCTGTTTGGGCGCCAATTGTCATGGTTTTGGGGTGGATCGGTGGTAGTAGGAGTGGATTATATTATATAAAGATAATAATATGTCGTATTTCTTATTTCTTACCGTAGAGTCCGATACCTTCACACTGATTACTTACAGGAGATTATGGCGTATCTACGTAGAAGTTTACTCCACCACTCGACATTCCATGATTTATACTTGATAAATGATGATTTAATGAATTCATTTAATTTTCAACATCCATCTAAGTTATTGGTTATACTATGTCATAACCAATCAGTCATTACCTTTAGTAATAATAAGATAGGATCACAGATACGGGCAGATAATTGCACTTACATTTATTTGTCAAGCTTCCATACAATGATTTACAATTTGCATGGATATATGATTTACTCACGTTCACGCTGTAATAAAATTAATCTTCTAAAACAGGGAATTTCCAACTTGGGGACACATGTGATTACTCTACTGTGGTATGACTTAACAGAGCCTTAATTCTTCAAGTGATACATTTACTGCCAGCCTGGATTGCTTTTGTTGCAACCAGGCTTCATCACAAGAACTTCTTCCCACGGCCATAACAACAAAAAGGTACTCTTGGGTTACCACACATAGTCTCGCGTCACTGACAGTCACTGTGGACGGTTGTCGCGGCAAGTAGAACTGGTAAGCGTGACTTGAATTAACCATTAGGTGCAATAGACCAGCCTGGATTGCTTTTGTCGCAACCAGGCTTCCACACGTGATATTTCCACGGGGATAACAAACCTAGGTTAACACACTTAGTCTCGTGTCGATCACGGTCACGGTAGACGGGTGTCGTGCAGGAGAACTCTGTAAGCGTGAATTAATTAACCATTTACTGTAGGTTTGATAGGCCAGCCTGGATTGCTCTTGTCGCAACCAGGCATCCACACGTGATATTTCCACGGGGATAACAAACCTAGGTTAACACGCTTAGTCTCGTGTCGACGACGGTTCACAGGACGGAGTGGCGGTGGAGTACTCTGTGTGGTGTGGTGTCCCGCCCCCCCTTCAGGAGGGAGAGAGTCAAGACGACGTCTTAACTAACCCATGGCTCAGGGGATACTGCTTAAAATGAGGTTTTTGGGTGTGAAGCGATGAACAGTACAACACTGTTTCACTGCCCACCCCCCTAAAGGCTGGCTGACATACACTAATTGAAAAATACATGTCCCAGTTATGCCTCGCCGGGCGTCTTATCTCTGGTAAAACAAACTTTGGAGTTGGTTGCGTGGGTAAGCCTAACGCAACCCATGACACCTTTTTTCCAAACTATTAACATTCCAGGAAATTAACCTGACATTATGATACATTAGAATAAATTTTCCCCCTCATATTCTTCACCGAAATAAGAACATTCTTTTTGACGTCGTCCCTTGGATTTTCCATATATTCCAAAACAGAGTCAAGATTGCTCGTCAGATCACCAAGCATTTCATTGTTTACTACATTCTCTTTAGAAACCGAACCAACTCTATTTCCTAGCAGACTATGATCACTATTGTACTCTAGATTGTTATCCACAATAACATTATTTGATTCCATCTCTACTAATGTTTCATTTTCTTTGAAACTATCTTCACTAACAACAGCAACATCACTATATGGCACAAGGTTCACCAAAAATTTCTTAATATCCAATACTGTTTGTTTGAGCTCATCACTCTCCTTACGGAGTTCTACTAGAATGTTAGGGGCTTAAAAGGTTATTGCCTCCGTTACCTATGTCCTTCTGTGCTGCTGCATTACGTATTTCCATACGCTTTTCCCACACATTTACAGCACTTGGTGTCCCTGCAACATCGCTCCTTACAGCGTCACCTTTATCCTCTTGATTAGTGGACTGAGCTCGTGATTGCAATTGATGAACTTTCGGTTTTTTAGGACACACCCACGAGCTGGAATTGTGAGCCCCTCCACAATTACAGCATTTTGGTGTAATTTTTTCCTTCGCCTTAATTTTATCTCCACATACCTTAGAATCATGTATTTTTCCACAGAATCTACACCGAAAATCATTATGGCATTTCCACGTCATATGCCCCCACTTGCAACACTTATAGCATATTACTAGAGATTCGTTGTAGACAGCAACCCGTTTATATCCCAAACATCTCACAAAGACCTTCTCTGGCGCTGAACCTTTGATTAGCGCAATTAACTGCGGCTTAGGTACTAGTTCTCCATCAAATCTAATTACACGTTACTTGGCCCCAAAAAATCTATCGTCAGCCAACACATCCTCGGGGTCAAGGTAAACAGGATAATCAAAAAGAATGATTTTAGTACATTTCCCAATGGACTCCACAGGCTTTTCCATCACTACATTCTCAAAACCTTCTGTAGTTACATATCTAACAGCTTCCTCATCCTTCACAGTAATATATGGAATATGTTTACCTTCTTTAAAGAGCACTTGATACCCTTGATGGTGCTTCGTGAGTCTAACTGACCACTTTACCTTATCAAGAAAATCCAGGCCATTATTCTTGGGGAAGTAAAGACGTGGCCTCCTTGAAGAGTTACTGCCATCTAAACCCTCAATTGGGTTTACACTCGTTGTGCTGATCATGGTTGAAGAATAACTCACACATTCAATTTTCTTTCGCTCATCCACCAAGAGGGAAATATTATCTTCACTGCTTGTACCTTCTCTATTCCTTCTTTTATTCTTCTTTTTGTTATTCTCATCTTTAAACGGCTCTTGTTTTTCACATTCACTGCTGCTGGACAGCTCCAAATCCGTCAACAGTCCTCCAGCAGTACCCTGGGCTACATTGCTGTGTCTGCTGTATCCACCACCCAATTCCGTCATTGTAGTAAGCGACCTGCTCGTTGAAGCTCTTCCGTCAGCCATGACAGTACGTGTCCAAGTAGGGTGACAATAGTGCATAGGGGTGAATTTCTAAAATTGATTAAATGGAATGGCCATTGGTCCAATACTGTGTACCCATGAAAAAAGAACACAGGCGAAATCCTGGGTCATTTGGACAATATTTAGAGGTAGCTCAAGTCAATTGAAGTTTTATCCTTTTGGCAAAAAATACGAATATTCATAATATGCCAGTTTATTTTAAAATTTACATATTGAGCAAGTTTATGTGTACACTGTACATATAAATGATTAATTCCTTTTTAAAATGAAACTGCAGTGAACACGCTTACATCAATGGGTGGGAGAGGTGTGGACAACCCATTCATTGTTTTCGCTTTTTGCTTGTAAGGTCCTGTTTTGATGTCCCTGGTTGTGACCGCCTCTGCTCTTCAACAACCTGCAGCAGATGTTGACGCTGGTCTTCACTCTTCGTGATCTTGCTGTTGAATGCCTGTATCAAGGCAATCCCTCTCTCTGCAGTGTCGTTGATGACTCTGAGACCACCCACAACTGCGACGCCAGTTTTGAAGTCTTCATCATCAGACCATGTGTCAGGTTCCTTGGACAAAAAAGAAGTCTTCATTTTGAGACTTTCAAATAGAAAGTTTGATCCTCTAGAAGCAAAGTCTGAGAGCTGCTTTGTGGGAAGGGAAGATGTGGCAGGAAGAGCAGCACGTTTTGGTGAATCCTCGGTCGCCTTCCTCTCAACGATTGCCCGAACTATGTTTGTCTTCATTGTTGCATTAACTTGTGGATCGAAGAGTGCAAGACCCACCAAGCCTTCACTGAGGTACCACAGGTGACGACCGAAGACTGTGAGACATGTTCTTGATATTTTGACGTCGTGGTACTCTGACAGGTCTTGGAGGAGCCGCAAATCATTAGCAGGAGCGGAGGATGGAACGGAGGCCGTGAACCATGCACTGACATACACCTCTAGCACAAAGAATGTGAATCGTTTCAAGCCTAATGTCTCACGAGCAGTTAGTTTAAACTGATTAGCAAAAATCAGGATCTTCATGACATAAATGAGCTTAGCCATCCACCGTGCTCGGTGAAGTGCTCCGGGCCGTCGGAGATTAAACTTGGGTAGAGCTCCATCGAGACACCTGATTGCTAGCTCCAGTACCTCACGGTAATCATCACGTGGCTGCTGCTTCTTGCCCAGATGATGTTTCCAGCAACAGATGAGGTCATCTCGTTTCTCGTACAAACTTGGAGGGAGGTCTGAGAGAGGGCTGTAGTCATCTTGACTGATGTCCTTCCACTTATGCTTGAAGCGAGAGAAGAGAGTATTATCCGGTCCAGAGGAAGGCCCCATGCATTCCACATACGCTTTCTCGGCATGCAAGATCACTTGTATAAAGTTTTTAAAGTGTTATATACCTAAATTGATGCATTGATTTTAGACAAAGACAATGGTACTAACAGTAATACTGCAACAAGAGCGACGCACACACACCCACCGTCACGTCTCACACACAACTGATGCTACTGTACCAGTCAGACACTGGCACACAACCTCTTCCCCCTACCCCGACTGACACCCGCCTCTCCCTCCCCTCTGCATTGCCAATAGCTGCACCAGCCAAAATACTCATTACTCATTTTTAGAAAAAATGTTAGGAACAACTTTAGTTTGAATTTGCATTCTACATATACCTGCAAAGTTTCATAGTAATCGATTCATAAATAAAGAAATTAGAAAAAATCAATAATAATTTCAGTAGTGTTAACTTCAAATGGCTTGAGCCACCTCTAAATATTGTCCAAATGACCCAGGATTTCGCCTGTGTTCTTTTTTCATGGGTACGCAGTATTGGACAAATGGCCATCTAAAAATAAAAACTTTCACTTTTTATTGTCACCCTAATTCCGTCACTGTCCAGCCAGGGAGGTGTAGGAGAGCGACCTGCACGTCCGACCAGTACGGCCATCGTTCCAGAAGTGACCCATGTTGATATGGTTTATTACCCTGCCGGTGGCGGATAATCTAACAATACAAACGCAATGGTAACAGCACATACATAGAAAATACATATATTCATATAAACCTACCTAATTGACACAACAAACGTAGGCTTTATACTTATACACCTAGTTAACTGAACACTCTCCAGGAGGCATCTGATAACAAGCACACTAGAGAACTGACCCAGGTTTAACACACGATTTAGACGGAGTTATAAAACACTGATTAATTAGCGGCACCAAGAACGCCAGCGTTCACTAATGTGGAGTCAAGGTTTCTTACAGAAAATACACACCAGTAAACTTAACCTAGTTGACTTGGTTTAGGAGATCTAGGGTGACTGCTCCCATCTAGAGTGGTAGGGGAGATGGAGGCGAATGGTCTCGCATAGCCAGATTGTCGGTCAGTCTTAGATAATGGTCTGTGCACCAATGCATATACATCTGCACACCTAGCAGCTGCTATCACCTTTGTCTCTCCCTTATCTTCAAGATGAAGTTTAACTTCCAGAGTAATTTTCCTTTAAAATTCCTCGAAAACTATGAGCTCAACCAGATCCCCAAACTTCGTGATATTACTAGAGGCTAGTGGAAGGGCGGAAACGATCTTCCTGCTCGTTACCGCTGCTCACTTGCTCGTTTGCTGGCGCGACCCCACTTGGGGGGGGGGGGTGGACGGAGGTGAGAACGTCGCTACTACCAGTGTCACCGGCTCAGATTCTCAGATTCTGCTCAGCTGTCAATTCAGTCACTACCTCCCCGCTGTTCGACAACAATATTCATAAGTGTAATTTCCCTAGGTATAA
>NW_024748502.1:10493936-10497624 GCF_018991925.1 Homarus americanus | reverse complement strand
ACACACCCTAATATACATGGAAATGTGACCCTTCTATATTACACCTCCCCCTCGAAGTCCATCGTAGAAGATAGGCAGCCGACACGTAGAAGGGGCCACAGGATGGCATCGACGTTGGCAGTTTTGGGTCGACATTGTCCTTTACCCACGATGTGTCCAAGATATGTAATGGTGGTCTGGCCGAATTGGGACTTCGCCAGGTTGATAGTCAGGCCTGCCTCGTCCAAGCGCTGTAGGGGAGCTCGAAGGCGGGCGACGTGAATATCCCACGTATCAGAAATAACTATCTCCACCTTCTTTTGGGACCAGTAGGGAAGGAGAAGCCCATGGGGAAGAGCTGGGTACCACCAGATCTTGCTTCAAAAGATTGTCAACTTCGTTCTTCATCTTGGCCTTCTTCTCTGAACTTAGTCGGTAAGGAGTCTGTCGTATAGGATATGGAATTCGACATAAGGACATCTACCTGGACCATTCCTGCATACACCCAAGTTATCTTACAATATTTTAATAACATCCGCCTGCTGTTGTATAATGTTTATTATACAAGAGTTTTCTTTCCTACAATAGGACTTTCCTCCCCAAACAAATCTATATCCTCAGCAGAGAACGCCTGGTTGGTGAGGACAGATCTCGATCCTTCTGCGATACAATTTCATTAATTTAAGGAGTTCTAGTTGAGAATCCTTTCTACCGTTATAAATTACAATAACGTAGTTTACTTTAATTGTAGAGATACTTTGTACGGGCCTTGATATTTACATTTGAGGGGTGAACCTGGAACAGGCACATACAGCAATACTTCATCTCCAGACTTGAACTTTCGGATTTTAGCCTTTCGATCATAATTACTCTTCATCTTACTTTGAAATTTCATTAAATTATCTAGGGTAATTTGCCTTACTTTATTTAGTTTAGATTTAAGATTATCAAGATATTGACCAACAGTCTGATTAGGGATCTCTGCAACTTTACTAAACCATTGTTCTTTTATAACTTCATGGGGTCCTCTTACTTGACGACCATACAACATTTCAAAAGAAGAGAATCCAAGTGATTCTTGTCGGCATTCTCTAATTGTAAAGCGCATGAAATTAATTTATTCGTCCCAATCAGCTTATGTCATAAAAAAATCTGCTAAGCATGGATTTTACTGTTTGATGGTATCTTTCCAGGGAACCTTATGACTGGGGATGATATGCCGATGACAAAGTTTGTTTTATGTTTAACTCCGATAACACTTCGGAGAAAGTCACTTGTAAAATTAGACATTTGGTCAGATTGAATTTCCTTGGGGATACCTTTCGTGTACAGAATTTTAACAAAACATCAGCAATAGTTTTAGCTCTAATGTTTCTTACTGGGAATGCCTCAGGATACCTAGTTGTGGGGCACATTATACTCAACAAATATTGGTTACTTCTTAGTTTTGGGAAGTGGGCTCACACAAGCTATCACAATCTTGTTAAAGGGTTCCTCCGTTAAATTACCTGTAAAACAGAGAGTGAGAAGCAAAATTGTGGCGAAGAGAAAGAGAAGAGAGATTATCAACTAAAGGAGGAGAGTTAATAACACGAAATGCCGTTGATTCCGCCCTATCTCTAACAGTTGGACAGAAGAAGAGCCGCCCAAGATATGAGAGCAGTACTCCAAGTTAGGACGAATGAATATCTTTTAAACTTGAAGCAACTGCTCAGGAGTGAAGTAACTACGGCATCTGTGCAGCATTCCCAGCTTTTGGGAGGCAGATTTAACAATGTCGTGGATGTGTGGCTTTCATGATATATAAGAGGAAATGGTGAGGCCTAGCATATCTATTTTAGAATTTGGCAGAGTGATTGCGTCCTGAAATGTGATTGATAGGAGATCATCAAATTTGGAAAGTGTAATGGGTAAATACTGTTTCTACCTCCCCATTCGTATATGCAGCACAGACCCGCATTGATAGATGAAATGATATCAGCTCTAGAAACGGATCCAGTTTGAGAATTAGGGGGAAGGGAAAAATGTGAAGAGTGAAGAGTAGAATCATCGGCGTAAGAATGGACAGAATTAGTCGTCGTGTGAAGTAAATCATTGATAAAAAGAAGGAAGAGAGTAGGTGAAAGAACAGAACGCTGTGGGACACCACTATTGGTAGAGAAAGAGCGAGAGATCGTTCCCTCGACAACAACTGCCTAATTTCCGTCTAGCAATAGCTTACGAGATTTCAAAAGTCACCGTACGTTACGAAGGAAAGTCAGCCATTGTAAATCAAGTTGTGGACTTCGTAGTCTTTAGTGAATAACCACCGCAGGAGTTAATGAACCTTTGAGCACTTGCGATGTTCGTAACCCGTTAGTGAATCTGGGCCCAGGAACTATCTTCAGTCAACTATATCCACACAAAATAAGTTCATCTTAACAAGTGGGTGATATTTTTCATTATTTGACTAGTAAAATTTCCAGAGTCGATTCTAACTCTGGTGGTCCTTCAATGAATGTTAAAAACTTAGGTTTTATGTGTGAGGGATTTTCGGTAGGTTATTCCCGAAAAGACGGAGATTTTCCACAAGGTGATCCTGAAAGCTTTTTTGGAAGTTTTGAGAAGATAGCTACTCACTTATATTGACTCCCTGAGTCATGGCTGTGGTTAATAAGCTATTCTTAGCGCCTATACTGCAAAGGCGGCACACCTGGCAGTTTCTTCCAAACGTGTTTGACAAACACGGTCCGGCCAGCAAAACAAAGAGTCATTTTGCATCACACTGGGATGTTTTGTTGGCGAGTCTGCCCAACGCAACGAAAACAACAACAAAGCGGCTAGATGAGGTTCACCATGGATCCTGTTACTACATTTGAGGCCTTGCAGGTTTGTGCTGCAGTTCTTCAATTCCTGAAGCAAGTGAGGCGTCTGCAAAAACTAAAGAAAAGACAAATGGGTGCGTCGTGAAGTTCTTTTAAAAGTGGCGGCGGCTGGCTGGTTAAAGAAGACCCTGTCACTGTTTATGTGGTGGGAGGTGTGTGGGACGTGTGTGTAGGAGCTCCGTGTTTTCGTCGAAAAACAGGGTCTTTCCAGGAGTACCCAGTCTGATTTCTAGGAAATCTGATTCGTGAGTGACTAGTGAGTGTCGTGACCAGTACAATATCTATCTGTGATCCCCCGAAGTAGATATATTTATCAATTTACTGGTGAATCTGTGTCTACGAAGTGAGGTGTAGGCCCACTAAGCTCCCCTCAGTGCCACGGCTTGTAATCTGAGCCCTGTCCACCCCCACCGTCCACACTCCCCCACCGTCCCAACAGGCCACCCAGCTGACCACACAACTAGACCGTCTCCCTTTTGCCAGTTACTCGACCCTCACTAGCTCCAATATGTCTAAGTTGGCTGCTATTATCAAAAATTAAAATTTTACGAAACAACAGCTGACTGATGTGATAATGGAAGTCCAACGGACTCTCATACAGGACATCATACAGCAAATGAATAAGGAGACAATCAGGAAGCTAGAAGAAGCTGACCAGCGTCTCACTGACCAGTTAAGTGAGATTAAAAGAAGCTTGGAATTCTCGTAAGGGGAAATAAATAACTTACAAGCAAGCAAAGTTGAACGTTGAAGCTAAAGAGAACCGAATGTACTGCGCACATCATTGTCATTCCTAAAAAAACCTTTAATTCATATTACGCTACATAACATTCAAATCCACCGCG
>NW_024748502.1:10491520-10493836 GCF_018991925.1 Homarus americanus | reverse complement strand
GTGGAATCGTTGTTGCCTTGTGTTTTGCACAAGATAAACATTTAGCAATGTGTTGCGCGATGTCAATCCTCATAGATTTGCAATAATATTTTTGTCTAATTTTTGTTAGACATCTATCTCGCCCTGGATGCCCAGCTTGGGGTGCATCATGAAAGAGGGTAAGAACGTTTTCCTTTAATAATGCAGGAATAACAATTTGAGAGATTGACTCTTGTTGTGTTTTCACTGAGTTATATATTGTCATGCCGCAGCTCAAACTGTGAGAGTGGTAGAGGTATTCTGGGCATATATAACCTTGGACCATAATGGATCCTGTAACTGTTTCATCCTTAATTGTGACAGGGTGAACGTAGGTAGTGGCGTGACAGGAGCTATGTGTGTAGATAGCGAATCAGCTACCACGTTCGCACGGCCCGGCAAATACTTGAAGAAGGGTGCGAACTCCTGTATGGTTAGATACCAGCGCGCTAAACGCCCTGATACATTCTTCCTATTAAATAGCTCTGTTACGGCTACATGATCTGTGTGGACTGTGATCGGATATCCCAAAATGAGATCCCAAAAATGCGTGAGAGCTCACACTACAGCTAATGCTTCTAAATGCGTAGCTGAATAACGTGTTTCTGCATCGTTGAGGATGCAACTGGCGTATGCTACTACCCGCCATTTTCCTCGATAATCAGTTTGCATGAGCACCGCCCCTAAACCTAGGCCCGAGGCATCAGTACAAATGGTAAATGGTTTTGTGTAGTCCGGAAAGGCTAACACTGGTGCTTTTGTTAAGGCGCTCTTGAGGGCATTAAAACTGTCCTAGTGTTCCTTATTCCATGTAAACTCCACATCCTTTTTGAGGAGTTTAGTGAGTGGTGATGCTAACTTGGCATAACCTTCAATGAAAGAACGGTAGTATCCTTATAAACCTAGGAAACTACGAAGTTGATCTACGTTCTTGAGACAAGGGAATTACCTGTAGTGTATGGAGACATTTTACCAACTCTTTTATGTCCCTTTGTAGATCTTGGTTTAGCAGGGCTATCTGAAATCCTTAGGTTCTGCGAGGATTCTTTCCTTCGATCCTGCCTCTGGCTGGCTGGGGACTTATCTGCTTGTCCTGCAAACCAGCATTTTTCTGTGGTGTGTCCCTTACGTTTGCAGACTTTGCAAAAAGGTATTTTTTTGTGTTTGGGTCCTGTGACAGACTGTGGTTGTTCCTTAAAACTGGTGACTAGTGCCACTGACAACGCCCGACGAACATTTTCCTTGGGTTCCGCAATTGCTTCTACATAATGTACAAGCTTAGTCCCTGTTTTAAATTCTTTCTTTTGGGCATTCTTGCGTAAGGGTTCATTTGACGACAAGATAAACTGTTGAAATTCAATAATTCTGTAGAAATTTACGTTAGACATGTTGCCATTTTTATCGAACCAATCTGAGGAATTCATGTAAGATCTGACATCTATCTTCGTGAGACCCGCACAAATTTGGGCTTCTTGTGCTTCATGTGCAAGCAGAGTGAAACCTGTCCTCTCTGCCATCTTAAAAAGCCAAGAAAGTGGACCTCCTTTGGAGCCCGATCCAAAAAAAGAAATGAATTGCTCCCGAAATGTTGGATAATCATCCATTTCTTCGTCAATGGCTGAAGCATAGATACCTCTAGCTGCCAGACTACCGGTTTTGATAAGGCTTCGGACGTATGAAATTTTATCTACGTCACTGGTTACATCGTTATTTCTCATTACATCTTCGCATTTACGCAAAAATGCTAAACTAGTATAATCAGAATCTTCACCGGTAAACTCTTGTACCTTAATATTATTTAGAAGTAGCCTTTTCGGTTTACCGGCCGTTGTAGGCAGTGTTTTAGTAGAACTACCTGTTGCCACTTTTGTTGTGTTAGTTAAAGCACTAGCGTTAGTAACAGGTGAAGGCAATGGGTAAATGTTACCTGACCTTAATTGTCTACTGTGTAAATCCTCAAGCTGAGAATCAATGAAATTTTCACAGTTAGCTATGGAGTAGGTGTTAACTCTATTTGGCTAATTTGTGGTAATTCTTCCTCACTATCGGGTGCCACTAGGTCCTGTGAATTATTAGATGACTGGCTATCAGAGTCTGAGTAACTAATTTCCTGTTTGATACCCAAAAATTTTGGAAGAGGGGTCCATGTATAGGACTATTTATCACTTCACTCCCTGTATAAAGACTCACTACGTTGCCCACGCATAGAGTAATGCAAAAAATATTTATAATGAGTTATGGAAATGAAGAGAAAATATATAATAGTTATTTAAAGTATTAAAAAGTACTAAAAATATG